>NC_079289.1:36000000-36350000 GCF_023638135.1 Falco biarmicus | reverse complement strand
ACCATTTACCATGACTGGCAAAACAGACTCCTCTTAGGGAAAACAGTTTAATTTATTACCATTTAAAATAGTGAGAAATAAAGACAAAATAAACCAACACTTTCTCCCTGCCTCCCTTTTTCCCCAGGCTCCATTTCACTCTCGTTCCCTACTCCTCTTCCCCATGCCCCCACGAAGTGGTGCAAGTAGCATGGGAAACAGAGGGCTGTGGTCAGTTCATAAATGAACTGTGGTCAGTTCTCTCTGCCTCTCCTTCCTCCTCATTTTTCCCTTGCTCCACTATGGGTCTTTCCCAAGGGCCACAGTTCCTTCAGGAAATATCCACCTGCTCTGGTGTGGTTAATACCAAGTCTAATGTTGTCCTGGGTTGCAAAGAATTGCCAGCAGATTGAGGGAGGTCATCCTTCTCCTCTACTAAGCACTGCTGAAGCCACACCTGGAGTACTATGTTCAGTCCTGGGATACTCAGTACAAGAGAGACGTGGAGGTACTGAGCACAATCCAAAGAAGGGCCACAAAGATAATGAAGGGTCTGAAGCAGTTCACATATGAGGAGATGTTTACAAGGCTGGGACTGTTCAACCTGGAGAAGAAAAGGCTCAGTGAAGATCTCATCAATGCCTATGAATACTTGTAGGGAAGGTGCAAAACGGACAGAGCCAGACTCTTTTCAGTGATTCCTAGTGACAGGACCAGAGGCAATGGACACAAACTGAAACAGGAGGCTCGGTCTGAATGTCAGGAAACACTTTTTTCATGTGAGGTTGGCTTAGCACTGGCACAGGTTGCCCAGGGAGGTTATGGAGTCTCCCACTTTGGAGATACTCAAGACCTGTCTAGACATGGTCCTGGGCAACCAGCTGTAGGTGGCCCTGCTTGAATGGTGGGGTTGGACCAGATGACCTCCAGAGGTGTCTTCCAACCTCAACCAACTCTATGTTTCTGTAAAAGTACCAAATCCACGTTGTTCCCTACTGACAGTGCTGAAGACATCCGTTATTTTCACTTGTGTGATTTTAGTGTTCAGCATTTGATGCCCTGCCTAAGAAATCTTTTCATAAATAGCACACCAGAAAATCAGGAGTGCCTAAAGGTGTTTCAAGTTGGGTACATAAAAACTGAAGCATCAAAAATGACTTGTTACTTTGAACTGTAAAACCTGATATTGCTGAAATAGAAAATGTCTGCCCCAATGAAAAAGATCTTCCAGAGGGAAATGGCTGTTGGTGAGAAATCTTTGAAGTGAATGCCTCCCTCATCTATGTAAGATTTGAAATAATTTACTCACTTTACTGGAAACTCTAATTATATAGCATGAATTCCTGCATTAAAAAGCCAAGCAATTAATCAAGTCTATTACTAACTCTTCAAGCCACCCCAGCTGTAAGTGAAGGAGGTGTGAAAAATTAAAGTTCAGTAATCTAAAAAAACCCTCCAGCTTTATTCCTTTTTTTGTTGGCTGCGAGTAGCTGTGGAAGATTCACAGTAGTATTCACTCTGTGGGTGATTTCTGAGATGGGCTTTTCTGATCTAAACCCAAATTGTATTCTAAAATTAAAACACAGGTTGGATTTTGCATTTTCTGTGCCAAGAATTTTCTGAATCAGACATACCAAGTAAGCTCCAGTGATTTTCTGAGTCACTTATGTTTTTAGTATTTTTTATAATTAAAGCTTTTGAGACACTCAGTTCTAAGCAGCTGCACTACACTAACTAGCAGGTGCTCATGCCTCCACTTGAATTAGTTTCTGTCCAACTGTGATATCTATCCGGGCTGGATCAAAAATAGCATCTGTGAGTGAACACAGGACAGATCATGATCTTTTATGATCCCTTCACCAAAGAATATGTAATCTTACTTCAATTAATGCATCAGTTTTTATAGTAAGAAAAGAAGAAACCGGAGATGTCTGAGAGCATGTAAAATATGCACCCTTACCTGTGGGAATTAAATGATTTAGCTTAAAGTGTCCTGTTGTTTCTGTTTAAGTATATATAGGCATGAAGTTCTGTGGTCTTAAGTTATCATTACAGGTTGATAATTTTTTATAGATATTCGATACAAATTAGTATTACAGAAGAACACGAAAAAGAGTGAGCCTTTGGAGGTGAAGTAAAAGGGTTTTCCAAGTGTGAAGAACAGTTTTGGAAAATTCCTCGAAGACTTGAGGACAGGTAAATAAGGTAGCAATAGAAATAAAATCCTGAAATACAAACAACAAATTAAGTGTCAGTGACTGAGGTAATGACCTGAGGACAATCATTTGGGTAACAAGAATAGTTAAAACAGAGGTGACTGGAAAACATAAAGGGCTAAGGGCACTGTGGAGTGTGTTATGTAAGTAAGAACATAAAAGACACAGCACTGATCATCATACTGAGTAAGACAAATAAAGGATGAGGAGACAGGAGAAACAGATTTTTAAAGAATATTTAGACAAAGGCTAAGGAAGCAAAGTACTAAGAACAAAAGTTAACAGTTGAAGAGGTAGAACACCAAATTCATACGACTGCATATAAAAGGGGGGAAAAAAAAAAAGTGAAGTACTTGAAAGTTAAGACAAAAGTTCAAGAGGGAAAACAGTAAACAGAAACAAGAAGGAATGTGAACAATGTATGGAAATGAATGTGAAAATAATAAGACATGATACCTTTTAATAAAACAGAACAAAACAAAACAAAACAAAATATAATATACAAAGGTGTTGAATATAACTTCTACACCATCTACTAATGCATTTAGGACATTCACTTTTCCATCCAGAAGAGAGTCTCTGTTCACCTCTTTTGCTTGGAGTCTTGTACCCCCAACCTATCAGGTGACATTGGATAGTTAGGATCTGGTAAAGATGTTTCTCATTTTTGTCTCCAATTTCTGTTTTGTCTTTCTCAACAAATTGATTGACCTAGTTTGTAAAAAGGAATTTGGCATGACTGTCTGAGCTTCTTGTTCTCTCTTTCTTCAATCAGATTGGCTCTTTCCCTCTCCTACTTATGACAAGACTGATCATCCAAGCCTTTTTCTGAGCACAAACACTTCATAATTTCTTCGGGGTTGGTTCTTCTTCCATTCCCCTAGCCCTGGATAATTTCCTTCTTTATCAAAGAAGATCACATAATCATTGCTAGTCTTTTTGCAATTTATTATATTAAAAAAACCCTGTACACCTGATTTTTCACATATAGACTCTTCTGCTTCATATTTCCCTCATGTTTTTGATAGCTTTATAATAAACACACTAATTAGAGCAAACCAAAAGAACTAACCTAGCTTTCAAACACCAGGTCATTCATTGCTGCTGATGGAAGTTTCTTCAAACTGTTTTTAAAGACCCCTACTAAGGAAAACTCCACAACTTCCGCAGGTACATTCAGACTAAATTTAGCATCTGAACATGAAAGTAAATTGTATTTTGGGATTGTCTGCTCTCTGCAGTTTTAGAGAACTCTGCTACTTGTTGCAATAGTGACTTTGGTATGCAAACTTTTAGATACAAATTTGCAACCCTTAATAATTTCAAACTTTTAGGAGATAGATACCCAGAACAATGAAAAATTAATGCTCCCTTAAGATCTCTGAATTTTGGGACACAGAACTGAAACATTCAAAGCTGTGAATCATTTTGAATTACTGAGATTGACAGTATTGAAAATATGTCCCTCAGTCAAAAAAAAAAAAAGAAAAAAAGAAAAATGAAAAAAGAAAAAAGAAAAAAGAAAAAAGAAAAAAAGAAAAAAGAATAAAGAAAAAAGAAAAAAAAAAAAAAGAAAAAAAAAAAGACCTTCCAGGAAAAAATGAAAAAATGGTCATTGATGGCAAAGATTTGGTCACTAGAATAATTTATCCACTCAGTGAAAATTCTAATTATTAATTATACAGCACATGTGCATCACAGAACTACACAATTAATTAAGCCTGCTTCTATAACCTCAAATTGTTCCAGCTGCATGTGAAGGAATATCACTATTTTTAACATGACAAAGTTTGTGTCTAGCGAAACTCCTTCTTACAGAAATTTTCAGCCTTTATCTTCTTTTCTTAAATCCTATGCTGGAAAAACAGAGTATTCCCTTCCTCTCCATGTCAGCTTTACATGTGAATATGGTTTATCCTGTCTTTCCTTGTTTTTCTAGGGAATGTAATGCCAATTCTTTCTATCTTTCTTTGTACTTTATAAATCTAAGACCATTCCTGTACTTTGTGTTGGGATTGTCTTCTCTTACATGTTTCTTAAAATGTAATGCTCAAAATACTGGAAGTTTCACTCATGTTTTACATGATAAAACACTGTTCATGCATCCTAGTAGATGCCTTAGAATGTTTGCCTCTTTCTGCTAGCTACCAATCAATACTCTAGTATTTGAACAGGTAATTATTCTGTCTAAACTTATGAAAATGCACATGTCCCTACTTAATTTTATTCCTATTTTCCAGTCCCTTTCTCCAATTTATGGAAATAATTTGAAATTCTAATCCTGTCAGTGTCCTGACTGTCCATCCCTGTTTCATGTCATCTACAATAATAATCATGCTCTCTAGTTCATCAAACAGTTCATTATTGAAGCATTGGATGCTCTAGTTTGATGTTTGATAGGGTATAATTATTTATTATTAATTTGAAACTAGGGAGGGAATTCTTTATTACTATTGCTCTACAGACTGTCGTGCCAAACTACTTCAGAAAAAGTACCCAGACAAAACATATTTTTGATGTGGATTTACAAATTGGAAAAGGCTTGATACATATCTGAAAGCTATCAAGTTTCCTCAGGTCACCTGAAGCAACTGATGTTCTCCAAAGACCACAAAACATGTAGTAACATAGTAAGTTTTCAATATTCTCAGGGAAAAAAAAAAAAAAAAAAAAAGAAGTAGAGAGAATATATAATGATGGTACATAACACCTAGTACTTAGCTATAGTACAGCTTGTGTTACAAGTCCATTACACAGAACCGTTTGAAAATGTACCTGGAAATTTTCTAAATAATTTTCTGTACTTCATACTTTGTTTTACTAAAACATTACTAAAAAAATAGTAAAAAAAGAAGATTTAAATAATTAAAGAAAAATCCTTTGAATGAGACAGATTAAGAAAAGAAAGAAGCTGACAATCAGTTTTCCTTATACTCGTTCAATCTTTACATGTGGGGCCTTCCCCTGCAGTCTTTTTCTCTAGTAGAAATATACGGATTCTTCAGGCAACAAACTCTACACTATCTCCTCTTGGTGTCTGAGAAAATAATTTTGTCACATCTTATTTAACCAACCATGTATCTGCTTTGTCCTGTTCTTAGGCAACTCTTTGATGGGTAGTCATATCACCTAATAGTATATATCTATAAAGTCCTGTATATATCTGTTGGTCACCCTAAACTCTATATTCAGTTAATGGAAAGAAACAGATGCTTATAGAGTGAATAATAAAACTATTTTGGTGTCTACCTTAGGACATGTCAATTAATTTCCTTTAACTGTAAAAAGTGTCTTCATGATTAGTTCTATATCACAGATGTCTGCACTTCTTCAGATGAAACCTTTCCCTCTATTTTTTCATCAGGTTTCATATTTGCAGCACCTCTCCCTCTTTCTCTTTCTCTCTCCACCCTTCTGCCTATCCTGCCCTCAAGTCCAGAACCACCTCCTGGCTGAGCATACTCACATGTCTTTGGGAGAGGAAACATTTCTGCTCTTTTCTGGCATTCCACAAGATCCAGAGCGAATCTGTGAGGACAAGGAAAAAAGCAGATGTCTCTTATCTTGTCACCTTTTTACTAACATTTTCAGAATCCACACAGTAAACTGACAGCAAATAAATAAAACTGATACTGTTCCAGAGTGCTTTTAAGCAGAAATGACTACTACAATTTTTTGCATGTTTTATTGCCATTTGAAATATGAGAACTAGTGGGAACAAAATAAGACACATCCATAAATATATTTATTTTAAATAAAGTAATGAAATTGGAGGAGACTTTCTAATAAAAAGTAATGAAAGTGGCTTTATAGGCATAAGAAGCAACTTTTGCAACACAGTAAGTGATTTTACGCCTTTGAGTTTTGGTGTCGACAAAAACATTCATGAAGATTTCACTAGTTTCCACAGTGTATCACCTGTGATGAAGACATTCCTTGGTTTTTGGCAATCACAGAATTTAAACAACTCTCACTAATTTATGATGATCACTTACATGTGACCGGCTTGTGTCAGGTATAGCAACAAGATTGTAACAATATGAAAAATGTGTCTTTTTTTCCTGTGGGTATGCTTTTTACAGTGTCTTTTAAAAATAAAATAATTTAAAAGACATTTTACAATTAAAAAAAAAAAATATTTCAAAGTAATAAGGAAATGCAGCCCTACCCAGATTATGCCAGCAGTAAGATGTAGTTCTGGAAATAAAAAGTTTAACTTCTCCTTTGTTCTAAAATCCTGTGGAAAGATTTACACAAGAAAGAAAAGTAGTTTTCAAACCTTTTCAAACTGCAGACCAAGCATTTTTTGCACTGCAGACATAGCTCACTTTAAGCTAATGAAATTTTATTGAAATGGGCTTGTTTAAAAAAGTAGTAATTGCTACCATTTGTAGCCCCTTAGAATCAGTCCAGATCCCATGCTCTGCAGAAATGACTGGAATAATTGGTAATGACAGTAGTTGGGTGCTTCAACAGTATGAACAACTGTCAAGGAAATGCTGTTCACTCAGTTGACAGAGCTGCTAAAACCTGAACTCCTGAGGTAAACTGATCACAAGGAAGGCAATGCTGAAATGCATATAGTCCAGAGGAAGAGATGTTCTCAAGAAAATGCAATTAAAATAGTTGAACAGCTTCCATTATCAGCAAGAAAATATTATAAATTTATCTCCTTCAGTGTAATTGATCATACAAAGTTCAGCATTTACTCAAGATTTGAGAAGTATCTCTAAAATTATGCAAAATCTTAACATACTCATAACTCCAAGGATATCTGAAATGCAAGTCCAAGATGTGTTTCAGGTGTACAGCTTTCATTTCAAACATGAGTGGCTGATTACTCAGCTTCATTCATTGCAAGCCAGATGTCAAAAACAAAGATTGTCAAAGTCAGTTCAGAAATATCTTAGTTCTCTCAGGCAGATTGAATGTCAGCTGTTTCCCAAAGCAATGAAATTAATAAAAATGATTCTATGGTAAAGGCCAGCAGAGTAGTAAGCTTGGACATCATCTTGTTCACTAATCAGTGTCAAAGAGATGAATAAAGGTCTGCTTCGTGGGGCACTTATGTTCCAGCTGATCAGCCTTGCATAGCCTGCACTTGACTAGCTTGGTTGGTTTGTTCCCAAAAGCTCATTAGAAAACTTTGTGCAGGATACAATTCCCAACATGTTGGTTCTTGGTAAAGCTAGCCATAATACATTAACAATAAATACTGTTTTGGATTGAACTTCATTACATTCAATTGTTAAACTAAATTAAATTAAGTTATTAAATTTAATGCCAGTCTAGCATCTGCAGTAAATAGCAATGTTCAATTTATTCTTGAAGTTGCTTATGCTGCTAGATGGGTTGTATGGAAGACTAAATGCAATTTTCAGCCTTTGACAGAAATACCACTAGTTCTGACTGCACTATGCCTTTTCTTGGATACATCAGTGGAAAAAATATTTTTGTAAGTACTTTCATAGCACATCACTGTTAAAGCCCTTTAAATTTTCTTGGTTTACAGATGTTTTGTAAAAACGATGATTACCTCTGATACCTTAGTACGCTTGGTTTTTCTTTCTGGGACAACTGGATTGGACACAAATTTCCTTGCACAGTTCACAATCCAAAGCACCCTTACATTTCTTCCCTACTTTTTGCATCTGACTTTTTTGGCAGCTGAAGTCTACTGTTTGATATCTGTAGGTTTGTTCTGTTAATGTATCTTCCTTTTATGTTATTTCAGTTTCCTACAATTTACATTTTTGTTTCCTTTACTTTGTGGGGTTTTTTTAGGGTTTTTTTTTTGTTTCCTTCAAATGTTGCTCAGAGTCTCTAGTAATGTTTTTCTACTATCTTTTCCCCAGATGGAAATGTTGTCTGTGTAGACCTCAGTAACCAATATGACATCAAAAATGTGTTGCATTTTTTGGTAAAACACCTTGTGTACTGAGCACAGCCCAAATGGCAGTTTCAGAAACAGTGTTTCCCAAAGGGGCTGTTCAATGTGCACAAATATATCCTCTGTTTTTCTAAGGGCAGCTAGCATAACCCTGGTGATGTATGAAGAATAAGAAATACATTTCTTTGGCATCAGCTCCTGAACATCTCCCCTTAGAAAGCAGAAGAAAATCTTAACAAACATAATACTTTTGCTTTTTGTTTACAAGTTGACAATTCTGTCAAAAATTTGTCAATTCTGACAATTTTTCCTACAATGGCCAACAACTATATGCATTCTAGTACTTTGATACACAGTGATTTCCAAAGCAATATTCTCATTCTAACCTTACATGGAGGAGCTGTGGCAAGGTTATGAAATGGGATACATTTAGCCTTCCTCACTGATCTTCTAAGTTGTTGTATTTCTCAGTCTTTGGAAGACCTATTCAGACAGATCCTCATTCACCTGATTCTTTGCAGTGAATGTATTCTTGATTAGGGACCAAGTATGAAACATTTTCATTTCAATAATTTTTTTTTAATATGAAATATTGTCCAATACTGGAAAATTATGAGTTGTACACATACATTTGCTCATATGCATAATTCATATATTCCTTTAATGAAATTAAGATCATAATTGCCAGTTCTGATTATTATTATTATTTGGTTCTTTTTTCCCCCCAATTTATCTATTACTGGTGATTCACAGACCCATTTTTCCCTTTGATTTTCACCTTAAAAGTAAAAACATTTCATTTACTTTCTGGTCAGCAGCACATTCATCTTCTGCCTGTAGTATTGCTCTTTGTTCTAATGAAAAATTCCTCTAAGCTAATTGGGATGCTCTGTTATGAGATTGCTTGTCTTTGCAAATGTCTCAAAAATAATCTAATAAGTTCCCATGTTTATATTGTGTTTCACAATGCTTGTATTTAATTTCTAAATAATGAGTATTATCATGTTTGGGGCAATTGCGTCAGTACCTGTAATTTCTTAGTACTTGTGACCTCTTTTGTGGACTTTGCTTGCCTGACAGTCTTTCTTTTTCATGTTGCTTTCTCTCTGATTTCAAATTAATCCATTTTATCAAAGCTAGAGTGCAACTTCTGGGTTAGAATGAGTGATATTTTCTGCTTGGGAAATTATAATTGCCCTCTGTTACACCTTTCTCCTTCTCTTTCTCACCAAATTTATTGATCATAGATAGATTCATAGCTTGGTCTCAAACTTTGAAAATGCTGCAAATGGCATTTTTAAGCAAACATTTTTCTGTGAATTTAGTAATATTTCTATTAGTGTTACCTTTCCAATACATTCCTGTTGTCACTGCCTACTGCTGACATATATTGCATAAAATGTTCTTCAGAGTCCTCTTTTTTCCTGGAGTTTCAACACTGTTGGAGATTGTAGTTGCACTAGATTTTCAATAAAGCTGCTTTCCTAATTCCTCCTTCATAACTGTGATCCAAATCAAGGAATGATAGAGCACTGCTTCAGTTAGTGTTTGACTTCTACCTTATATTTACTGCAAACCTCTGCTATTGCAGTACAGAAAACATATTTCTATCCAGCTCATGCTAGAGGTGAGAATATCAAAAAGGTGCCACAAATCTTTTCACTGCTTCTTATTGCATTTAAGTGCTGGTTTGATGCTGATGGGCCAAAAAGCTTCCAAACGAGCCATTATTTTGCACGCATGCAACATGCTGCTATCACATAGGTGGTAGTTTTAAGGTATTCACTTGAATATTACTCTCAAATATGTGATTTTTGTTGATATTTACAAGTAATCTTTGTATTTCAATTAAAAACAAAGTTTTCATTTGTTTGTTTTCTGTAAAAACAAAGCAAACGCTACCATTTAAACCCTCTCCTTTCTAAAAAATTTCTATTCCAGGTTCCATGCTTTCTTTATTTATGGAAGAAGACCTTAAATTTGAGGTAAATATTAGGTCTTCAGCTGTTAAAGTTCAAAAATGCAGACTGAGGGGTTAAAAAAGGAGAGAGAAATGAAATGACATAACTTACAGGATCAGAGAATGCAAGACATTGATATTGCCAATAAATTCAATTTTCTTTATTTTTGCTTTTAGATTTCTTATTTTTTCATTGCAAATATCCTATGTGTTTGAACTCTCACTTTTTTTAATGATGTGTAAAAATCTTGTCTCTCTCTGAACTTTCTCCCAGCTGTTTTTCCTGTTTCTTGGTTTGGTTTTGTTTTGATTTTTTTTCTTTAATATGAAGAGAAAAGAAGCATTAAGTTATGGTGACCGATAGAAACTGAACTAGGTAATTCTGGAAGGGGGAGGTATTAATGAATTCATTAGAATATGAGAGTTTGAGCACTCCATAACATGAAGGGTCCATCTCATGTTCATCAATTACTTTTGAATCTCTCTCTCCCTAAAATGGACAGTCCTAAATGTTTGAACAGTTAACAGTTTCTATTAAAGCCAAAGAGAAATTAATTCATGTTGAAATATTGTAAATAAATTACAGTTATGCTTATTTTATATAAATATATCAAAATAGAACCTTTCATTTAATCAAAAGTATTGTCGGGATTTTTATTTTATCAGGACCAACCCCTCCCCCCAAAAAACAAACAAACAAAACCGAACCAAAACAAAACAACAACAAAAAAAAACCCAGACAAATTTGTTTGGGGTCAAACTGTAGCAAATCTAGTTGGTTTAGCTTTTCAAATTGAAATGCTGTGCCTGCCCCTCCCTCTCTCAACTGTTTATAGAGCTTTAGAAGTAAGCTGCCAGTGCTCTTTATGAGCTTTAGGAGTCACCAGATAAGAAGAGGAAATTCTGCCTTTCACTGAAGCTCATTTTTATCTTGAGATACTACTGAACTCTCCTCACAGAAATATTTGTTATCTCTGACGTATACATGCAAAGAACAAATACTTGACTTGGAAAAACTCCAGATTCCACCAAAAAGAAATTAGCTGACTTTTTCTGGGAGGGGAACAGGTTGGCACTGATAATGTGGGGTTGTCCAGTTTTTTGTTTGTTTTTTTCAGAAAGAAAACCGTCAGTTATAGTCAAAGAAGATATTTTAAGAATGTAAAATTTATTCCTTTGTCACGTGGTTTTATCCTTCGCCCCTTACCTCATAATCAATATTGTTCAATCAGGAAAATGAATTAATACATCCCAGCATACGTTTATCCACCTAAAAACATGGATATATTGTTTCTCTTTACTCTGGCTTCATAAACATTGGTCTACTGCCTCAAGGTTTTTCAAGATAGAGTGAATATAAGAATGAAGAACTGAAGTTTTCGATAGTTCGGTTATCTTCTAATCCCATTTCTTGCAATCACAGTCAATCTGTAATGTCAGAAATCCTGGAAGGTCCACAGATGCTCATTTCTATACTTCAACCAGCAACACACTTCTGTGAACATCTTACAAAAACGCATACTGCTATGTAAAACAGGAAAACCAAGAAATCTCCATTAAATAAGGAAAAAGGAGATAAAGCATATTATTAATATCTACCGTTCTTGCACTTTATTAGAGAAAATATGCATTCTAAGAAGTAGACCACATCCTATGCTGTAAAGACAAGTGAGACATTTCTAAAAATCCCTGACAATGTGATCTGCTGGCAGCACGTTGCCTAATGCAGCCCTAGATACCATTTGCATTCTTTGCAGCAAGGGCACATTGCTGGCGCCTGGTCAACTTGGTGTTTACTAGAACCTCCAGGGCCTTTTCTGCCAAGCAGCTTCCCAGCTGGGCAGCCCCCAGCATACACTGGTGCATAGGGCTGTTGTTCCTCAGGTGCAGACCTTTGCATTTCTCCTTGCTCACCTTCATGAGGTTCCCATCAGCCCATTTCTCCAGCCTTTAGAAGTCCTTCTGGGTGGCAGCATGGCCCTCTGATGTATCAGCCACTCCTCCCATTTTCATCTCATCAGCAAACTTGCTGGAAGTGCACTCTGCCCCATCATCTGGATCATTAATGAAGATGTTAAATAAGACTGGACCCAGTAACGATCCATGGGGTACACTGGTAATTAACAGCCGCCAACTGTACTTCATACCACACTGATCATCACCCTCTGGACGCAGCCATTCATCCAGTTTTCAGGCAACCTCACTGTCTGCTCATCCACCTCATACATCAATAACTTGGCTCTTGAGGATCTTATGGGAGATAGTGTCAAAGGCTTTTAGTTTATTAAGTTGGTCAAGCATGACTTCCCCTTGGTGAATCCATGTTGACTACTCTTGATGATTTTGTTGTCAGGTTTCTAGGATTAGCTGCTCCACCAGTTTAATGGTTTTTTTGCCTCCTCGGTATCTTCTCTCAAATACTCTCAACTTGTCTATCTTTACTCGATTTGGAAGATCCTTATGGCTTAATAACATAAGAAGTACCCTACTACATGCCCTGCATGCCAATGATCTTTCCGCTCCAGTAACCTATCTTCAGCACTGACAAAAGGAGAGGTGATTTAGGGTGACCTCACAAACCTGTTGACTGTCTCCACTGTATCCATTATACTGTACCCCAGGCTCCAGAATTGCTCTGTTAGGGATTGTAGAGCACACTTCCTTGCTTATTTCATCTGGTATCCATGTACAAACCCAATTTTGTTTTTCCATCTTTTTGGCAGTTTTCCAAATGTTTTCTGGAGTTGAAATAAAAAAGCCATTCAAACACTAATAGTATCTTCAAAATGAAACTCTGTTGCTACAACTAAATGACAAAAAATATTGCCTGCTAGGTATGTAACATGGAGTTAGGACTTTTCTGATACTTTCAGATATGCAAAGAGCCAATACAGCATGAAAATTACCCACAAATTAAATTATCTCTAAAATAATGAAATCAACATCAACCCATGGTTTAGGATTGTTTCCTCTATATGTGGAGGAAAGAGTATCTTACCAAGAGCCAACATATCAACTTAATACTAGTATGACAATATTTTTGGGCTAGCAGGGAAGTTTTCCTGGAAATTCAAGTAATTCACATATAAGAGAAAATTAAACTAGTGAATTAAGTGCAAAAGCTGAGGATTTCAAATATCTGGTTTGGTTTTATTTTCTCTATTTTTCAAAATTCTTTTTTTTTTTTTTTTTTTTTTTTACATGCCCTTCATCTTTGTCCTTGCTTTCTTTCATACTATTGGTGGTTTGCTGCTTTTTTTTCTTTCATTGCAAAGTTCAAGGATAGCATGTAATAAGAACATTAATCTCTTTTAAGTAGAGTCACTGGGCCAAATTGGTTAATTCAACTTCCACTATCATAAACTCAGCATTTAACTATGAATTTAAGCATGTGAGATTTCTTCATCTTTACATCACAGGTCAGAGAATAATTCAGTCATTGCATTATTTCTTTTAATTAAACCGTTAACTCAGTATTTTATCTATAATCCTGAATAAAGAATATTGGAAAAAACGTAAAATAGTGTAAAAAAAGACAAACACTGTCTTTAAAAGGGTAGTCCCTTTCTGAAACATTATTCCCAGTTGGGGAGTGAGTCAATAAATGAATACACCCACTGAATAGTGGATCAATAATGGCACTAACAAGAAGAAATCTTTATCACATGAAAATTAAAAAATAATATCTTAAAATCTTCTATTCAGAAATTTACAATTCATATGATAATGTTAATTCTATCTGGCATGGCAGTTGCAATTAAAAAGCTTTTTCATGTAGTTATTTATCTGGAAGTTTTCATCAAATTATGTTTTAAACTAATTTGCTGTCTTTTAGAGACAAAAACAAAACACTGATTAGTTATGTGCAGTACTCCTCATTACATTGCAAAATAATTTATTTTTCATATTCTATTACATTACTTCAAAGCAAAAGATGCAGGTTTTTTGAAATATTTCTGGAAGTACCTGGAAATATTCCTAGTGAAAATGTGCAGTAATCTTTCTGGGATATTACCGTAAAATGTTAGTGGATATTCTACTGGTCAGTTGCTATAAGTGTAAGTCATATGTTCGGTAGCTGAGATGATGTGTTTGTTTACTTTGAACTGTGTATGGCTCATGCTGTTGGCCATACACTGATTGCAGAGAAATGATGAGGACTTTCAGCACAGTGGCTAATGTAATCGGCCTGCAAAATCTGCCAAGGATCCCTGGAAGAACAGGGTATCATCCTGAACGATTAGCGCCAAAGTGTCTCAAAAGAACAGGAGCTCTTATTTGCTAATGACAATATGGCATTTTCTCAGACTAAGAAATATATCAGCCTTTTAAATTCTTCTATCATATGGTGGATTTTTTAAAAGTTTTACACAGTTGTTTGAAAGTATCCCTACTTCCTGATGGAACCTATTGCTTCCAAGTGTCGTGATCAACAAGTTAATTGTCTTTTTAAATCTTCTCTAAGTGCTGTCTGAAGGTTTTAAGGCCATAAGCCATAAGACTGTTGAGTACTTTTGTCAGATCATGAATAAGACCACAGCCCTTGATGTATCAGCCATGGACACCTCAGCAGGCTTAGACTAGACAGCAAGAGTTCACTGAGCAGGCTTTGAAACACAGTGGAAAGTAGGCTCACCTGAACAGCAAAATTTTATTATTTCAGCATAGATATGTAAAAAATCTATATTCAGCAGCCCATAAACAAAAGTAACAGCCACATCCTACTAAGCCTAATTGAGGTCTTTGTGACAGAGATACAGTGGAGAAGAGGTCATCTGTGAACAGGATAAGCATTTCAGAGAGGAACAGAGATGAGATAGGAACAAAAAATATGAGATTATGACTATCAAAGTTTTCACAAAAAAATACTGTTTGAATACCTAGGACCCTATGGAAACTGGGATACATAAATGGGAAATTCTTAAGAATGTTTGCATTTATTTATGTACATTAAAATCCATATTTTTCCAAATTTTATGCAAACTTATTTTAGCTATTATGGTTTTTTGAAAATATAATTTAAAATATTTTTTTAAGAATAGATGTAGGAATAGTAACACATGCATACATGTATACACCTGCATAAACACACACATACACGCATGCACACAGAATCATAGAATCATTTAGATTGGAAAAGACCTTTAAGATCATTGAGTTCAATCATAAACCTAACACTGCCAAGTCCACCACTAAACCATGTCCCTAAGCACCACATCTACATGTCTTTTAAATACATCCAGGGATGGAGACTCAACTGCTTCCCTGGACAGGCTGTTCCAATGCTTGATAATCCTTTAAATGAAGGAATTTTACTGAATATCCAATCTAAACCTCCTCTGGCACAATCTGAGGCCATTGCCTCTTGTCCTATCACTTGTTATTTGGGAGACTGACACCCACATTGCTACAACATCCTTACAGGTAGCTGTCAAGAGCAATAAGGTCTCCCCTGAGCCTTCTTTTCTCCAGGCTAAACAACCCCAGTTCCCTCAGCTCTACTTGTAAGACTTGTGCTCCAGACCCTTCAACAACTTCATTGCTGTTCTTTGGACACTCTCCAGCCCCTCAATGTCTTTCTTGTAGTGAAGGGCCCAAAACTGAACACAGTATTTGAGGTGCAGCCTCACCAGTGCTGAATCAGGGGGACAGTCACTTCCCTGGTCCTGCTGGTCACGCTACTTCTGATACAAGCCAGGATACTGCTGGCTTATGTTCTGCTGGCTATCAACCAACACCTCCTGGTCCTTTACCTCCAGGCAGCTTTCCAATCACTCTTTTCCAAGCCTGTGTGTTGATGGGGTTGTTGTGACACAAGTGCAGGACCCAGTACTGAGCCTTGTTGAACCTCATACACTTGACCCTGGCCCATCAATCCAGCCTGTCCAGATCCCTCCTTCTTCGAGCAGATCAACATTCCCCCCACCAGCTTGGTGTCATCTGCAGATTTGCTAAGGGTTCACTTGGTTCCCTTGTCCAGGTTATTAGTAAAGAGATTAAACAAAACAAGCCCAAGTACTGAGCCCTAGGGAACACCACTTGGATGTAACACCATTCACCACCACTCTTTGGGCTCGGCCATACAGCCAGTCTTTTACCCAAGCAAACAGTAAACCTGTTGAAGTCATGAGCAGCCAGTTTCCCCAGGACAATGCTGTGGGAAACTGGTTTCAAAGGCTTTACTGAAGTCTAGGTAGACAACACTTGCAGCCTTTCCCTTATCCACTAAGTGGGTCACCTTGTCATAGAGGGAGACCAGGTTAGTCAAGCAGGACCTGTCTTTCATAAACCCATGCTGATTGGGCCTGATCACCTGGTTGTCCTTTATGTGCTGCATGATGGCACTAAGGATGATCTGCTCCATAACCTTCCTTGGCCCTGAGGTCAGGCTGACAGTCCTGTATTTACTCATGTCCTCCTTCCCACCCTTCTTGTAGATGAGTGTCACATTTGCAAACCTCCAGTCAACTGGGACCTCCCTGCTTAGCCAGGACTGTTGATAAGTCTGGAGAAGAGGAGGCTCATGAAGGATCTTATTGCTCTCTACAACTACCTGAATGGAGGTTGTAGGCAGTTGGGGGTAGGTCTCTTCTCCCAGATAACTAGAGACAGGACAAGAAGAAACTACCTCAAGTTATGCCAGGGGAGGTGTAGATTGGATATTTGGAAAAAAAATTCGGTGAAAGGGTGGTCAAGCATTAGAACAAGCTGTCCAGACAGGTGGTGGGGTCATCATCCCTGGAGGTATTTAAAAAAATGCATAAATGTGTTGCTTAGGGACATGGTTTAGTGATGGATTTGGCAGTCCTGAGTTAAAAGTTGGACCTGATGATCTCAAAGGTCTTTTCCAATCTAAATGATTCTATGATTCTATGATAAATGATAGAAAGCGGCTTGGTGAGCACTTCTGCCAGCTCCCTCAGTAGCCTTGGGTGGATCCCATCTGGTCCCATGGACTTGTGTGTGTCTAAGTGGTGTAGCAGGTTGCTGACCATTTCTCCTTGCATTATGGGGTCTTCATTCTGCTTCCTGCCCATGTCTTCCAGCTCAGGGGACTGGGTACCCAGAAAAAAACTGATATTACTGTCAAAGACTGAGGCAAATAAAGCATTAAGCACCTCAGCCTTTTCCTCATCCTTTGTCACTATGTTATCCCCTGCATATAATAAAGTATGGAGAATCTCCTTAGCCTTCCTTTTGTTGTTAATGTATTTATAGAATCAATTTTTATTGTCTTTTACTGCAGTAGCTGATTAAATTCTGGTTGGGATTCTGCCCTTCTAATTTTCTCTCTGCATAACCTCGCGACATCCTTGTAGTCCTCCTGAGCTGTCTGCCCCTTCTTCCAAAGGTCATAAACTCGTATTTTTAACTTGAGTTCCAGCCAAAGCTCTCAGTTCAGCCAGGCCAGTCTTTTTCCCTGCCAGCTCATTTTTCAGCACATGGGGACAGACTGCTTCTGTGCTTTAATTTTCTTCTTGAAGAGTGCCCAGCCTTCCTGGACTCCCTTGCCCTTCAGGACTGTCTCCTAAGGGACTAAGGGACCAAGTCCCCCACAAGAACAAGAGCTAGCAATTGTGAGATTTCTCCCAGCTGCTTACAGGATATTTTTTTCTGCCTCTTCATTTTGTTTGGGTGGTCTATAGCAGAATCCCATGATGATATCTGCCTTGTTAGCTTTTCCACTGATTCTTACCCATTCACACTGAACCTTTTCTTCACCAGGGTCAAGCTCTAGACAGTGGAAACACTTCCTAACATACAGGGCTACCCCAGAGGCTATCCTTCTTTGTCTCTCCCTTCTGAAGAGTTTATAGTCATCCATTGCTGTACTTCAGTTGTGTGAGTCATCCTGTTTTTGTGATGGCAACTAAATCATAGTTTTCCTTCTGCACAGTAGATTCCAGCTCCTCCTGTTTGTTGCCCATGCTGCGTGCATTGGTGTAGATGCACTATAGCTGGGCTGTTGATTCTGACACCTTTTTCAGGGCAGGAGTCCTAATTCCTTATATGACCATCCTCAGGCACTTCCATAGTTTCTAACTCATCAACAACCCTTGCATCTTTGTTGCTGTGTGGATCTTCATCCTCTGCCTCCACTGAGATGGCTAGGGTGCTGTACACGTTACTACGGGACATTTCATGTGTGCTCCACTGTGCTCAGCACATCATACAGAAGACCAAAGGACCATGCTAGCACACAATCCCTCAAATATTGGTGTTCTGCCCCTAGGCTTATCTCCAGTAAGCCTGGATTTATTCCTTTCCCCTTCAAATCTAGTTTAAAGCTCTTTCAATAAGCCCTGCTAATTCCTGCACAAAGATCATTTCTCCCCTTTGAGACAGGTGTACCCCATCTGTTGCCAGCAGGCTTAGTATTTTGTAGACTGACCTATGATAAAAAACCACAAAATTTGATGGTAACACTGGTCTGAGAGCTAGTTATGGGTCTGCTGGCCCTTCCTGATTCTTCTCTCATCATTCCCTGCAACTAGAAAAACAGAGGAGAACACTAATTGTGCTCCTGATCCCTTAACTAGTTGTGCCAAGGCCCTACAGTGTCTTTTGATTGCCCTTGGACTTATTGAAACTTCATGGCTGCCTACATGAAATAGCAATAACGGATAATAAACTGAGGGCTGTACCAAGGTAGAAAATTTCCTTGTCACATCTTTAACCCAGGCACCAGGGATACAGCAGACTTCCCTAAGCAGTGGGTCTGGTTGGCAATTGGACCTCTGTTCCCTTCAAAAGGGAGTCACCTATGACAACAACTCATATTTTTTTTTCTTTGTGGAAGCAATTTTGATGCAGGACATAGGACAACTTAACCTTGGTGGCACCTCCATGCTAGATGAACCATTGTCCTCATTACTGTTCAGTTCCACTTGCAAAGCCTCATACCTACTATGCAAGGGCATCTGGGAATGCAGGGTAGTCATGGAGGAGATGCAACTGCTGTGCTGGGCAGAAACTTGTTGCCATTGTTCCCTGTCCCTTAAATCACTTTGTTCCCTCAGGTGGAGAGAGGATAGGGGATCCTTTGTATTATGTGTTCTGTCTGCTTAACAGGTCTGTCTCAGGGAAGCTAGGGTGTGATTCCAGCAGTCTCTCTCTCTCACATGTGCCCACTCCTCAACCTACTCCCCTCCTCCCGGAGCCCTGTCACTAAGCGGAGTATCTCCTCTCCCCGGGCGCAGCTCCCACAGGAGCGCTCACTTGTGCCACCCGTACTGGCACAGCAGCAGGGCACGGCCGGCAGCCCGGCACCTGGGTGGCTGCGTGTTCCCACCCGAGCTCTGCCTGGGCAGCTGCGTCAGCCGTGGTGGGTGCAGAGCTGAGAGAGGCCGTGGCTTTCTGCTGGGTGGGTGCCATTGCTCCCTGGTCAAGCTAGCTGAGTTTCAGCACACCTGCACACCCTTCCGTGTGAATTACCACACAAACTGCCGCGCCGCGCCGTGCCCTCGCTGGCATGCCACACCCTGTTTTCCTGCCCTGTTTTACTGGTCACTCACACTCTTCAGGGGCTTCTTTTATATGTGGAGTGGGGCTTGGCGGCTGTTGGTTCCGGCCCTGCCCAGGTCCTGCCAACCACTGTCACATGAGGTGGGGGGTCATGGTGGCTCTCTCAGCTCCCCTGGAGGTTTCCCAGCTCAGGAACTGCCCCTGTACACCATGCTAGAGTGCTCTGCTGCAGATCATGCTGGCACTGGAGCTGCTCACATTTGGTGACTGAGTGAAATACCCACACCCCTTTAAAATACCTAGGTCATGATGATATGAAATAATAGAATGGGTTGGGTTGGGAGGAACCTTTAAAGTTCATCTAGTTCAAACCTCCCTGCAATAAGCAGGGACATCTTTCACTGTGTGAGATTGCTCAAAACCCCATCCAACTTGACTTTGAACACCTCCAGTGGTCCACAACCTCTCTGAGCAATCTGTTCCAGTGTCTCACCACTCTCATCATGATTTTTATTTTTTTTTCCCTCTCCTTATATCTAAACTAAAGCTACCCTCTTTCAGTTTAAAACCGTTACCTCTTGTCCCGTCACTACAGGCCCTGGGTTAAAAGTGTCTGTATTTCTCATAAGCCTCCTTTAAATATTGAAAGACTGCAATAATGTCTCCTTGAAGCATTTTCCAGGCTGAACAGTCCCAGCTCTCAGCCCTCCATCATAGGATAGATTTTCCAGCCCTCTGACTGTTTTTGCAGCCCTGCTCTGGACCCAGTGTA
Source organism: Falco biarmicus (assembly GCF_023638135.1). Lineage (NCBI taxonomy): Eukaryota > Metazoa > Chordata > Aves > Falconiformes > Falconidae > Falco > Falco biarmicus. The sequence goes on along the minus strand of NC_079289.1, from coordinate 36,329,718 downwards.
AGAGGTTCATTTTGCTATTGTAGTGGTGGCCCCAGTACTGGATGCAGTACTCCAGTTGGGGTCTTAGCAACACAGAACAGAGAGGGAGATTTGTCTCCCTTGACTGCTGGCCATGCTATTTTTCTTATGCAGCTCAGGATACAACTGGCTTTCTGGGCTGCAAGTGCACATTACTGGCTCATATCCAAGTTTTCATCTCCCAGTATTCCTAAGATGTTCTCCACAGGGCTGCTCTTGATCCGTTCACCACTCAGTCTGTACTAATCTTGGGGACTGCCTCGACCCAGGCATAATGGTTAATACTGTGTGTTGCTTGTTTCCATCATTGATTGAAGATCTGTTGGCTTAGCCATTCATCCCACTATCTTCTGTCTGTGTTATGGCTTGAATTTTGGCAGTCCATAATGACTTTCAGCATAGAATTGTAATCTCAGTATTGGGAGACATAATTTTGTTTACAAATTAATGAAAAAATAAGAATGTATATTTGCTTCTACCTAATTGTGCAGCTTAAAGTCTGACATATAAGAAAGTATACCTTAAGTGAGTCGTGACTTACTCTTAAATAGGGTAAAAATGGTCCTCAAAACTGTCCAAAAATTGAAGAAAATTTAACCTGGCTGCCATATGTAATTCTCAAATACTTGGCTTTGCCTTTTGATTTTACCAAAAATGATGGAGTTATCTTACTAAATTCATTCAGCTAAGACATAGTTATCTAATTGTTAGACACATTAAACTGTCTTAATAATCAAGAAGATGCGATGATTCAGCTAGCCTAGCTTGACACAGAAATCTGCAGTGTGGGTAGTTGTATAATCTTCTAACTCATCTTGCAGTTTTAGTTTCTGTAATATGGATGTGGGTAGTGCTATGAAAATAAATCATTTTGTAACTAAACCCCCATTTCTAACTATTTTCATAAAACTTTTATGGATTTCTGCTTTCATTTCATGCAATACTCCTTTTATTTCCATGTATTTATATCTTTGTTCTATTTTTATTATTTACAAGAGATACAAGAGTAAGGTCTCAGGAAATCTTCATCACTACAATCATAATAATCACATTATCTCTTTCTCCTTCCTGCTTGTGAACCATCTTTAAAAACCATCTTTATAAGGTTGTCATGCATCAAAGCACAGCTCAGTATAAACAGGGAAAGAGAGGCACAGAAAATACATGTAAAGATAAATGAGGCATATTCTCAGATTTCTTAGGCTGAGACTGCTGTTGTGCAGTTCACTTGTTGCTTGTGATACTGTTGTGTAATCAGAACATCATCACACTTGAATGGGTAGGGTACTTCTAAAATAAAAGTGTTCCTTATAGAAAATATAGTAAAATATTAATCTGAGTTGTTTTTCTTTTGTTTTTGTTTTTGGTTTGTTCTTTTATAACTTTTACAGTCAACTTTCAGGCTGTTTAGATATATAATTCCCCCCCCCCCCCCCCCCCCCATTTAAGTGCATTAGACACTGAGCTTTCAAACAGAACAATTTATGCAATTAAGTTGCAGCATATGATAAAAATCTCATTAGCTAATATCCATAGTGACACACTGAAGGATGTTTATTCCACAGTTAAGCTAAACAGCAAGTTAACATGTATCATAATTTCCCTGTTTTACACTATTTATAACACTCAGGATGAATTCATATTGTGATGTAAGTGGTTCCAGAAAATGAAGTAATTTACACTGAAAATCAGAAGCATAGAAGAAAAAGTGCTTTAAAGCAAAGGAGTTTGATGTTTAAAATAATTAAAAAATAAAATCTGTGTTCAACTTTAATGTCAGTAACCTTGAAAATATAATCAATGTGTTGATAACTTGCTGAAATAACATTTAAATTAACATCTCAACCAAAATTAAATGTTTGATTTTTGGCTCCAGTATGTATGCAATATATTTAAAACATTCCAGTGATGCCAAATACAGATTTAAGAGTTATCTGAAATAATTTGCAAGAGTTTTATTTCTTGGGTTTATTTCTCAGTTGATCAAGCAGAAAAAACTGAGTAACTGACCACTGTTTAGTAAATACTTCTGTAATCTGTTGCTTAGTTGACATGTAGGAAAATAAAATCTGATATTGACATCCCTGTCTGTCATGCCAAGATCTGAACTTGTGTTTCCCTGAAGAGAGAATAGTTCCTATTAGGGGTGATTAAACAGTCTATGGAAATAACACAGTTCAAGATTAAGACTTACATTTTGATATCTCTACTGTAGGAGACCAACTGGAAAATGAACAACACCAGGAGATGAAACTCATTAAGGAAATAGGGGGTGGAGATCTGAGCCCATCTGAGGAAGGCCTCAAACACTTGATGAATATCTCAAACACAAGATCTAAGGAAATGTTGTTTTTTATGAACCAAAGACTGATAAAAGGGAACAGCCTGCCAAAGGGTAAATAATTGGCCCAAGAAGCAGTAGAGTCAGCAGGAATCTGCAGTAAATGGGGGAAAGGTAAATGCAGTGGGAGGAGATCTCAACCACCAACTCAATTCAATGCTAAAAAGACTTGCCCAACCACCCCCGTCCACCCTGTAGGGAGCATGTCTGCTAATTTACATGGCAAGCAAGGCTCATTTTAATAAGAGGTGGTCCATATTGAAGGAAAAGAACAAAAGAGGAAGGCAAGTGCAATTTTAAGAGGGAATAGGAATAGGAATAGGAATAGGAATAATGAATAAGAATAAGAATAAGAATAAGAATAAGAATAAGAATAAGAATAAGAATGAAGGAAGAAAGGACTCCTGGACAAGCACTCCTATAAGAAACACCTCCTGTCACCAGGCCCAATGATAGATCCAGGACTGGTGATCTCTCTCTTTCTGTCTACCCTCCCCCTTCCCCCACCCCCTTTTACTTTACTTTCTTTCTAGTAAGTAATGCAAGGCATAAAACTTTATAGGCATGACAAGTGATAAGCATTTCTGCTACCCCATTATTTACCAATGAGCCTGAGTATGGAATATAAATCAGTTGTTTACCTATGCACCTCTGGTATTGTGTATAACCTACTCCAACCAAGAGCACCAGCGAATCTGAGTCACTCCTCCCTCCTTGGCAGGACATGATGTCCACACAAGTCGTTACTTCTAAGCTAAATATCTAAACTTCTGCTATAAAGCACAGGTCTACTATAAACATCTGCCAGATTGCTGAGAATATCCAAGAAATACCTTATGGCATCTGAAATAGCAGTAGAAGCTGAAGTTCAAGCAACTGAATTGAGCCTGTAGTCAGACCAGGCAATGCAACTCAGGAAGAATTCAGCTCATCCTAAATGAAATACCTACAGACCTAACGTAGGTGTTTAGTGTATTTTTAGATGCTTTAGGGCAGGGGTCCTCAAACTACGGCCCGCAGGCTGGATACGCCCCCCCAGGGTCCTCAACCCTGCCCCCGGTATTTACAGACACTCCCCCGCCCGCCCCCCCCCCCCCCCCCCCCGCCAGGGGTTGGGTGGGGAAACCAAGAAGCCGCAGATGACTGCCTGCCACTTCATCCGTGTGCCAGCCCCCTGTTTAAAAAGTTTGAGGACCCCTGCTTTAGGGTGTTTGACACACCCATACAGTTAGGAAATATGACAGGGGATATCTAGGAAACTCATGCCTTTCTGAAGTAGCAGCTGCAAGCCAATTGAGAAACCCTAAGGCATCTCAAGTAGTGCTTAGTGCCTCTATGTGTGCAGTTACATTGAGCCATACATAGATCTCCACTACATTTAGACACTTATTTTAGTGGTAACTTATGGATGTAAGAGTATACAAGTCTAGCTTACCTGTTTACTACTATATGTAGACCCTTCCATTTACATGTCCTGATCCTGAACTGAATCTTTCCCTATGTTTCTCCACTTCATAAAAGAAACAGTGAAGGAAGAGTCATAAATGACATTGTTAAGTGAGTAAAGAATGTGTTTTTTCTCAAAACACAGGAGCCAGAGTTCATCAAATAAAAAAATTAAGATGGTGAATCCCAACGAACTAATGAGATTTTTGGCACATTGCTTTAATTAAAAGCCAAGTTCATTGTCAGAGATTTCTTTCAAAATCTGATCAGAGGAATGCATAAGGAAAAGGCTATGAAGGGCACTTAAATATACCAATGCATATATACCTTCCAACTTTAAACCACAGGTTGTAGACGGTGAAGAAGTGCACATGGAAAGAATGCACTGTTGTTGCCTTTATCATATACTACAAAACCTTATGCTTGTCAACAACCCAGACCTCTACCATAACTCAGTGTGCCTGTTAAGTGCCTGTTTCCCATATCACTTTGCAATATGGAAGCTATCAGGCTGTCTTATTGCATTATTTATGTAAAAATATAAATACATTATGCTAATGAGAATGATTGGCTGATTTTGTATGTCAGTGGTTAGGAGAGCGGGCATTGCGGTAGGACCACCACCATTTATTTGTTTCTCAGTGTGTTTGCTCTTTTGTACAGAGTGCAACCATTTCAACAGACACCAGTGGGAGAGTCCTGGCTAGAGATACACAATGGTGCTAGAACAGTTCCTTTTAAAGCAGGACATTGAAACTTCAGCCCTTTAATGAATCAATAGGGTTAAGGAGGTGAGTCTAATAACTATTCACAACCTTTTAACAACCCTAGTCTGCTCTCCCTAGTTTTCTGGGTTTCTACTGAAATCTGTACCATGATTTTGGAAAATGATTTGAAGAAATACATTCCTGTCAAAACAGAATATTTTGTCAGTGAAAAGAATGGGCAAACTTGAATAATGCTGAAATATCTAGTCTATCCTAAATAATCCATGTTTTCAAATGGCAGCCTTCTTAGCAGAGTATTCCTGAATAACTTTTAGATAACAACCTAATTTGTCATGAATGATTCAAAGACTAGGTGTCATAATTGAGCCATATATTTGCCTCACCCAGGAAACTATAGTGTCTTGTTTGTTAGTACAACACAGGTGAGTTCTAGAAAACAGCCCAGCATTCAGTTGCTTAGACATAGGCATATGCATAGGCATCTAGTACCATTTCAAACACCCTTGATACCTCAGACATTTATTCATATGGTGCTCTCAAGTCTTAGAGCAACCCCACATCGTGAGCAGATTTTGCAGGCCAGACCTCAGAGCAAATCAAATGACATGAATGTCTGTGTGTGGGCTTCAAATTTTGAGGTGATACGAGAATTCATGCACGTCCTCCTTACAGGACTGCTTTCAGCACCACTGCAATGACTGTTCTCAGCATGCAGGAGCAGATGTCTTCAAAGAAGAAATGGAGAGACTATTTTTTTCTGCAGTGTTGTTTACAGACTACCAATTTAACAACAAGTAGCAACTTTTTCTCTCTCCCCTCCCCAACCCCCCCCCCCCCCCCCCCCCCCAGTTACTGTTTGGTGTTTAAATCCTTAGCATGCATGCCCTTTACTTTTTCTTGCATGCCCTTTACTTTTCCTAACTGTATGTGAGGACAAAACTTTTAAGTTTTCCAGAGAGGAGGAATCATTTTGATCCCTACAGTATTTTTCTCCACTCTGTGTCTTCCTCCCTGTATTTACTGGAAAGTGTGTAGTGTTTTTATTCTTTCTGCTATACAAGACAGTGCAAGGCCAGAGCCCCAGTGAATAAAATTTTACAAAACCTTAAATGTCAGCATGGGTAATCTACAAGGACATGATTGTTTCCTTTCATCTGTTTTTGCAGGCATGCTGCTTTATGCAGGGCAGAAAGCTTATTAATAAGGATATACAAGAAAGTAAATGAGACAAGAAAATAAATTAGTATTTACCAATGGGGGTGGGGAACAGCACAATCCTTACTAATTGGTTATGATTGAAGTTTAATAAGCCATTCAAACGACTACATGCCTTGGATTTGCCTTGTCAGCTGAGCTCTAGAAGTTGAGTGGCTGTTCAATTCCCAGGATAGACTAATACTTAAAATGCAGCAGAATTGCTTGAAAATTTATAAACTTCATTATTGGACTATAAGTGCAACATGGCAGATGAGCTTTTACAAAGTACGCTGAATGCATGGATTGATTATAGTTATTTTAGCATTTAAAGAACATCATGCAAATGCACAGCCAGCTCTTTAAATAACTAGAGTGAAGTAAGTATATCTGTGCACTAAAGCTTCTTAACACTCTACAATAATGCTCTCACTCCTCTATTTAGCCTGAGAATTAGTAAGTAAGAACATGAAGGATAGCACCAAGAAATTAGGGAAGATATATTTCATTTTCTCTGGTTTCATAAGCTGGAAGGTCTTCCTGAGTCAGCATGTATCCTGTACACACATTTTTCAATACGCACAAAAGACATTGTCTCACTGTTTACTATGAGTTTATGGAATCTCAAATTAGGCACCCTTACTGGGAGAAAGGGTTTCTAGCTTAAGTGAAATGAAGCAACATTATTCATAACTACCTCACTATTCTAGGCAAGATTTTTAAAAATAACATACTAGAAATGATGCTTCTAAATCCATTTATTGAGTCATGATGCCTATTATAAAGGTGGTATTGTTTATTACTGGTGTGAAAAAACCCAACCAATTAACAGGAGATCAAAAGTCTTCTGTATAAACGTAGTTTTGAAGATTTGGTTTTATAGATTGTGGGTGTTAAGAAGCAGAATGATTCCAGCCAGAGCTTTTCCTGTGCTGCAAAGAGCAGAATTGTTACCACTATAATGCCTTACACATGAAATACTGCCTTAATATATTCCAGAATTAGTGTTCTTCTTTTTATTTCACATTGCTAACTCATAGTTGTTTTCAAATCCATTATAACGTCACAAGCCATGTTTGCTTTTCTTGTTTTGTTTCCTTTTTTAAAAAATGATATTGCCTAGTCAGTTACTCCTCATTTTTAATTTGCACCTTAGGTTTTGGTATAACCATTCCACTTCTCCATATTGTCTGACTGAAATTATTTGAATTTCAGTTCACTCACAGTAAGCAGTGAGAAAATGTGTTTTGCCTATATTGAAAAATAAATTTAAATTTTAAATTTTATGAATTTAGATTTGTTGAATCTTGTAGGAATTCATCAAAATCACCTCATAGTGTTAACCTGTTCTTTCAGATGACTGCCATCTCTTCTACTGCAATGTTGGCCATTTACATATTTTATCCATTCCAGCTATTAATGAAAAAATCAAAGACAATTAGGTCCAGAGCAGATTCCTGAGGAATGACACTTGAAACACCGTCCTAGGATACAGGTAAATGATTAACAACTACTTCTCCAGAGTAAGTTTTAAATGGGTGATTATATTGTAGTTGCATTTTCTTAGCTTGCTTATAAGAATGTCATGCATGGCAGTGTCAAAAAACTTAATAAAGTCAAGCTGTACCAAACCTACGGCTGCTTCTTTATTCACTTGGCCTGTTAGCCTGTCAGAGAAAGAAATTAGATTAGTTTGACATGATCAGTTCTTGACAAACTCATGCTGTCCATTTTTATCACCTTATTACCTTTGAGGTACTTATAAATTGATTTCTTAATAATTTTTTACAGAATCTTGCCAGAAATTGGAGTTAGACTAACACGGCTATAATGCTCTGGGTTCTTTTTTTTTTTTTTTTTTTTCCCCAACTGCTTTTTGAGCTTAGAGATTAATCTTATTCCTGTTAGAATGCTGGATCCCATAACTTCCTAAAAAATAATTTTCCAGGGGCCTAGATATTTTTTAAAATTAATTCCTTATGTAAAAAGATTAATTTAGCTAAGCTGCACAACTTGGATTTGCCCACCCTACTTTATAAAAATATACACTACAGTGTGTTCGTACTGTATTCTTCAAATCATAACACTTCACAAAGCTTATTTCTTTATATATGTAGTTAAAGTGTGTGTGTGTGGGTGTTTATTTGTTTGTTTTTTAAAGCAAAGAAAGCACTATTTGTCTCAGTCTCTACCTGATCCAATGTTTGTTACATATCCTTGTTTCTCTTTTGTCTTATTTCTAGTTTCCTTTTCTTAGGGTTTTTTGGTTCCTTATTAATGGAAATTCATTTTGCATCTTAGTCTATCTGATTTTATCCCAATATGTTTTTCTCTCCTCTAGGCACATTCTTAGATATCTCCCTTTGTTTCTGTTCTTAATTTATTTATCTAATGTTTATTTTCATGTCCTTGAAGATTTTTTGTATCCTGTATTGCTCTCTTAATATGCTTCCTATCTTTCTTGTTCAATGGGATAGTCTACCATTATTAATATAATCTCAACTTTCCCATTACTGCCAGTTCTTTCACATTTACTCCATACCTTAAACTCTCCCTGTCTGAAGCACATTATCTCTTAGTTCCCCAAGTTGCCCATGTTGGCTTTTCTGAATCATATTATCTTTACACTTCTTTTCATCTACCATCAATTCCTTAGAAAATTCATCATTATTCCCTTTTAAGTAATTTTTATTCAACTCACATTATACCAGTAGTTTTTCAGTCAGTATTTCTATAAGGGTTAGAACAAATCCTAAAATAGCACTTTCCCTACCACACTATTTGCTTTATAAAGCAAAAAATAGTTTTACTAGAATACTGTTGTGCCCAAGAAATCTGAAGCTGTTAGTGCTGTCTTTTGCAGCAGTACTTTTGTTCCCTGTTCATTAGAATCTGCCTAAGCCTAAACTTTCAGCTGAGAGATGTGAGAGCAGCCAGGCACTGATAGTCCTTCCCTCATTACCCAAGGTGTTATGACATCTTCTGATCTGACCATGGCAGTACATGGCGCATTGCCATTACCCATACAGAAAAACATCAGGAAAATTGTCAGGCATTCAGGTGAAAGTCTCACACCTATATGTTAGCCCAGATTTTGTCCCTGGAAAGGAATCAGTGCAGATTAGTACTTGTTACTGATAAGGTATCTTCCAACAGCCAAGAACTTTGTGTTCTGTCCTGGGGAACACGAGCTTGTAGGTTTCCTAGTCTGCAATTCAAGTAACATTTTTCTTCATAAATTTTGCTGTAACAACTGCCATGCAGTACCTATTAGCAAAAAGGTAAAACTGCAGCATTAGTCTGACTGTTCTATTTCTGATCCAAAAGCAGATTACACTTTTTTCAGTTTCTATTTGTATTCACTGGAGATTTGGTGCAAGAAGGTCAGATTACCACAAGATAAAACTGATGCTTGCCATATGGTGGCAAAATCTGATTAAAGAAGCTCAAAAGATTTGGCATTAGTGAACCCCAAATGGTAATATAAACCCCATTTAGATCTAAGCACTGCCTCCTTGCCCATCTTTAATATGTAACCGTAGTTAACGTGAGCAAGCTAGTTTGCTGTGACATTTCCTAATGCTATGTTCCAAGAGAATAATTTTTAAGTTCATATGGCAATCTCAATGAGTCAGCTCGGATTTGTACTTTAGGACAGACTGCCTTAGAATGAACACACAGCTATTATCTCACAGATGTCTGTGGTAAAATTTTTAAAAATTACAGATGCAACTGGAATGAGCAGGGAATCAATTATGAGCCACAGCAATTCTTTCAGTGTCTGACTAATTATATTAATTATGAAAAAATGCAAGATTTAAAAAAATGCCATTTCCAATAATCAAATAAGTCCATCTTTTTTTTTTTTTTTTTTTTTTTTTTAAAAAAAAAGCATGTTAAGCACATACCCTTTTAAGGCAGTTAATTATAAAGTCAGAGCTCAAACACACACTTCAGTTGGTGACTACTGCAAAATTGTACTTGTTTCTTCATGATTTATACCTATATAATTTTATTTAGTGCAACCAAATTTATTACAAGTAGCTATTTCAACTTACTATAAACAGAACTATGTGGCTGCTTGTATCCCTAGCCTGGTCAGGGTTTCCATTTAGATCTATCAGCTTATAGATCTTGGTGAACTTAGTAGTATGGACCTTGCTTTCAACTACAAATAAGAGATTAATGACCCCAAAGCATTAAGACATGTCCACAAAGACAAGCTTTTGAGAAGGACAGCCCTTATGACAGAACACAGAAAGAACAGACTTCCAACAAAAGAATAACATGAGAAAAGCCCTTAGTTGTGAGATGAAGACGACTGTACAGAATACTTGTATCTAGTATCCAGGACTGGACTTTTATTATCAGAACTCTATGTACTTGTACTTCTATAAGTTTAGCTAATGTGACAGAAATTTTATGCACTTTTATTGTAAAGAGAAGACAAACCACAGAATGCTCTTAGTCTACCCAGTAATATAAATGTTTAAGTGTATGAATGTGAATGTAAGATTGATGCAAAATTGCTTAGTGCATCTTGCTCATGTATTTGTTTGAAATATCTAAAAAAACAATTAACACTGCATTTTTATCTTATAACATGCAAATGGTTTGTGATTTTAGAATGTTCAGACTCTTAAAACTATGATTAATTGCTTTCATCAAGTCAGAAACCTCTTTAAAAAAAGACAAGGAAAAGAAACCAACAAAGAAAGCAAGGAAAAAAAATATTTAAGAACTAGAAAAAAAGAAGTCTAAGAAGTGTGATCACTGATAGCCAGTTCACAGACGTCATGTGTCTCTATTGTGGTTGAAATAGGCCTAAAAGTTCGATCCCTCTTTCATTGTCAGTGGGGTTGAATCTGACCCAAAGAGAGCATTATTGGTTAATGTAAGACATTGTACTCATTCCACATCAAAACCAGAACTTTTTCAACTTGAAATGTTACCAGTGAGTTTGACAGTAATCAACACGTCTGTTTTCTTGTGACTAACAGAGTTAAGATTCAGCTGTAAATATGGATCAGCTGTATTTTCAATCAGAACAGATCACTTTATGCAAATCTTCTGCCTGTGCACAGTCTGTGTATATATGTATTTTGGATCACAACAGCTTTACAACCCCTCTGCTGAGGAACAAAAAGCCAATTACGCAACCAAAGACTGCAATAGTTTTAAGCAGATTATACAGTAGTTTTAAATTTTTGCAGTTTATCACTAAAACCTACTTGAAGAATATAAATATTTATTGTATTAGTTCAGGTTTCATTGAATGCAGAACCATGTGTCTGAACTTACATTATTCATGTATATTACATCATAGTCTGCAGTTTACTAGAGAAATTCGGTGTATCTCTTTGCAAAATAATGTGTAGACTAGAATTTCTAAGTGATTTCAAAGTAAAGATACTACACACAATAGCAAGACACAGCAAAATCAATTAGCAGTTATGCCATGGATGATTTAGGTCAGGTGATTTTGCAAAGCTTATTTCTATTGTCTAATGTAAGTAAAAATTCCTTTCACTCACAGTGCAGTTAACACTACTATACAAAGAAAATAAAAATTATTCATGTTGAGAAGTAATTATAGCTGAGAGTCTGTGGGCTTCAAAAATGTTCAGTTCATATAAAATCTTCCCTTCACAAAGTATAAAATATTTCAAGTAATGGAGAATTTTGAGTGTCATTTAGTATATTGGTCCTTAGTTGCATTCTGTTCCTCTCCTGGTATAACTTTGGTGATGGGTGAAAAAAAAAGTAATCCACCAAACCCCCAATTCATAGCATACAACTGTGTATAAAAAAAACCCCACACATATACTGTGTATACATGCATGTACATTTATGCATATATATGTGTGTGTATATGGATGCATACATTAGCAAGCAACCTGTGAGGGAATCTTTCTATGGAAACAGGATTTCGTGTTAAGACAGGAACAGATGTGCTGACCCAGATTTTCTTTCTGTACTAACACCTTCACGACAGATAAAATGCATAAAATAAAATAACCATAAGGCTTAAAATATTTGCATTTGTTTTGGTTATAGCTTTTTTTTTTTTTTCTTCTTAGTAGGATTTTCCCAGGCAAGAACTTAGGTCATGAATGTAATGGGCCTGCAAGAAGAGTGAGACATTATCATGGTCTGCTGGTTCTGGCTGGGGCAGAATTATGGTGCTATGTTTTAAATTTGTATCGAGGCTTTCTCTTTTTCTCATTCTGACTGCACCACCAAGCCAGTAGGCTGCAGGGTGCACAAGAAGTTGCAAGGGGACACAGCCAAGGGCAGCAAATCCCAATTGACCAAAAGGATATTATCTCACACAATTGACCAAAAGGATATTATCTCACACATATGATGGCGTGTCCAGCAATAAAAGCTCAGGTAAAGGAGGAAGAAGGGGGGATGTCTGAGGTTCCAGCATTCGTCTTCCCATGTAACCGCTATGCATGCTAAGGTCATGCTTTCCAGCAAGTAGCTAAACATCTGCCTACTGATGGGAAGTAAAGAATTAATTCCTTGTTTTGCTTTGCTTGCCTGCGGAACTTTGCTTCATCTATTCAGCTGTCTTAATCTTGACCCATGAGTTTTCAGCTTTTGCTTTTCCGTTCCTCTCCTCTATGCCACTGGGAGGCAGGGAGCAGAGCAAATGAGCAGGTGGGTGCTTAACTGCTCATTTTTAACATTTAAAAAAAAATTGCTTCAAGAATTATATGCTTCAGGACACAAACCATCAACAAATTGGAAATCATTAAGAAAATGTTTGGGCAATTCATTTGTAATAATATTTCATAAAGCTCCTAATGCATGGTTTTGTATTTGCAAGAAATTACTTTTGAAGAAGAAACTGCTGAGGTACCTGTAAGGAGAGTGTCCATTTTATTCTCAATTTAAACACTGTTAAAATATGTGCTGTACTGAGTAATCATTGTGAAAATATAGAAAATATAAGAGTAAAATTTTTTTGGATAAGGAGAAGGTGCATACCCCAGCCACTTGTTTCAAGATACAGATCACAGCTCTCTTGTTTTTCTAGGCCTTGCTGCTTGCTTTCCTATACCTCTCCAGATTAATAATATACCTCTCCAGGTTCTCACCTAAGAAGAAAACAGGGAAGGCAAATTTCACCATTGTTAACCATTGTAAATCTGTGTTGATTTTTTTTCTTACCAGAATGAAGATGGAGAAGAGCATAAACAACTTTCAATTACAGACAAAATGCATTAACAGGTGGTGATTCTTACAAGAATAAATGGAACTGAAACATCTTGTTGTAGCAACATTCTGCAACACAGCCGTATGGCAGATAGATAGTATTGCTTTTCCTTGTACTTTAGGCAGTCCACAGACATAAACCCATTGTTTCTGGAAAAGGAAAGTGTTTGGGTAGGTCTCTCCTGTACAGATTTTGCATATTTCCTATCAGCTGTCTCAGAGTAACGATACCATACATATGAATTATACTGGTGTGTCATCTTCTAATTCTTCTAATCTTAGGAGAAACACTTCCAACATGGCTACAAAAAGGCAGCTCTGTAGAAAAAAGAAGTTACATGGGATTGTGAAGTGATATGTTTTCAATATCTTAATTTCTCAAGATCAAATCTCTTGTCAATACCTTGTATCCAGACGTAACCCCCCCAAAAAAACCCCAACAAACACCCCCCCAAAATTAGGAAAATCTCATTATTTTTTATTAAAAATACTTTAAAAAGGAGGTGTTAGGATTTTAAAACTATGTAAGAATTGCATAAGTTAAAATGACTTGTTTTTCAAATGAAATTTGACAGGTGATTATCCTTTAAGAATGACAATCACTGTAATTGCTTTTACTATTTTAGAAAAAGAAAAAAACCCAAGGAAACTAATGAGCTATTTCATTTTAAAGAAGTTACTGGACATGAATTGAGTATTATAATCACAAAAACTGCTATGTGAAATTTGATATTTGGATTTGCTTCAAGGAGATATGTGCCTTTGCAGCAATTGTGGCTATGGACTAATGTGTCAACATTCATGTTGAGATACATTAGTAATCAGTGTTTCACATCAATGTATTTTCCCACTGGTAAATGGTTTAGTAGGTAATTTATTCTCAATAATAAGAAAGCGTGACTCCATATATCCTGATATCATCATTGACACAAATGAATTTAATTGCACAGCTCAAAGATCCTATTGCAAAACATCTTTTACAGCTGGCTGTGTCAAAAAAACCCATAGCAGGAGTCAAGAATCTGTATGTTAAATATATATTTTCTTATCATACTTAAGAAAAAGGAGCTGAAACACTTAAAGGACATGTAAAATGATGGCTGCAATAAACTCTACCACTGAGCTTGCAATACACAGAATAAACACTATGTATCAAGAACTTGATGTTAAAAGACCATAAATGCCACACAGGGCTATTAAATCCTTGGGGTGAAAATAATTGGCAGTATACTCTATGACAGACCAAGAAGAGCTTTTTACAGTACACTCAGTAAAAACAAAATCCTGCAGTTCATAATGTGACAGAACTAGTATTGCCCTCCAATTATTAAATTCTCATTTTGGCCCAGAATTTTAAAGTTCTTTAACAGTTATTCAGATTAATATACAGGATCATGGACCAGTAAAAAATGTAATTTGAATGTTGATGAACTTGTGAATGTTTTAGCTTTCTGTAAGAATGGCTGCAATATTTCAATATAACAATAAATAGAATTATAAATATAATTGTATAATGTAAAAATATTCACATTACATTATATATAATTAGAAATATAATGTAATTTTAATTAATAACATTTTAGATAATTATATGTAATGCAATATATGCATAATTATAAATAAAAAATTATCATAGTAACAATAATATATGCCATACATCACAGGATTCCATAGGAATTATTCCTTGTGTGGAAATCTGTTCCTTTGGTTTACTTTCTTGCATGCTTTACAATACTCTATTCTTAACTAACAATTCTCTAGGCCTCTAGGATTACTTTTACCCATTCAAAGGATAAAGCCAAAGATAGGAGCAGGACCAAATCCCTCCTTTCACAGCTGCTTTGCAAGAAATCTGCAGGAAATTTAGGTGAGCCTGAGGTTTCATAAATTTGCCCTGAGTGTCAGATAAATTTGCTTTTATGGCATTTCTAAGGCCAGCTGCCAGCATAAGAAGCATCACTGCTCTGATGAACCTTCTTATTTTATAAAAGAATATGAAACAAGCAAATAGGCAAAACCCAAAGTCAAACAAATTAAAAGCCCTTCTTAAAGTTCAGTAAATCAACTTTTCCTAACTTTAAAGATGCTTTCCTTCCTTCCTTCCTTCCTTCCTTCTTTCCTTCCTTCCTTCCTTCCTTCCTTCCTTCCTTCCTTTGTTCCTTCCTTCCTTCCTTCCTTCCTTCCTTCCTTCCTTCCTTCCTTCCTTCCTTCCTTCCTTCCTTCTTTCCTTCCTTCCTTCCTTCCTTCCTTCCTTCCTTCCTTCCTTCCTTCCTTCCTTCCTTCCTTCCTTCCTTCCTGGTGATGCCTATTCTTTCCCTCATTAACAAGTGGGTGCTTCATTTCTTCCTCAGCTTCATGTATTTTAGAACAAGCCAGGACATAAGCCAACACCAAACCAAGGAGCGCTCTTTGTTCATTTTTACAAGTTAAAGAGGAGTTCTGTGAGACTGTAAGTGGGAATATGGGTCTAATAAGGAGTCACCTCCAAAGTCAAGACTACAGGAGTTTTAGCTGCTAACTTCATGTAAGCCAAAGACAGTGCTGTTCAGAGACTCCAAATCTCTCAAAAGCAGTAAAATTTTCAACACTGGGCCTAAGGGTATAGGCTTGGCTGTAGGCCCTGCTCCAGTTGACCTCCTTAGGTATTACTCCTGTGACCACAGCTAGGGTATACAAATGTGCTGAATTCAACACTGGGCAGCTAGGCTCTGTGGTATCACAGCTCTAGTATTTCTTGTGCTGGATCTCCATTAACCTGAGGATCTTCATGTCTTGTTTTGCACAACATAGAGGCATTTTTTTTATTGAGCAACATACTTTAAGTTAGCTACTGTTCCTTCAGGAAAGTGATACTGGGGTCCATGTAGATGTGAAATGATGTGTACGATCTGGGAAACATCCTTCAAAATTGATTACACTGTGCTCAGCAGAGATAAAACAAAGCAAAAAGAGTATCAGGATTATTAGTAAAGGGTTTGGTACAAGTTGAAAACTCCATTGTACTACAGTGTAAATTCAAATCTTGGATACTGCATTCCTTTCTGATCATCCCAACCCAAATGTACTTAGCTGGATTACAAAAGTCTCAGAGAAACTAAATCAGATGGGCAGTCTTCCAGAATCCATGAATGTTGCGATTTCTGTCTGGTTCTTTGTAATAAGGTCTTTCCTCCCACTGAGACCAGCTTTACGTCAATTGTAATTACATTCTTCATTTAAACCATTAATAATATCCATATTGTTCTCTGTCTCCCCATTTTTGGATATTGGTCTCCATATGACGAAAGATTAAGCAGCCTAGGAACTCTTCAGTTTGAAAAACTTATGACTAAGGGGAGCTGTGAAAGAAGCTTACAAAATGATGACTGGCATAGTATAGATGATGAATAATGGATTATTATTTAGGTTTTGTTATTAAAAACAAAACAAAACAAAACAAAAACTAGAGAATACCCAGTCATAGGAATATTCAAAAGATTTCAAACAATATGTAATTAAGTTATAGATCCAATTGCCAGAGTATTGCATGTTTAAGATTAATAGATTTGAAAAAAAAAAGCTAAAAGAAAACAGTTCTGTCAATGGCTGTTAATTATGGTGATCCCAACCCAATTTCCCAGAGACATGGTGAACAAATATGCTTTTAATGTTATGCTCATATATGCCTAAATATGATCTCTACTGTAGCCTATTGTGAACAATGTATTTCCCAAGGGTGTTTCAGCTAAATTTAATGCAGAATAAGTTAAATTTAAAAGGAATCAGCCCACTACAAGCTCCAATATAAAAACAGACATACAAAACCGCATACACAATTTAATTTTAATTCTCAAAGAATTACAATATGTCTAGGTTTAAAGTGGGAAAGAGTTTCCATCTTGATTTCGTTTTTTCTGTGGGTTTTTTAGGATTTGTGATTTTTGGTTTTTTGGGGTTTTTTTTGGTAGACCGCCTTGCCTTTTGTTTGTATAGTTCTTGTAAAACGTTTTAAGTTTGCTGTCCTTCCTATTAACAGCAATGAAGATTTTCTATTACATTCAATGGCTTTGGATCAAGAACTTGCTAACAGTGTAAGAATTTCATTTTTTGTCTTGAGAATCCCAGAATCATGAAATGTTCTTTCAGCTCTTATCGGCTACTACTGATAATTTTGGGTTATGCCTCAATCAATGAATAAATCATGTTTCTGCAAGCAGGAAAAATAATATGTGGTACTTAGCATGCACCTAATGGTAGAAACAGATATAGCCAGACATTCAGTATGTAAACTAAACAGAAAATATACACAAACACTAATTTAAGGACCCTGGCTAATGTTTATTCAAGCTGTGAAAATATTTGTCATTCAGAAACAATACAAAAATAAAAAGGAGGAAAAAGATGTTTAAATATTAATTACATGCTGAATAGAATGTAGAGAGATAGTTCACAGAAACTGGTTTCTTAGTGAATGGTATATTCATTTTCCAGAAGTCCTTTATACATACCAATGAAATAGTAATAGCCATCACAAAGGTATGCACCTTAGAGATCATTTTTTCACTCTCACCTTATAACAGTAATAACAACCTTCAGGGTCTCTACCATAAGCATTTCTAAGATGCTTATCATCCTGATATGCATGTACTTGTTATCCGACCTTGTCATGAAGCATTTAGAAATGTGTAGAAAAGAGTAAAATCATCAGAACGGTTTCCTGGGAGTAATGACTAGCTACATTTATTTCCTTCCTTGTGATCAATGAGCCCCAGGAAATACCTTATAACTCAATTGCTATTGTTTAATCTGCAAGTGAACTTACTCCATCCTGCCTCCTGCCAAGATCCTGATGTATTAGGGGGCAGCTGTTGTATCAAGTGGCTATATTTAATCTTAACAGAGACATGAGAAAGATCCTGGGTTTGTCCCTGGACAATTAGTATCAGATCATGATCCATCCCCTCCACCAGATTGATGAACACATCCATCCAAGTTTGTTCCTGCCTCCTATATAACTTGTAGATATAGGACTCTTCCTCCACCATCTCAATCATCCAGTTTCTTCAACGGATGTCTGTCATCCAGAAGTATACAGTAGGTCCATAAATTAGATCACTACATGATATAATACAGTGAATTTAGCAGAAAATTCTTCCCTGCTGTGGTTTGTACTGATAGCTTTCTGCTCAGTTGTTTTATGTGTCAATAGAGGTGCTGGGCGGGCAGAGGGGCTGTACCAGTGCTCAGGGATCTGTGAGTGTGTGTGTGCTTGTGAACCTGGAGAGTGTGGTGTGTGTGCTGCACTAGTGACCTTCTGCCTCTGCCAGCCCCAGAGGAGGAGGGGACGTGGCTGCCTATGCCTGTGTCTGGTGTAAGACCTGAAAGTGGGGGCTGCTGGGGGCAGCGTCTTTTCTAAGGCCATCTCTGTGACCAACCCTCTCTGTGTCCTCTGTGTGTGTGTGTCAGCCTCACTGCTGGTTGAAGGGACAGCAGCAGACATACCCCTCAGCCTGGACAGAGACTCCGGGTTTCTGTGCACAGTGGATGGGCAGAAGATGCTGGAGGTGGTAGCCACTTATGCCTTAGCATTAAGATAGTGGGGTTTGAAAGATAATCTAGTATGGGTGCATCCTAGTTAAATTTAGACTACTAATTTCTGCACTGAAATCCTCTAATCCTCTGTCATGAAGGACTGGAGAAATATAAGCCATTCCAGAGGCTGTTCCAATCACTGGAATCAATTGAGTTAAGCTTAACTGCAATGTGGAATAAATATTATGATTACAGCTGTTGCTAGCAGTACTGACGACAGAGACGGAGATCCTATTTATGCAAATAGCTGCCATGTATTAATTGATCAATTAATAAATTAGTACTAATAAATTACATGTTAATATTGGAATATAAATGTTTATAGACACATTAATTAATTGGATCCTGAGCTTAAGGGTTCTCATAGACCTTGTTTTCAAATACGTCTCTCTATAGAGCTACTTATTCCCCCAACACCACATATAGGTATCCTGATTTCAGCTGGGATAGAGTTAATTTTCCTCTTAGTCACTGGTGCAGTGCTGTGTTTTGGATTTGGTGTAAGAACAATGTTGATAAGACACTGATGTTTTGAGTTGTTGCTGGGTAATATTTATATTAACTCAAGGACTTCTCAGTTTCTCAGGCCCTGCCAGCAAGAAGGCTGGAGTGGCACAAGAAACTGGGAGGGGACACAGCCGGGACAGGTGACCTGAACTAGCCAAAGAGGTTTTCCACACCATGGGACATCATGTTCAGTATATAAATGGGGTGGTGAGGTGGGGTGGGGTTTGCTGAGGTCTGCTGATCATTGCTCAGGGACTGGCTGGGCTTCAGTCAGCTGGGGGTGAGTAGCTGTACTGTGCATCAATTGCTTTCTTTCCTCCCTTCCCTTTGGATTTCATTCCTCTCCCCTTCTCCTTTCTTTTCATTATAACTATTACTATTATTATTATTGGTTTTATTTTATTTCAATTATTAAATTGTTCTTATCTCAACTTAATTTTTGCATTCCTTTCTGATTCTTCTCCCTATCCCTCTGTGGGGGTAGTGAGCAACCGTGGCTGCATAGTATGCAGTTATCAGCTGGGGTTAAACCACAATGATAGACTAAGTCATGATGTAAAGTAGTACAAACAGTATTAATACAGAGACAAAAAGTCTGAGATATTTTAAGTTAAACTTCAGGGCCATATTTTCTTCAAATGCAGAGTGGAATATAAATCAGCAAAGAATTTGTTACTGGGATTTCTGAAAAGGCCAAGTGTGGAAAATGTGAACATGTTAACTCCTCATATAAAAGGCTTTTCTATCACAATCAGGCAAAATAAGTGGACTGCATGGCTGATATCTCAATGAATTCAGTTTGGTCTCATCCAATTGCTTATTTAATTCTTAGACATGGCAAGCAGTTTAAAAGCAAATTAACATTGTGTCATTTCTGTTTCACAAAACTTGAGTCAAGCAAATTGCCCTCCAGGTGTGTCCTGAATAACATGTTGGCTGATTTGCTTCCAAAGGAAATTAGTGATCTATGCTGCTTGAGAATATTATTTGTAATGCAATGAAATCTTTTCAGACAGATACTGATTTGAACACCAAAATGAGCAGTCACCATTCACAACAGTTATTGTATTTACCCACTTCTAAGAGAATTATAACATGACTTCATTTTCAGGGCTGGTACAAATAAAAAATATCCTAACCAAACCTCCTATTTCCTTTATTTCTTCCCTTTATTTCCTTCTTCACAGCACACAGAGTTGCTAAAATCCACACACGTTTTCAGGGTAGAATCTTTTGGCTTGTTTTACCATCTGTGCCTAACTAACTACATAAAAGTAATGTGTAATTCTGGCATGTTGTAAAGGATTTGATACTACTGGCAAGTGGGACAGCATACACCAGCAGAGCAATTTGAGGTAGACTGTTTCTACCACCCTACTACATTTTGTCGTGCCTCATTTCCAACGAGGTAAACACCAGTGGCATGAGCAGAACCTGTGTAACACTGACTGCAACATGGTAAATATAATGTAGTTCAGGGGGATTTTTTTCTCAAAGGGGATTATTTCTCAAAGATATGCATCTGGGTGGGATTAATTGCCCTTTCTGGTTGCCTGTGCCTCTCCACAATGCCTCACTTAGATTCATTGCTTAATTTTTCCTTAAAATGTGAAACAAATTCCACCCAACAAAGGAAAAAAATATTATTTTAGATTCAGGTAAAATCAATTGTATAGGCACCACAAAATATAACTCTACATCTTCCAAAGCAAGTATAGATAGCTTTTTGAGTAACAAATCAAGACTGGAAAACTAATTCACTAGTTATGATATTCATTTTAAAGTTACTCATATAACTCCATTTGTGGATATGCTAGTAGCATAAAATCAATGACATTAGAAGAAGCTTATCTGGACTCACATAAGGAGCTGGATAGGAAGTTAAGAAAGTGAAGGATGAAACTGCTGTGTTGGCAGGGAAATAATGTACTTTGAAACCAGCATTTTAATAGCATGAGTATGTATCAAGAGAGTTCCTCTTGGGAAGAGTGCACTTCACGATAACCAGTGCAGGTGAGCAGGGCGCTGGCCTTCATGTACAAACCAGGGCTACCCCTTGGTTCTGCTTCCCAAAGGGGTGTGAACGACTATTCAACACCAATATCTGGCAAATGAAATGCTCTTTTCATCACAAACAACGTATGTGATTAACCTCTGAAACAGGCTAAGGTAATTTCAGGGTGGGAACATTATTAGAATTTTCAAGTTTATTTACACAGAATGTCACTGTGTATTTTGAAGTAGAGTTTTCAGATGAGAACTTTGCTTATCACATGTTAAATAAATGGATTTTTGGAAGAGCAATGTATCAATTTTTATCAATATGGAAGTGTCTGTACCAATTGCTCACATGGACCAGAAAGAAAAAAACTGAATCATTTTAGCCTATTTAGACTGAGCTTCTTATAACTTGTTTCACCTACTGTACTAAAGTAGACAAATTTACCTGAAAAAAACCTTTAACCTTGTAGCAATAAACAGTTGAAAAATAGACTGGTAAAGAAGGTGATTGGTACTTAGTAAAGCCTCACACAAATAAAAAAGTTTGTAGAGACGATTCCTTTTAGTACAGATTTGCTTTATACACAATTAATTGACTCCAGCTAACCAGACTAAAAAGCTCTGTATCTGTTTTAGGCTGTGAAATGGTAGGAGTGCATTCCAGACGAGTATAACAGAAAAGGGATATTAACACTGAAAGTGTTAAAAGTATCTTAGAAAGGAGGTGAAAGTCATAATTTATAATCTCTTTTATAACTGTATAAAAGGTAGATAACACTGCTTTTCCACATCAAATTATTGTGTAATGAAAATCCCCTGATCAGTTCAAATGGAATTCTTCATTAAATACAAGTTGATCATGAAATCTTCTGGTGTGTAACCTATGACTGCATGTGATTTTTATGAAATTTATAATCTACTTTTGCATATGTAGAATGTTTTCTGAAATTTTCAATACCTAACCTGGCTCTCCTATCCTGTGACTTACAAATGCAATCAGCAAATACATAACTGATGCAACAAAAAATGGCATTGACACACTGTATATAGCAATCTAGTACAAGATAATAAGAGGTATAAAGTTGTCATTTCAACTTATACATGTTAATGGATGTTAGAAGCATCTGCTGCCTTCAGCAGCTCCAGACCTGGGGATTCCTCCCACCCAGCCACCATGCGCAGCCCGTAGACCTTCGGGTCTCCATCCAAGACCAATGGATGCAGCTGCTACTTTCCTGTTTGCAGGTTCAACCAGCAGTGAGGCTGAATGTGTCTCACACACCACACAGAGAGAGGACTTGGACAGGGTCAGTCACACAGACAGACACAGACAGGGTGCTGCCTCCAGCAGCCCCCACGTTCAGGACTCACAGCAGACACAGGCAGCCACGTCCCCTCCTCCTCTGGGGCTGGCAGAGGCAGAAGGTCCCCAGTGCAGCACACACACCACACTCTCCAGGTTCACAAGCACACACACACTCACAGATCCCTGAGCACTGGTACAGCCCCTCTGCCCGCCCAGCACCCCTGCCTGGATCCCAGCCACCTTTATCTGCCCCACAGGTCCCTGGCCCACTGGCTGCTCCCACTGGATGCTTGCTGCAAGCACACAACACTCACACACTCATCCCACAGGCACCCCACACTTGTGGGTCCCTGCAAATACCAGCATGAACCCTCCACCTGCCTGATTCCCCTGCCAGGACTTGGAGCCTCCTGCTTGTCAGCTGATCCAGCTTGGAGTTTGCTAGCAAGTCCACGCAAACACCCTCATGCACACCCGGTTCAGGGCAGGTACAGACATTCCCCCCAGCAGCCAGCACCTGGCCCATGGGCTGTGACCTGCAGTCCTGACTGACTGCTGTTGCTGAGCCCCTTACTTGCCTCACTCACAGCCACCCCCCTTGGTTGCTGGTTTTTGGGACACATACCATTCCCACCCCAGCGGCTGGAGGCTAAAGACCCCACTGGCTCCAGCAGCTGATGCCACAGGTCAGAGGTGCCCACAGTCAGACCAGGGGGTCTGAATCTGGAAGCTGGCACCCAGTCCCCTCAGACACCAGTCTCCCCAGCAGCCGGCACTGAGCCACCGAAGCACTGACACACACAGGATAGGGAGTAAGATTACTTGGAGAGATCGTTAAGGGAAGATTTAGTAAGAACACAGGACAGACTGGATTGATCATGTGCAGGGCTTCCCTAGACATGCATGCTCCAGCCCTGTTTTACAGCTGACCTACCCCTTTTATACCACCTTCTGTCTCTTCCTCCCATTTGCTCCTCTTCAATCTCCTTTCCCTAAACTTTTCTTAGTAAATTTTGACTAGTCCCACAGCCCCTTCCTGGCGTATCCCAGTTCTTTCTGTTCCTCCTGTTTCCCCCCTTTTTATCAGTTACCAAGGACAGGCTGGCCCTCTCCAAAGTTGTGCCTGCGGTTTCTAAATGGCTCATCAGTCAGTGATCGGAAATTATTGGGGATTTTGCCTCTGTTAACCCTTTCTTACTGGTTTTCTGCCTCTGTGTGTTATCACACACACCCCCACAAACACACAAGCCCCCACCCCTTTACTTACTATTCCCTCTTGAATGGAAAATGTCCTTTATCAGATAACCTGAAGCTGATGCTCACACATTCTATATACTTTTAGAGTAATAGTTGCATATTTTGTTCTAGGCAGGAGAAATGTATCCCTAGACATAGAAAAAGGATCCAAAGGATCTGAAATATTTTGTCACAAATATAATCTGACAACAATTCCCATTGTCCAGATCAGCAGTTGGATGCTGCTTCCATCAGTAAAAACTTTGTTGATTTATACAACCTGAGGAAACACTATAGAATATGTCTTAAAGTAGAAAATTATAAATCAATGTACTTTACCTATTGTCTGGCATAAGGTCACTTTGACTTCCTTATTATAGAAGGAAGGTGGTTAACTTAATGGCTCTGAAAATGAGTAACTTTATTATAGCAGCAGTGTAAGACCTGTGAGATTAAATTTGTAATTATACTGTGTCAAATACATTTAGATTTCAATTATTTTGAAAAAATGTTTTTTACACTAGAAACATATCATTATATTTCCTATTATTACATGTTTTACTGAGGTCCTCAACTGAAAATTTTTAATTTGAAGAAAATGTGTAAAAGTAGTCCTTCTGTTTTCACATCGCACCAGCCTTCGGTAGGATAACGTAAACCACTGTGACATAATGGAATGTAACATTTAACGTAACACTGTATCACTAAAGAGTAGTCAAAGTTAGCGTAAAGTTACCAACAATCTTCAACGAAAAATAGGCTGTATAAAGATTACACACACCTGTCCTGCCAGAAGAGAAACCAGTTAAAGTTAGACTACCTCTTCCGGTTGAACCCCATGAATTAATTCTGGCTACACCCTCTGCATATTTAAAAAAGTGCTCAAGAGGTTTATAAAATGGCATTTAACTCTATGTACAATTGTAGTAACTCATGCAAAACTAAGAATTTAACAACATACCAGTATGCTTGGCTTCTCTAAGGCAGACACTCCAGGATGACAGCAGGATTTATACCTGGTTACTATGGTGTCTTCAGATCTCTGACCAGCTCTTACTTGTACAGTCGTTGGTCCAGTACCTTACTATTAATATCTAGTTTTAATTTAGATACCTGGCTGAGAACTCATTAAGTTAAACTTAGACCTTAGGAGTTTTAATTCTATTGCTTCCTATATTGTCATTACTGAAAATAACCAGTACGGTTTTCCATTGCAGTACTTATGGCACTGGGAAATTCTATGGAAAACAAGGAAATTATTTATTTTATAAATATAAGCTAAATTCATGGAAGGGGTACGAATACTTCATTCATATATTTTAATGTGATATTATATTATAGAAGTAAATTCAGATAAATTCTCTACGAGAAGGTCCCAGGACCCAAACCAATGTATCATGATAGCGGAAAAAATGAATTTCGGTCTACTAGCTAGGTATCTGCACTGCAGTTAAATAAGACAAAAGACCAGCTGTAACAAAACACATGCATATCATAAATACATGTTAATCTGAGATAATAATAAATAATTACTTTGTGACACAGCTACATTCAGTAGCATGGCAAGTAGGAGAGAGCTATAGTTCATTATTAGATGAAACTGCAATGAGGGCCAGCACTGTTATGCATTCCTAGATTAAGACATACATTTGTAAACATCTCAGCTTTGACCAAGCTCAGAGTAAATGAATGTAAAAAATCAAGAATATTTCCAGTGAGCATTGTAGAAATTTGTGCCTATATTTGCTGCTTACCTAGAACACACCAATCTGGTAATAAATGTATCCCAGGAAATAAAGACACAGCATATCTTATACCATTATCTGTGAGTCAAACATTTTAATGTCTGTGTATAGACAGACATACGTACATATAATATAAACATACACATACACACACACACACATATATACATACTTATAGAGAAACACAAATTATGTACGCTTGTGTGCCTATATACATGTAAGAAATACATTTATAGATAGGTAGGTAGATAGACAGATATTTACAGGAATATGGCCCAATAATAGATTCTCAGCTAGAGATCCAAAGAAACAAATTTCAACTTTGTATCATTGTAAAGAAAGAGGAAATGATGCCTAGAGGTTATGTGTGCCATATTACTCCTTTTTGAATCTCTGGTTACTCAGCATGCTACTTATCCTGCTCAGAAACTGTAATCTTAAACAGTAGGAGACTTTTAGGTTTGTAACAGAAATAGAAATTAAAGTATGAATATATATCGCTAGAAGGAGAGCAAGACAGAGAAAAGAGCATCCACTGGTTTAGGGATTATGAAGTGCAATAGATAGGATAGCTATGATTCCTGAACAAGTACTACATAGGGTACAGGTAGATTATTAGAAGAGTAAGCTTAAGTTCTCTATTGTAAAGAGGACAATTCCCTGACAGCTTACATCCATAATGGCATTTCTCTTGAAGATTAGGGGCACATCATTTTCTCTTCCTATTCAGTCTACCTGTCTTGTGTACTGGACATAAACATACACAAAAAACTTTATTATTCTCTCTGCATCTACTCTCTCAGCAGGAACAGTAACATTTTGTCAAGAAATGTACTTAAATGACCACAGTAATATTACCTGCAGTTTACTGTTAACCGTTTCTTCTTACTTTTAAAATTCTTAATTTCTAATCAGACTTGAAAATATAATTTTATATACAAACTTTGCCTGCTGGTAAAACCAACACATATTCCTGCTGAGTGTTACACACACTCATTCAGGTTAAAGAAGCACAAATGCATAAGCCACATTAACTTCCATTTAGGTTTTCCATAGAAGGAAGCCAATATAAATCATTTATTGCAACCAGGAGACAGAAAAGCTGAAAAAGGATTTATTTTTATTCCTGTTCCCTCAAAAACAGATACAGTAGCAATGAAGCAGGTTTTCTGTTAACAGGTTTTGAGGGTATTGTAAAGAGTTGAGTAGGTGACTCCAAACTGTCCCCAGTTTTACTTCTCCAATCACATTGGATAATCAGATGGGTAGGGGTTTTTTGTTCATTTTCCAATATGAAGGTTAAAAAAAAAAATAAAGACATCTTAAACATCTCTTTTGCAGTTATCTTAATGGTAAATCAGGCTAGTGCTCACACTCAGCCCCTAACTCTCATTTTTAACCCATTGTATGTATTGTTTCCTTCCTTTTTTACAGTTGAGAGGAAAGAAGTGGGAGGAAGAAAAAAAATTCAGATGCGATCTTTTCCTTTAAATGTATTGCAAGTTGAAGTGGTTCAAATTACTGGTCTTTTGAACACCACGGAGAACATGTGGGTATCAGAGACAGTGCAGTGGTGACCTGTGGTGTCTGCAAAATGCTCAGCAGTAGGGGTTCTGGGTTTGATTTCTGTGAGAGCTGTAGTCTTAGTCTGACCACCCCACTCTGCACATCTAAATCAGTTTAAGGAGCATTGCAGTGTCTTGTTTTTCTCCTGTTGGTACTCTGCCATATCTGCTAGCTAAGGGATGTCACAAAGACACCTCAGATGATACTAAATGCTTTTTTATAATCAAATAACCCAGACTCTGGTCTTTTAGCTCATCATTTATATGGCACTTTTCATTTTTTCATGCCTTACCTCAAATATATTCCTGTCAAGAGTTTGACCAAGACTCATCAGCTATGTGCCCTGATTCATATCATCCCTTTTATTTTCTTCTGGCACCTGAATTTAGTGCTATGAAAGCAATTCAAAGGAAAAAAAAGTATCAACACCCCTCCTGCCCCCATTCTTTTCTAAAAAGAAATAAAAATCTTGGGAGAAGTTGATGTTTTTAGGTGCCCAGAGAAGCAAAACAGCTGGTGGGCCAAGGCTAGAGTCAGATAAACTCTCTGTTTTGACCCTATCAGACTTTTTAAAGGCATTTGAAACTTGCTGGAGCTGAGTGTCTTGATTACTGTCAAGAACAAAGAAAATAGCAAAACAGCAAAAAGCCTATATAACACCAAGGGACAGGAACAAGATCTAAGAAAAATAAAAGAACAAAACACTTCTGACAGGTATTGTTGTCAAAAAGCCCCCAACAGATAACTGTGGAAAATAGTAGAAAAGTTCACAAGATGAATGAACATGAGTTCTACATCACTGAAAATAGTCTGCAATACAGTATGCATGGTATAGGGAAAGCATCAATATATTGTTGATAAACCCAAATTATTCTTTAAATGGGAAAGAGAAAAACCCACATTATCCTTAAAAGGGGAAAGAGGAGAAAAAAAAAAAAAAAAGAGAGCAGTTTCTTGTCATTAATTTTGCTTTTAAAAACTATAGGTATTGTATTTGAAGGTAACTGTAAAGAACTGAAGTTGGGGTAATAACAACACCACAACAAAACAAGAAGAAGAAGAAAAGGAGAAGAAAAGGAGAAGGAGGAGAAGAAGAAGAAGGAGAAGGAGGAGAAGGAGAAGGAAGAGAAGGAGAAGGAGAAGGAGAAGGAGAAGAAGGAGGAGAAGAAGGAGAAGGAGGAGAAGAATAATAATTTTGCCTAAATTTTTGTTGCTCAAGGAACTAATCCGTCTGCATTAAAGACAGTTTTTAGTTACAAGACATGCATGTGGGATTCTCTTCTGACCTTCTGCTGTTACTCTGGTACAACATTTGGTGTCATATATTTCAGCAATCATCTTGGGTACACTAGACCATTTCCAAACCCCCACATTATTAAGCCTGTTGTATTAGATATTTTGTTGCAAAGTGATTTTTATCGCAACTCATTCTAAAACACTTTGATAAAATCTTTTCCACACTCCTCAACAGCGGGGAGGCTTCCAGACAAGGCCTTATTTAAATAAGATGTGGGAGTACAGTTGAAATTCCAAGAGAGTGTAATGACAATTATTAG
This sequence comes from Falco biarmicus, assembly GCF_023638135.1. Lineage (NCBI taxonomy): Eukaryota > Metazoa > Chordata > Aves > Falconiformes > Falconidae > Falco > Falco biarmicus. The sequence continues at coordinate 36,301,279 of NC_079289.1, read as the reverse complement.
GTTGAGAAAACAGTCTGAGTGAAGACAGTTTGAAAGAACTGGATTTTTGATGTCTAGAGGGTGGAAGACAGGAAAGCAATATTCAACCTTTTAAAAGCAAACAGATAAGAAGGAGATTGACCAACATTTTCTGAGGTGAGAAGAAGCATCCAGCTTAATTTGCAATACAACATTTACATTTAGTATTATATTAAAAAAAGGCAGTAACAAACACTAATCAGCTTTGTCTTGATTGTCTAGGTTAATTCCTGGGTGTGCTAAAAATGCCTTCATAAATAAAACTTTCAGCTTTATATTTCTATAAGTTCATGACACATAAGCGTTCACAAGTTCAAGTGAACAAGACTTCTCAAACTTATAAAGGAATAAAAAGTGTATTTTTCTCATAAGGAAAAAGTATTAGGTAATATCACAAGATAGAAGTATTGAATACACACATACTGAGACTATTTTTTATATTTTATATTATTATTATTTTACCAATATTAATACTTATTATTATTATTTTACACTAACTCAGAGACATAGTGCTAATGTACCTGTGAAACTTCTACTCTGTCATTGAGATAAAGACAATGTAATGCCACTTGAGAAGATCTAGGCTATCAAGCCTGGCCACCAGTTGGTTTGTTTTACAAATTTTTCAAGACATATTGTTTAATTTATGTTGACCTTCTCATATCATGCTATCAACCTTTTTCTTGAACTTACATTTTACCTTAGGAACTTAATGTAGTTACCGCTGTTGTTTTGGCTTTTGTTAAAAGGCTGATTTTTCATGACATAGAAAAAACAATTAGAGATAAATGGAAAAGCAAATCTGCTTTTAGATACTTTGAGGTACAAAAAGACCTAGTTTTGACTAATGCTGGTACAACAGACTTGTCCCAGACAGTTCAGTGATAAAATATTTTGTATTTTTAACATTAAAAACCCCCACAACCTAAACTGTTTTTCAAGAGCTTTGGAAGATGTCCACAGATTTTTCTGGCTTTTGGCCAACAGGTCAATTGTAATAGATACAGATAGGTTGCAGAATTCAAACTACTACCTAGACGGTAATTGTTTATTTACTGTATATAAGCTATTTCCATGTACACCTGTGCATATATGTATGTATGTATTTACTAAATGCCCTGAAACTAAACAGGAGTATAGGCTACTAAGCATGGAATGTCTGTCCAAGTCTTACGTTTGATTCTGATAGCCATGTAAAAAACATTCTATATAACACAGGTAACCAACCTTCCTTCCACATTCCTCCCTCCTTCCCCCCTTCCTTCCTTCCTCTCTTCCTCCATCCCTGCCTCCCTGCTTCCCTCCTCTCTCTCTTCTACTCTTTCTCTCCTTTCTCTCTTCTACTCTTTCTCTCCCTTTCTCTTTTGGTGTTATTCTCTTTCTTTCTTCCACTCAAATAATATTAAGGACTTTGAGCCTTTACATATGATTCTTACAACAAAATGAAGCGTAACACAGAAAGCAGATATTTGTAGGCATAAGGAGGCATAGGCAGAAATCTGAGTTGTTCAGTTATCAGTAATGGCAACTTCTATTATGTGAAAACAGTGCAAGCATTATAGTCTCAGAGCTTTTACAGATATAATCTGATAAATCTAGATATGATATTTCAAGACACTGATCTCCCAGACATTATTATCCTTTTAGAACACTTGGCAGAATAGGACATGTACTTTATTTCTATTCTTGTAAGCCTTTACAGTTCAGTTCATATTGCTGAATATCACAGTTCATATTCTAAATTATCATATGCAAAGATTGGTAACAGCTTACATTTTAATTTCTGGATTTTTCAGATGTGTCTCACAATTCAGAAATACTCTTATGCAACTTGGTGTAGTCAATAGCAACATATAAAAATGTGTGTCATTAGAAGCAATGTGGTTTGTCTTTTTCTTTTTTTTTTTTTTTTTTTTTTTTAATCATATTCTAGATCAGGAAGGCTAATACCTAAATTTCAGATGTTTATGAAGAGGAATTTTACTTTCAGTTACTGATGATGGGATTTATTTCACCTAAATTTAGGGTGGAATTCATCACACCTAACTTTAGGTATAGACATCTGCCTCTGAGAAAAGTGTCTAGACTTTCTTTATAGGTAATGGAAAACTGGTCAATGGACTCAATGGAGTATAGAGAATGGTTCATATCTCACCTAAGGTAACGGATTCATCTGACCAAATATGACTGCCTACTTTAGGATGAGATCAATTGCTTTCCAGATTCCATTGACTGTATTGACTGGATTTTCATTTATTGTAATGAGAACATTAATATCTACATTTTAGTGACCTACAATAAGTGAGATTAATTCCTCTCACAGAGGCTCAGTGCAGCTGGCCAGCATCTCGTGACATCTGACAGACCCTAAGTATCATACTTAGACTTCAGATAATCCTGAACAAGGAATTATCTATGTCTCCCAAAGGGTCTGTTTTGTATCAGCCAGCCTTTTGCAGTTCTCTGGAGTATCTCAGCACTAGATGCCAAAGATGGAGTGAATAAAACCATAATGGTTTCCTCTAGATACTCATCTAGGAGTAAACATCCCAAGTTCCCTTTATGTTATCAGAGAGAAATAGACGAATAATAACAAAGATTCTTCCTAGTCTTATTCTATGAATATAGATCAGTTAATATGTGCCTTAATTTATTAGCTGAGATAGTTCCCTCTTTCTGTTTGAAGCACCTAGTGACAGTATTGCTTTCCCATTTATTTTAGTTAAAATGTGTATATGCAGGCATATGAACTTTCTGATAAGCAGAATGATGCTGGAAGCTTCTGATTACTTTATGGGTATAAACTCAGTCAATGCTATTTTTATGCAATGTAAGGTGTACTCTGTACCTACCCTGTTAATAGTATCCATTCAGAAAAGCAATTGTTAGCTTCTAAACCAAACAATTTGGAAAGACTTCCACCTACTCAACTTAAAACTAATCCCCTCTAAACTCAGTTATAGCCACTTTGAATCACTGAAACTAAGACTCTAGCAGGCCACATTTAGTCTTCTTATATAGCTAGGGCATGATGATAACTACTCTGTTTTTCAGTTAAAACTCATGAAATAATATGTGGGAGGTGTAGCAGATACCAGTACGCTGCCTGTGTTACATGATGACTAGATGATTTAGTCATCTTGAAGAGATACGTTATGATATTGCAGGAAAAACATCTTAAGGGTTCAAAACCTGACAAGATAGTTTGAATGAGCTTTGTGGAATGAAAGGGGTTAGAAGTCATGCAGTATTTTTCCCAGCACTCATAGTATCATACTGTCACCATTGGTGAACTCTAGTTTCATTTTGGAATAAACTGGTTTGTTACAAAGCTAAATAATAAGCTAAGGCATATGCATTGTGAATAGTCTCCTGACAGTATGCAGCTTTGTCCACATAACAAGACCTGTTTCAAATCATAGACGAGACCAGTGTCACAGCTACATCCCATTTGCCACTACATCAGGCCATGGCAGTGGCTGTTAAGCCTGGAAAAACTCCAAGGGTGCAGGTTCCATAAACCTCCAGGCAAGCTGCTCCAGTTCTGCATTAGTTTGCTAATGTTTTTTTAAAAATGTCCAGTTTGAAACTCTCAAGCCACAATCAGTGACCGTATTTGTCTGCCACTGCGGAAAAAAAGGGCTCATCCATATCTTTAACTTACCCTGATGTTGCTGTAAGAGGCCATCAGATTTCTTCTCTTCATAAGCCTAAAGAAGACAAACTCCCACACACCCTCTTTTGACAGTATAGAAATATTTGTGCTTGATTATAGAGGTTTAAACCATATATGTATCTGAAAAAAGGGAAAAAAAGTCAGAAAGTTGATAAGAAAAAAATTACGGCACAGAACTGAAAGATCTTAAGAAGAGCTGAAAAGGATACATAAAATGGATTATAGTGACACTTGAGTGTTCTTTTTCTTCAAGGCAGATTTTCTTGTTCAAGATGTGGAATTCTAGAATGGTACTTAGGAACTATTTTTGCAAATACTTATAATTGTGCTTATCAATTGGATTACTTGCATAACTAAAAATCTTTAAAAAATATATAGTTGAATGCTAAAGTTAATGATAAATTTTTATTTTAATTTTTAGTAGTTGTTTTAACTTGTTTCAGAATGTTCCAACTATATTATTAATTATAAATTGGAAAATAGTGGGTTATATAATTACTTGATTCTTTAAAAAATAATTAAATTTCAAAAGAGAAGAAAATATGGTGATGTCTTGTTGCAAATCTAGTAATTTAGAAGTTTTGAAATAGAAAATTAAACAATTGGATATTCTGGCACACATTTATTTTTTTGTTACCTTATGTTATGCTTAAAGATTATATAAATGATATACTAAGCGCTGTCCTCGACTATTTAATCTTCTCATTCCCCTTCTTCTTTCTGGTTCTCATAAGTACCAGTTGGAAGAGCATTACTGAGAGCACAAAAGATTTCAGCTTCATTCTGTCACTTTTGGAGTGTATTGTTAATCTGCACTATAAAGTTGGAAAACATACTTTAGAGAAAATATTCTTTACCCTCTCAAATAGTGCAGAGGCAGTCCACATTGTAGTTTTAAACAGTTTAACAGTCAGTCTCAGATAAGGGCTGAACTATAACAATTATTTGTCTGCTCTTAGTAATTTCAAATTCTGACAGTATTCAGTTTAACACTATTTTGTTGCAGTGCCAAGAAAATTAATTTAATTTGGTTGTTCAGCTAATACCCAACAACTAGTTAAAACACTATAACTTTATTGTCTCTCTGAGCCTTTTGGTTTTGGCTTCATCCTTTCTAACTTTAAAACTTTAATAACAAAAACGTTGCTCCTAAATTGAGCAGTGTTATCATGTTAGGCTCTTCCTATTGTTAATGTCTTTAATAGGTGATTTGGATTAGAAAGAATATATTTCCTACAAACACCATAACATTTTAAATTACATTTGCAGAAAACAAACAGAGAAACAAACAAACTCAGCATAAAGTCATCTGGGTTAGGAAATACCAAACAATTCAAAGCAACTGAAAAAGAGATTCATTAGAATATCTTACTGCACAGAACTGAAAAAACTTAAGAAGAGCTGAAAAGGATAAATAACTGAAAAGGATAAATAATAATAATCAGGAACACTGAGTAATGTTGGTGAGGGTACGTTACCACTTTCACAATACAACATGAATCTCAGTATTAATACAACAAATTTCAGATATCATTATTTAATCTCTGTCTGAATATCATCACTTAATGATTATATGAAATTATATGCATCTCAAAATTATATTCACTTCCATTACATCTTATTCCATTAAGGCATTAAAGAAAGATCACTGGCAAAACCCTACTGATAAAACAATTCAAGCCAATTAATGAATATTACTATAAATAAAAAAACGAGATATAAGCTTTTATAAGCATAACGTAATGCTAGAGAATTTGGTTGTGTTCTAGTAAAATGCTTTAGAATAAATTATTTTGTAGAACCACAACAGAAGAAAATTCTGTCAGTAAGAATGAAGTGTGTTAAAAGTCTCTAATTCTTTATCTCTGGTAATGTTTTTATTAACCATTTTCTCATCTTTTTGCTTTATTTGGTAGAGGAGATTCAAATAAACAAAGTATTGACTACTAACACAGGAACATTAGCAAGTTACCTTGCCCAATGTATTGCTTAGAGTATCCAGGTACATTGCTCAAGGACACAGATCCCATTCCAGGTCAGGCCACTGGAAATGAAAACTGCTAGTATGGAGCGTTTGCATCTCACTTCAGTAATGTAAAAAAAATCTCTGCATTTCTCTGCAAACAAGTATTTTACTTTATTATTCAAAGTCCTTGACAAATTGAGAGGGTTCTTTCTTCTTGGATTGGATTATAGTGGCTCAATGCAATCACAGTTTTCCAGTCTTCAGACTAATGAGAACGTCTTTAGATTTTAATATTTCACCTCCACTATCCCCCTTATGTTCAAGAAATCATGTCATATTGATTTATATTGTGCCAGTTCTTGTTCTTATTAAAATCTATGTCCAAAAATGAGGTATTGGAATTTTTCAATGCCTAGTCCATTACATGAAACTGGGTACTATGTTCATGTATTGTACTACTGTGATCTATTTTTAATTTTAATTGCTTAGCCAATTCTGTTTTTTTCCCAACTGGTTACCAAGGTATAAACAAGAAATGTCCAGCTGATCAAAATGCAGACAGCTACCAGGGACAGTGTGTAGTTGTGGGTTACATTAGTATATATATTATACAAAGGTGGGAATCATGATATGTATTTCATATGAAATGCCTCTAATGAGAATAGATAGCAGCACATAGTTATTTTCTTCTTATGCAAAACTGAAATAATAAAGACTAATTAAAATCTAGTAGTATCACTATGGTCTTCTTCTGGAACTATATAAGCAATATTAGTATTTTGTTTTCCTGAACCTTACATGAGAAAAAATATTCCACACATAAAGAAAAGACAGACAATACCGTGAATTTAATTACTGTCCATTTCAATGAACACAGATGACAGAATTTTGAGATGAGGTGATGAACAGATATATTTCAAGGGTGAAATTTAAATAATAAAATGACACTTGTATTTCTTTGTGTTTATATTCAAAACTCAAATCAATTTTGTACTACTCATAACAATTTTATATAGTAAATATGCATAATTTCTTTCATGCTAACAAAAAGTGGTTGGCAATATTCTGTATTTGTCCTGATTTTAGATAATAGAATCAAAGAATGGTTGAGGTTGGAAGGGACCTCGGGAGGTCATCTTGTCCAACCACCCTGCTCAAGCAGACCTGGGTGCCCAGGACCATGTCTAGCCAGCTCCTGAGTATCTCCAAGATGGAAGTAATCCACAACCTCTCTGGGCAACCTGTGCTAGTGATCAGCTTCACTGGAAAAAAGTGTTTCCTGAACACAGTAATTATGGGCAGCAGGTCAAAGGAAGTGATACGCCCCCTCTGCTTCATGCTGGTGTCACACTACCTGGAGTACTGCATTAAGCTCTGGGTCTCTAACATAATGACATTGAAGTGAGTCCAGAGAAGGGCCACAAAGATGATCAGAGGCTTGGAGCATCTCTTCTATGAAGACAGGCTGAGAAAACTGGGGTTGTTCAGCCTGGAGAAGAGAAGGCTCCAGGGAGACCTTACAAACTACATGCTGGAAAGGCAAGCAGCAAGTATGAATAAGAACCAATATATGAAAAAGCCTGTTTTTTCCACTCATAAAATTTTGTCTAATAAAGGTTAATAACTTTCTCTACAAATCCTGACTCACATCCTTCAATCCTGTCTTGCTTGCAGCAGCATTATAATTTGTGTTTGAGGGAGAAGACCACAGCAGCTAAAATGTGAATATTTAATGCTTTTAAGCCCAGAATTCATGTCCTATTTTCTAAAGATGTTTTTAGGCTTTTTAACACTATCTGGATGTTGAAAACCCTGACTCAGATATATGATATAAATTTTCAAAACTAGCTCAGCAGAAGACACTTAAATTCATTGAGATTACATACTCTACTAGTAAATGGTGATATACACTTGCTTATGTAATGGTCTTAGCTGATGAAGAATCTAAAAAAAGAAAGTCAGGCATCCAGTTCAAATGTTTAATGGCAGTCAAGCTAAAGACATCAGGTGAATCATAGAACAGTTTGCGTTGGAACGGACCTTCAAAAGTTACCTAGTTCAACCCTTCCTGGTATGGGCAGGGACATCTGCAACTACATCAGGTTGGTCAGAGCCCAATCCAACCTGACCCTGAATGTTTCCAGGGATGGGGCATCACCACCTCTCTGGGCAACCCGTTCCAGTCCTTCACTACCCTCACCATAAAAAAAATTTCCTCCTTACATCTAGTTAAAATCTACCCTCTTTCAGTTTAAAACCATTACCACTTGTCCTATCACAACAGGCCCTGCCAAAAGTCTGTCCTTGTCTTTCTTATAAGCCCCCTTTACTGAAAAGCTGTAATAAGGTGTCCCCAGAGCCTTCTCTTCTCCAGGCTGAATAATTCCAGCTCTCTCAGCTTTTCTTCAGAGGTATTCAATCCCTCTGATCATTTTTTTGGCCCTTCTCTGGACCTGCTCCAATGAGTCCATGTTTTTTATGTGCTGAGGGCTCCAGGTGCTCAAACCTGTGACTATTAAGAGAGAATCAAGTCTCTGTAGCATTGTGTGTGCCATATGTCAGAATTAAAATTGACAAACAAGTCTATCTAATTTAAATTATACTCAGATGACAGGATTTTTTAAACTATATTTCTAGAGTAAATGAATTTATTTTTGTTGTCATAGTACTCCTATGCATACTTATGGAGACATAATGAATTCTGTGGGATCATGCCAAACTTTGTCTCTAGGGATACAAGGAGAAAAAAGTAGAAGCAGAAGAATTAAGAAAGCTGTTAATTCACCAAGTGCAATACAATATTTTGCAACAATGTTTCCTTTTCTTCATTAGCCCAGAGTTTAACAGAAAATGTTCATGTCTATGCAGCCAGTATTTTGTGGTCATTTAGATATGTCATGAACCTCATGTTTTCTTTTTTGCTTCTGACGTAACATTTAAAGACGAAAGTACAGGAAAGGAAGTTCACATTTCTTTCTTATGTTCCAAACAGTAACATATTCTGAGTTTATGCCACTGCCATTCAGCTGGACACCATTAAGCTGACGATCAGTTTTGGTAGTATATATATATCTTCTCATACTGAAAGGGAAGTTCTTCTATTCATTAAGAAACACAAACTGGGTTTATATAATTTAAATCACTCTCCACTCATTATGCTGCATTTTCACTAATTATTTACAGTTTTGATGCAGATGAATAGTCAATATAATCTTCATTAAAGATTAGGTCACTACCTCTGTAAAATGCAATAAACATGGCCACATTGTTTTCCGCTCTGAAATCAGTGGAAGTATCCAGATGCTACCCACACACCACTACTGCTACACGGTGTAAATTTGACCTCGGGGACAGACTATTGAAGGAGTCAGTACACAGCATGTTTAAAAGCATTGTTTTGATGCACATTACCTTTCTTTTATCTTTTCTCTGTTACATTTCTTCTGTTTTCTTTCCTCTTACATGCTGTGCTTGTATTCTAATGTGACAACAGTTGCCTAATAAAAGCCATTTCTTAGCAATATCTTTGTGTATCCAAAAATTCAGCCCATACTTTCCCATTCAAATTACTTAGTTTTTCCATTACTCGACAAAAACTTGCCTTCCCACCACTTTAGAGAGGCCATAATGTACCTTTGAGTACCGTAAATCACCTCAATTGAGGAGGAAAATTTAGAGACCAACACAAGGAACAGGACGATGACTTTTGCTCTGGAACAGTTCCTTATGCAGAGCAGAATTTGCAAAGGAATTTGCCAAAGTCTAATGAAGGTAAGCAGAAGAAATGTTCCACATATGATAAAGCCAGGAGCTTAACAGTAAGAGCAAAGATTCACCCTCAGTGTTGAAGTAATGGCCAGAATGAAACTCCAAAGCTGTTAAACTGGAGGAAAAGGATTTCTTACTTCCTGCCTCCCACAGAGATAGCCACAAGACATGAATGAGCATCTGCCTCTGCCGTTTTGATCTCTTGATGTTTGATTTTGTGACTTTAATCTTTGTTTCTGAGACATCTACTACTTCTGAGAATGTTTTTTCATGTTTAAAATGTTTTTTGTTAACAAAGTGAGTAATTCCCTTTCTGAACTGATGAAATCTCTGAAAGTTCATTTTTTTTCAACAAGAATACAGTTTTGTAAAACATTTATATGTTGAATGAACTCAGCAGACTTTTTTTTTTGTATAGTAGGTGTTCTGATAACCATGGATCATGGCTTGCCCTCCTAGCTGGTAAACACAGAAAAAAAACCAACCAACCAAACCTCCAAAAGATTTACTTCAGAAAGTTCATTCTCATCAGAATTACTCTCACATTGTTCTGTGATATTTAAGAAAATCATTTGCAATAGTCTTAACATTATTTGAATTCCAGGAAAACTGGTATCCTTTTTTACAGTAAACAATTTAGATAAAAAATAGGTCATAAAAGGGAGGCACTTCAGAAAGAAGTATACTTTAAAGAAATTAATTCAGAAGTACAATATATGTTTTCATTTAAAAAAAGTATGCATGATTTTTTTTTACTTTTACAATTTGGGACATCTTTATCCTATTCTGAAATATGACAGAAAGTAGTGTTGTATTATAAGAAATGTAAATTCACAGTGAAGGAGGAAGATGCAGAAGATGAAAGGAAAAGAAATGAAGAAAAGGAAATTTCAAAAAGGAAATTAAGTTGGCTTTAATCAGATTCCTGAATAGACTGCCTTCTCCAATACTTATGTCCTCAGTTCCCCTTTTCTTGAAGTGTTATGTAACAGCTTCAAAAAACAAAAAAAGGTAGAGAAATGTCAAAGTATATGTTGTGGTTTAACCCCGGCTGGCAACCAAGCACCACACAGCCGCTTGTTCACTACCCCCCACCCAGAGGGATGGAAAGGAGGTTCAGAAAGGAATGTAAAACTCAAGGGTTGAGATAAGAACAATTTGATAGGTAAAGTGAAAGCCATACACGCAAGCAAAGCAAAGCAAGGAATTAATTCACCACTTCCCATGGGCAGGCAGGTGTTTGGCCGTCCCCAGGAAAGCCAGGCTTCACCACGCATAGTGGTTACTCAGTAAGACAAACACCATAATGTCAAATGTCCCCTCCTTCCTTCTTCCCCCAGTTTAAATACTCAGCATGACATCATATGATATGGAACACTTCTTTGGCTAGTTCAGGTCAGCTGTCCCGGCTGTGCCCCCTCCCAATTTCCCGTGCCCCTCCAGCCCTCTCGCTGGCAGGGCCCAAGGAACTGAAAAGTCCTTGACTGAGTGTAAACATGACCCAGCAACAACTAAAACCATCAGTGTGCTACCAACATTGTTCTCACATCTTAGCCAAAACACAGCACTGTACTAGCTGCTAAGAAGAAAATTAACTGAAACCAGGACAGTATATTAAAAAAAAAAAAAAAAAAAAAAAAGCTGCATACCCCATTAACATTGTTTTCCAGTGGCTGAGTAATTTTAGACTAGGTCTTGTTTTCTGTTGTAGACCTTGCCTTCCTCAATATCCGATACAGTTAGTTGGCATATATAAGCCAGGCATTACTGATTGTTTCTTTCTGTAAGGCAAATCTTTTAGAAGTACAAAGCGTTCAGATTTTCAGTCCTCAGATTTGGAAAGATCACCCAGTTGCCACAGCAAAGTCCTTATGCATTTGAAGCCTCTACCATCATGATGAATTTTAACTCAGTTTCCTTTCTGTTTTAACCACCTCTTTTCACTGAAATGTATGCTTCCTGATAAGCCAATATCAACCTTAACTCAGCCTTAAGAGAATACCCTATCTACTTCCTCTAAGTGACATTTAACTATTTTATGTTCATATATATAAAATATTAGAATATTCCCAAATTAAACAAGCAGACAAAACCAACTCCCCCTTCAACGCCTGAACCTTAAAAGAGTAGATACAAAATCTCATTCTCCCTTTCCAATCAGTGGTCATAAAATTATTTGCTCTGTATCTGAACTTTCACATTCTTAGCTTCACAATGGTCTGCTTTCAGGAGGAACAGAGGACATTACTATCAAGGATATCCTATGGTGAAGGTGGTTGTGGTACTTTCTTAGGACATTAAAAAAGGGTTTTCAAGCTCCTTTAGACTACAGCAGATGTACAACCAGTTTCTCTGATTTCCTGGGCAATATCTACTGCTAGGTTAGTATGCAAATGATTATTCCTGTCTTTTCTCACATGATATGACACATGAGTATCTGAAGTTATGTTCTCAGGAAACTTGCAAGACAGCCTGGGAGAAGCCTTTTGAACTCAAGTACCAGTGTCAGTAAATCCTGGAAGAAGCCTACTACTAGTTTAGATTTTATTAGAGGCATAAATGCATTTCTGTACATAAGCCCCAAATCAGGCAAGAGTTAGGTGTACTGGATCCAGTTCTAGATGGGAAAGAGTCAGTCAGCATATCTAGGCGTGATTCTTTTAGGTATCAGATGAATAAAGCAAAGGATAACCACGAGCTGTTTAATAAATCAGGGAGTATTAATCCACTTTCTGGAGGTGTTACTGAGGTCAGAATATAACACTGGTTGTCCAAAGAAGAAAAACTCTTTAAGATAACATTACCATAAGTTAAGTTTCTCAGGCTCCCTTCAGGTTATAAAGCTACAGAAGAGTAGTGCAGGACAGCAACTAGCCACTTGGCTTATTATATCAAATACAATTAAGTATTGCAATAAGAATCTTCTAGGCACTCAAAATATGTTTTGCAGTCATCAGATGTTGGTTGTGGGTACTTTTTGTTTGGTTTTTTGTTGTCTTTTGTTTTTGTTGTTTTGTTTTTGGTTTTTTGGGTTTTTTGCTTTTAATGCTTGCATGTTTCCCTGATGACGGGAATTCACAATCCCATAACAACGATTTGAAAATCAACCCAAAACCTACTTTATAGCAACCCAGAATTCATCCTCATTATAGTTAAAAGACAGTTAGCAAGCAATTCAGAACCATAACAAAATAAATGGACTTCAGAGAGCCAAAAAAAGCATGCTGATCTTTGATGCAAGCTTTCCAGACCACTACTTTTGCTGACTCAGAAATAACTTATGATTAATTCAGTTCAGCTAACTATACTAGCTAAAGGATAGCTTTCATTATTTAATCAGTTCTCCTCCATATACACTCCCTGATCAACCATTTAGGCATGATTATGGAATAAATTCTTTGAATGTCATTATCTGCAACCCATAGACTATGCCTTAGTTTAACTACCCCACCTGTCTAAGAACTTGTTTTATTTTCTAAGAAAAAAGCTCTTTGAAGTGAGGAACAGAAGTGAGTTAGGACTGAAACAGTCGTTTCACAGAGCATGAAAAAGGAAAGTTAATTAAGATGTGTGACAGTTAAAGTCTGCATTTCACACTTTTGTGTTTAAAACAAAAATTTAATCAAGTGAGGGTTTTTTGGTTTAAAAAGAGAGGGTACGCTTATACAGACAGTCAACAAGGCATAAAGGCTATTTCTGGAACAGACTGAAGATCAGTAGACTTACTAGCATGGCACTGTGCTAGATTAGCAAATTTTGCCAGATTAGCATGGGTATGTGACTTCCTAGACAGAGAAGTCTCTTACCCTGAAGTGGTGAAATAATGGTGAGGCAAACACATAAATCAGGAATAGCTCAGAAATGTTTGCTGCTATTGCAGAATGAATTATTATTTCTTCTCTTTTCATTTTACAATCTTAAATTTCTGTTTCCAAATCTAAGCTGGCTGTGTATTCTCCCATCATAATCAGAAGAGAGCAGAGTGTCATAAATCACTTCCTCACGTTAAGTTTATCTTCGGTTGGGATGAACTGCCATCTCAGAAGAGCTCTCTCTTCATTGATTGTATGTATAACATTTAACACAAGCACTTTATGCCACCTAAACTGCCTTAGGGAATGTTCCTGGCCTTCAGCTGCCTCTCCAGAACATGGGTTTTATGCAGATTGTGTCATATCAGTCACCACCAGTATTCTAACTGGCTTCAAAATCGCCACTTTCAGGCATCCTAGGGCATCTAAAATGGACAGCCAGAGGAAAGCAGGATATTCTTTGGTACCTGAAATAGAACTGGAAAACTAAGTTTTGTTACCTGCAGCTTCAAATATGGTATTGACACCGCTAGTAACATGGCACACACTTTGTACAAAGCCTCTGGACTCAGGCTTGTCTGACCTGTTCTGCCTGATGTTTTGTTGACCTGCCTGAAGCTTTATTTCACCTGGGTTTTCCCTGTGAAACCCAGACAATTTGGTTTCATTTTGTATATCTTATAAACAGTGCCACCAACATTTTGTGATGTTAACCTAATGACAGCACAGAGAAATAGAGGCCTGGTACTACAGCAGAGGCCTTGAGAAATGGGCACACGGGATGTGTCATAGAGGAGCATAGCTATGGGATGATAAGGAATGGGGCACAGGCTAACACTGGAGACCTCACAGCTGTAAAGCACGGGCATTTATAGAGACTTTTCTCAACAGAAATATTCCTTCTTTCCCTGTAATGATTTAATCTGAACCAATAATGATCCTTGGATTAGACTGTTTAAAATTTCAATTTGATAAAAATAACTTATTGACTGTATATATAAGGTGATTCCTCCTTGCTCATAAACAATATTATGATTGTTAACAGTTTGCACAGTTAAATTCTCTTTCTGTTGACAAACAAAGACTAGATGCCTCACTTTATATAGTAACCTTTAGGCAAAACTTATTTCCTATGCAGCTTCATTCACATACATTTACAGTGATCTAAAACATGGGGCTCGCAAATGTGGCAAGTGTGAATTAAGCCCACAGATTTCATCAGGAGCAGCTGGAAGCCATGAGAATTTCTAAGCAGTCATTAATGGCCCTATAAACTTATGTTTACATGAATGAAACCAGCCCATCTAGTATTCACCGTGATAACCAGGCCAAAAAATTTGGTAAAGTTTAAAGATGAACAAAGCAGCACCTAGTTAGGACCCAAAATAGGTGTTTTACTCCCAGCATTTTCTAATATAATTGAATTCTCAAATACCTGGAGTTAACCCAGACTTTAAATGAATGTAACACCTTCTACAGTTAGTCTAATTTTCCTTTGTGCCCCGAATCTTTGAAAGATAACTTCTGTATACATCCAGTTTCAAAGATTGCAAATTTCAGGTATGTTGAGGGTAAACAGTTTTGAAAATTAATTTTTAAAGTTTTTGGATCCACACTGTGCTGTAAATCAATGGTTCCTTATTATTCTATCACATTCATATATCATGGTGATAACTTCTAGATAGGCACAGACCCTGAGAACTATTGTGTCTTGCTAACACCAGAAAAACAAGAAACACACCCACACCCTACACCCCCAATCAGTTAATGAAAGAACTCAATTTTCTAGCAAACTGGCATGCTGAGTGCTCTTAAATGTAGTGTCCATGAATATCTGTCGAAATCAGTATAACTTTGCTTATTATAAATGTCAGTTATGTTATGTGACCAAGATTATGGCATTCTTAAGCTAGTGTCTTGGACACCATTTTGTAAATTTAAAATGCCAGTTTATTCAGTCTGAGAGACTTAATCTGTGTTACATTAGTATTCACTTGCTTAAATCCTTTATTGCTGTGTTTACCTTTCTACAAGGGCTGAGAATTAGATTGAAATACTCAAAATTACTGTGTCTGTATTTCTTTTGCTTTTTAAGTAGAGATTTTCTAAGGAAACAGGCTCAAAGCTTTGTGAACTTCATTAAGATTTATTCATCTAGGCTTGCTCAACTCCATTTAAATTGTTCCATCTTCTTACTGCTGTTAAAACATCCTTTAAATAGGATCTGACTAGATATACAGAAAACAGTGCAAATTACAGAAATTTGATGAGTTACTTTTTAGTTGTATTTGACCATGCACATTGTAGACACTGACAGCTAAGCCAGTCTCCATGTGTACCCTTTCTGATTAGTGGAGAAAAGAAGGGTCTTCTAGGGCACAGCTAATCTGACCAATTTTAGACATTTCATTTGGGGTTAAATGAATCATACCTGGAAGCGTCTATTACTCTCCAGTGACTGTGAATGGAGCCTGTCATGATCAGCTCAGGCATAGCCAATGACTAAAAATCTTTGGGATTTTTTCCTTTTAATCAGATCAATGTCACCCTTTTACATGATTCTGGGTGGATCATTCTGTTCCAATATTGCATTATTCTGTACTTATTTCCTTCTTGAATGACTAACTAATTGACCTTAAATGTTCCCAACTGGAATACTGCTAGCACAAAGGTGAACTTTGATTTTAGCTTTATCTGTGATTGCTTAGATACAGTTATTTTATTTAATTATTTATTGTAGTTAATGTTTTAGGGAAAAAGATACTAAAGACCTTCAAGACATTCTCTATTCATTTCCAATGGTTTGATTGCCATAAACTACACACTTGGTGCATGCTGACTTTTAAAGTCATGATAGCAGCTCTTTTTCAAATTTAAAATATTTTTTTTCTGAAAATTTTACCTTAATCTTTCAGGCTGAAATTCATGAGGGTGTTCTTAGTTCTCTGTTACAGAAAATTTGTATTATGCTTCAGATATAGTAAATAGGTATTTCTCACATGACATGTTTAAGAATACTATTTAGAAAATTCACTGTCTAAGGTTATTTTCCAGCATTTTCTCAAACTATTATCCAAAAGTATCTGGTAGCAATATCTGTAATTGGTAATGAGTGAATTTTTCCAGGTTTGTAAAATTTAGTTTGTGGAACTTAAAATGTATTCAAGTAAAAGTAATAATAAACCTCATAAAGAGAGAAACCCAATGCTAGAATTTGCAGAATTAAAACTAAAAAATCTAATACTAGAAAGAAGGTGAAGTCCGAGACTTTTAGATAAGGCATTTGAATCTGAAGAAGCTGGTCTGCCAACAATCCTGAGAAAATATCTTGTGTGATTTTTTGGCACCTAAGTTTTGACAATAAGAATTGTAAAAGGATATAAAAAAGAGTATGTAATAAGTGTGACTACGTGTGTAAGTACACCACCAGCTTGCACACATCCACACATGTATATGGACACACATATGTACATATGTATGTATATACACACACATATATATATGCATGGATGAAAGGATGAAAAGAAGGTTAAGATACACAACATACTTCATGTCATGTATTACACATGACATCTGTGTATGTCATAAATATTCAACTTTTCTTTTAAAGTCCATGACAATAAGATCTAGATTTCTTCTGATGAGATGGCAAAAAAACCCGTCTAAGTCAGTGCTACTTCTTATTTTTCAGAAAACATTGTGTTGAACAAGACTAATAAAGTAAGTTTCTTGAAACTGGGCTTCTGTAAGCATTTCAGGGAAAACAAAGAAACATACAATAAAAAATAATTCCTTGGAGTTGTTATACTAAAAATCTTGTATTATGGGCAAAAAAGAAGTACGTGTTCCATCTCTATAAATATATGCATACAAATGTAAACCTACAGATTTATTGTTAGTATAATTTGAATTTTATATTTGATAATGATCTGCGTTGGAAGGCTGATCTTGGGTTTTGAATATTAATGGCAGTGGATGAAACAATGGAAGTCTTAATCATTCTTCCATGACTACTTTCTTTGTTCTTTAATGAAATTGCATCATATGTGAAGTATCAATTACATGATAGTAATCTTGAATGTTTGAATATGTACAAGATTTCATATCCTTCTAAAGACTTAGACCTTTAAACGGCAGATATGATCCCTTATAAATTTTGTGTTCACTTTTTATGTTTTTTTGTTGTGGTTTTTTTTTTTTAAGATTTTCCTCACACATCAGTCCTTCTATGCATGTTTTACTATCACCTACTGTTAGAAGCACTAAAGATTTGCCCTGCCCAATCATAATTGTGTGATCTGATGATAATAATTTGTGAAGTGCTATCTTGGGTCTGGCTGAGCCCTATAGCAGCTCTCATAGTAACATGCTTGTATTGGTAGCTAGAAATGTGATAACACACCAATGTTATGACTACTGCTGAGCAGTGCTCGCACAGCATCATGGCTGTTTCTCCAGCCTTCCCCCCTACCTCTCACCAGTAGGCTGGGGGTGGGCAAGGTCTTGGGAAGGTTCATAGCTGGGACAGCTAGCCTCAAGTGACCAAGGGGATATTCCATTCTATATGACATCTGCTCAGATATAAAACCTAAGAGAAAGAAGGAGGAAGGGAGGGCATTTGTTATTTATGACATTTGTCTTCTGGAGCAAACTGCTACATGTACTGAAGCCCTGCTTCCCAGGAAGTGGCTGAACATCACCTGCTGATGGAAAATAGAGAATAATATCTTTAGTTTTTCTTCGCTTCTGTGCAATGCAATTTTTGCTGTTGCTTCTTTAAACTGCCTTTATCTTGACCCACAAATTTGTGTGTCATTGTCCGTCCCACTGTCCCCCCCCATCTTATTTTATCTCTCCCTGTTTTGCTGAGGAGGGGGGTGATAAGAGTGGTGTCCAGCCAAGGTGAACCCACCACAAGTGCTTTTCATGATATTTCTTCAAGCAAGATCAAATCAAAGAATCCTATCTTGTAGACTACACTCAATTGTGAATAGACTAAAGGATTTAATTTAGCAGAGACTGAGATGCTAACAAAAATGTGGATAACTCTAAGACTTGCATTGTTCAGATGCTTACAGTTGGGGATTCTGATCTTGTATTCATCTGGAATCAAAACTACCTCAAATTATGTTATTTCCAGAAGTACCATCTTTCAAATTAACTCTTCTAGAAATAAAATCACTGTCATTACTGATTTGTAGAATGTGAAAGTTATAGGCACCAATAAAACTTAGTTAATGATGGTAACGGATACTCAGTAAACTCAGCATCCTGTTAGAAGATCTGGCAATGTGCAAGCGTATCAACTACACGTTCTTCTTCGAAAATGTTGTGTTTGGTTGCTATGAAGAGAGTGATGATATCTTGAAAGAGACAAGGATCTTAAAGCGGGTAAGATAGCTTGGACAGGACAACTTAATAGTTGTAGCAGGGATTTTCCAGGAGGTGTCATTTTTCCAATTAGGGAATAGAAAATGTGTGTCAAAGTAAGAAATCCCCATGTCTTCTCCACTTCTAAAGGTATAATACTTAAAAAAAATAATTCTTCTCATCAAATCCTTCCAAACTTTAAGAAAGGAGGTTTGATGTTTTGGGGTTTTGGGTGGTTTTTTTTGTTTTGTTGTTTTTTTTTTTTTTTTTTTTAAATTTTATTTTATTTTATTATAACATGCTTCAAACAAGGAAAACTGGAAAAAAAAGAGAAAGTAAAGGAAGAAGAAGGTTGAAGGAGACACAGAAAGAATAAAATCATGTTAATTTCACCCTATTTCCTGCAATGCTTTATTTTTCTGCATCTAGTCATCCAGCAGAATGAGAATAGGAATGTTTAGGCTTCACGTGCTATTTGTATATCCTTTCACCACAGTGTAGAAGGGGGACATGTCAATTAGTCCTAGGAAGGGACACAACCAAGAAATTTACTCAATTTCTAGCACTTATGATTTAAGTATTAATCACCAGCTAAATATCAGAACTGCTAAGTGTATGCTTATTTTGTATAACTATGCAGTATGGCTCCCCCTATTGCTTGACATGGTAATATATCATGGTAATATACCTTTATTACAAATGAGAACATTGGAACAACGTAATGATAAGAAAAATCAGGAAATTTACTTGAATGCAGTCTCCCAAATATTTATGTTGATCACTATCTTTTTTCCCTTTGCATAAATGGCAGCAGTTTTTATTTCTAAAGATAAATACAATCTCTTTCTGCATACACAGCTTGTCTTGGTGGCTAAGAAACTTGTAATTCAGGAGCGAAAAGGTTAGAAGAACCCGTTCTAACCTGCAGCCATGTAACTTTCTTTTGGTGTTGTTTGATAAGTGTTCAAATGCCCTATAAAGCTGTTCTTAAGACCTACTGTATTTTCAGCAAAAGAAAGACTTCTCTGGTTTAATGAAAACATCAAAAGGATAAATGCTTGACAACACTAGCTAGTGAAAAAAAAAGATGAACTTTGAAATGCATGCATTAAAAAAGTATTATATATGTCAATGTGATTCCATTCAGATTCACAGAAGTAACAGAAAAAAATCAAAAATTAATTCTCTAACTACGAAGATTGTATGGAGCAAATGAGGATAATTATTTGTTATTTGTTTGATAATGAGATCCATCTTCTGGCCTCTAGGCAGAATCAAGGCAGCTATATGTTGGGCCAATCACAGATTTGTCAAAGTACTAAACATAATGAAAATTAAGATTTATGGGATGTAGAAGTGAGTAAAAGAAGTACATGCAAAGAACACTGAAATATAGACTTGAAATGGATGGTTTAACAGTTGCTTCCATTCACTGTGATTTTAGGTTGATGCCATTCTTAGAATTATCTTCAAACAGAAGATACTTAGAGAAGAGGCACCTGAACTTGAGACAACCTATAAATATGTTTGATTTTAAGAAGGTCAGTACCTTTCTTTTGTAATTGAAAATCAGATCCCACGATTCATATCTCAAAATTGATCTGCAGCATTTTACATACTTCAAGCCATAGTGGGCTCTAGAAAATCTTAGCTAAGTCTCCTACAAACAAGTTATGAGTGGGTGCTCAAACTTTCTGTAGGGAAAAAATGCATAAAGATTCAAGGGGTTCTTTATGTTAGTTAAATCATTAAATTCTTGCTGAAACAGGTTCTGATTTTTGTCAGAATAGGAAAATGCATTTTTCCCGCTCCCACACATTTTCTAGTACTGCCATTTTAAATTCCATCCCAAAAATGCATTAGTAGTTTATGTAGCTGTTTGGAAAGTTAGCCTCTGAAAAATACTGAACTTGATTTTGGCTTGATTCCAATTCAGTACATAGTCACATAAAATGAATAGCTATTAAAAGAGATTTTATTCTTTGGATATTCATACTGTACTTTAAAGAACTGGAAAGGTATCAGAGAAGTTAATGGAAAGAGTCATTGCAAAGAGATGAACTAGTACATTTTGCTGTCACAAAACATGAGTTCCACTGGCAGCATGTATCAAATACAGTTAAACATTAAAATTCATTTTTAACATTAAATATCTTGTATGGCTGGAACTTATGCACTTTACATATGAAACACTTTAAAGGTCAGGAAATCAATCACCCGTGTTTTACTTGTCATGCCTATTAGTTTAAGCCAATATAAAATAATGAATACTTCTTTGTATTACAGTTCTGTCTTGGCCTGATTGATCCTCTATAAAGCTATTATAAAGGTCACAATATGGTAAGTCAAAGACTACTGGGAAACATGAGGGCAGAAGGTAAGATAAACATGTCACCTTTTCTCAAATGGACTCAAGCTATTCCTATATTTGGAAGTAAATGTTAGCTAAAATCAAACTTCACTTTGGTGTTAAAGGTCTTCCTGTATTTTCATTGTCTGTCCTTATTTTCCATTATTTATACTTGTGTGTAACAATATTCTCGTTGGGTTGATTCCGTAAAACATGAGATAGATTGTTAAACGATAGCATTCTCTCTTGCAAATTACTTGCACAATATGAATGCATATTGGATGCTTATGCAATCATTCTTCTTATGTGCATAGTGGATATATTACACATTTGGAAGAATAGTTAGTTTAAATCTAATTTTAAACCAATTACTATATATTTATATTTCACTTATTTATATATATTACACAAAATCTATATGCAATACATTGATAAAAAATTGTCATTTCCTCAAATACACGCGTGTAAAGACACAGCACATACAAATACAATATTTACATCAGCTGTATATGAAACAATATTGAGTGATTGGGTGATTAGCTACCGTGAGAGAAACAAGTATATTAGATATACATATATGTAGCATTAATAAAGTAGAAAAAAGTTAGATTTTATGGTGTTATTTTAAAACTATTATTTTTATGTCAATAATTACACATTATGTCAATATCTGCACATGCTTTTTGGTATTTTTCATTGCACACCCTATGAATTAGTTTTATAATCTATTCATACAGTTGATGCATTTAATTAATTGCTAAGAATTAGATGATGATACAATAGTATTTTTTTATTTCCTGAGGCTACTAATATGATCAAAGCTGTGCACTCAATACAAAACATGAAAATAGTTTCTTAGCAGCATGGCTAACTGTAGCCATGTTACAATTCATGTTACATGTACGTGTTTTCTATGCTTGTTACCAGGTTGCTAAATTTAGAGAAAAAGTATCTCACAGAAATACATTTTCTCTGCTTTTCCAATGACTGAATAGTATGTTTACTCGTTATTCTAGAACAAAATAACTTACATAATCATTTATGTGTTGTTAGGGAAAAAAAATTCCATATGTATTCCATATTGTTTAATGTGCTTGTCTTGTTCAGGGAATTTAATTTTTTTTTACAGGCATTGAACAGGATCAGGGTGGAGGCAGTGAAAAAGAGGGGGAGAGAGAGAAAGGATGATGTAAAGAAGTTTGCTAAACATCTGCTTTGATTCCTAATTAAATGAATGCATTTCATATCCCAGGAGAACTTATCACCTTCAACGAAACTTTAGCTGGAAAAAATTCCATTGTGAAACCAAAACTCACAGGCTTCTAGTTTCGTGATGGAGTACTTTAAAATGATTTTCTATAGGAAAATACTGAATTGAAAGTACTAAACTCTGAAATATGGACTTACTCTGCAATTCTCCTGTTTCTTTTGAATTGTATAAAATATTATGAACTATTTGAGAAAGTTCACAAATTAATTTCACAATTAACATTACTTTTATTCCTGAGCTGTTATTTCCAAAACTCCAGTGTTCTGGTCCAGGACAGCCCGAGCCGATGTGACACTCAGCGTGAAGTGAAGATGTAAACGACATCAAATGCCACTGATCAGGGAAGTTTACTGGAGCACAGCATTTGTAAGAAAACAGTGATAGGAAAGAGAAGGAAGGATAAAAAAGAAGGAAACCTAGCAAGCAGTCAGGACAGAGTTGCAAGAGAGAGTCACCACCACGGACACAGCAGTGTCCCATTGGTCCATAGTTTCCTTGCCTGTTGGTGGTGGGGATCTCTGGATCACGCTCCTCACCGTCCGATTGTGCGGTCTTTCACAGGGTATTCAGGGAGACTGTTTCCCTGACAAGGGCACGTACTACATGTCCACACAAGAGCCCCATCTAGGCATGCTGGTTCTGAGGGGCAGATGCGACAGCCATGTGGTCTTTTGTCATGGACTGCACATGCCCTGGCAGGTTGAGGTGGTCAGTCATGTCTGGACATGTCCCTTGAAACAGTAGGGCCATAGGTTGACCTTGGCCGATGTCTGGTTTCAGGCGGCCATTTGATCCTTGTCTAGTCTGCGACTGCTGAGTTCGATTAAATGGCCAGGTAGCCGGACACCAAGCTTAGCAGGAATGTGAATAAGCTTCGAGACAGTCAGCTCACAATATGGTCTCCCACACCACCCTGTATCTCAAAGATTGTCGCTTCCTCGTTCATGGTGGTGGAAAGGTATGGAGAACACAGTGAAATGTGGAAAAGAGCATGGTTTATACAGTGTTTACAACTGGGGTTTCAGGCTTAGACTGAAATAATGCATGGATATGTTTGACATCATCCCAAGATGAGGCAGCTACAAATTGCATACTTAAAACAGTGCATTGATTGGATCAACCGTACAAAACATGGAATTAAATATGGGAGGAACAATAACAATGCAACACCACGTAACATGAAGAAAAGAATGCATTTGACCATGGGATACCTGGAAGCCAAAAGAAGGGATCAAATTCCAAATTTTCCCAGGTCTGGATAGGGACATGAGCCAGTTTTCATATTCCTGAAGTAGTATGTTTAACAACTTGACCATTATCGTCAACTTTTAAAGAACAATTAGAATCATTTAGTTTACCACAGACACCCCCTTCTTTGGCTAGCAGGTAATCTAGGACCATTTGGTGTTGGAATGTCACTGTTTGCATCTGTGTGGCCTGATCTGCTAATTGATGAAGGGCACAGGCAGACTCATTGGTAGTAATTTCTAGGATGGCTTGTAACCATATGACACAATTGTCAAGCACCACTAACCAGTTCATTAGGGTTCCAAGTGGCTGGTCCATAATGCTGTATAATTCGTTCTGGTGGCCACGTATCCTTTCCCCAGTTGTGCTCCCACCAGTGGGGGAGGTATCAATCAATCGTTTTTATCTTATTAGCTCATCATATACTCTGATTCCTAATGCATTTCCTTGAATTTTGGGTAAGAGAAAAAACAAGGGCCAAATATACCCTATATAACATATTCCTGACAAATTAGCGGGCAATTTTTTATAGGCATACTGCCCACAAACCCAAGAGGACTTGTAGGGCCCAGGCTCCTTTAGGGAAAGGATCGGTCCTTTTTCTGTCATTACTTGGGGCATTGTGATATAAAGTGTCCTTGTTTCCCAATGGTCCACCTGTAACACCTTTGGCAGCGCTGTAACTACATCTCCATGCCCCTGGACTGAGATGCCAGGAACAATTGGATACTAAGGGACTTCATGTTCAGTTGGTATTGGACCAGACTTCTAGAAAACAGGCTCTGGTTCCATTTGGGTATTGTCAAGCTCAAGGAACCACTTGTGCTACACACTTCTCTGCAGTGGTATTACCTCACTGACAAGTGAGAATAGTCATATCAAACCCTTTATCCTATACCACAAAACTAATACATTTGTGATCATTATATGAACATCATATCCAAATGCCACTGGATAACTGAACATGGGTCTGATTCCACTTGCCCTTATATCTTGAACAATTATGAGGTTTACACCCTGTGCTTACACAATCGTAACTGGGTGATAAGTCTATTCACAGGTGCTTTGTCCCAACCATATCCGTTTTCTTGGTCTGTTTTTAACAATCATACCATTTTTGCACTGAGGCTCGTTGTGCCACCCCATCAAGGGGTGGTAAACCAGCCAACACGGGTTTTATCACCTTATAAGGACCTCTGAGCATTATCTGTTGTTTATGTATGGTGCGTTTGGCCTCTCACAGGGCTAAGCTGACCACAAACAAACCTTCTTCCCAAGTGGAGTATTGTTTCTCGGCATCCTTAAAGCTGCAAGAGTAGAACCAAATAGGTCAAGTGGGTCCTTCCAAGGTAAATGCAAAGCGTTCTTGGTGTTCAGGTTGCATGGGGACCATAAAAATGAGATCTCTGACATCCACAGTTGCCATAATGGGATCAGCTTGTTCCTGGATAGATGCTATAAGCTTGTCAATGCTTGCCACAGCAGCTGTTAACAGGCCTGAGTTAACATCAAGCCTTTGACACTCTACAGTTAGTCTCCATTTTCCATCTGGCTTATGAACAGGCCATACAGGGGAGTTAAAAGGAGAGTGGGCTGACACTACAATTCCCTGTTTCTTTAACTCCTCTGATACTGGGGTTACCCCTTCCCATGCCCCTAAGGGTAACGGATAGGGTTTGACTTTCGTGAATCGGAGGGGAAGGAGCAAAGGTGCAGTGTGTAACAGCCATATAACTACAGACAGGATACCAAATGTCCCGCTGCCCCGGGGCGGCCGCTCGGTCCCTCGCACCGCGGCGGGGCGGTCGCCTCAGAGCGGCGGCGCCACCGCACCCGGCCCCGAGGGGCGCGCGCGTCCGCCAGAGCGGGAAAAGGCCCGCGCGCCCCGCGGGGCGGCTGCTCGGCCGTTGGCGCCAACCCTCGCAGGGCCGAGCCGCCGATGTCTGTCCCGGCCTGGGACGGCCCCGCCGGGGGTCGGTGTGACGCCCGGAGCGGAGGGAGACGCACACGTGGTCCGACGGCGGCGATCGGGGAAGTTTCTGGGAGCGGAGCGTCCGCAAGGGAACAGCGGTAGGAGGGGGCGGGGCGGGCAGCGCGGCGGGAGCCCAGCGCGGGGGGAGCCCAGCCGGCGGCCGGGGCGCGGGGGCGAGCGCCAGCCGCCACCCCGGGCCCAGCGGCGCCCCGCGGGCCCGCAGCTCCCCGCCCGCCGGTGCCGGGGGCTCCGCGTCGCGCCCCTCGCCGGGCGACCGCGCGGTCTCTGACGGGGCGCGCGGGAGCCGCTTCCCGGACGGCGGCTCGTATCGCGCGCACGCGCCCCGCCTGGGCACGCGGTGCCGGGGGTCGCACGCGGCGGCCGTGCCCGGGCGGTGGAGGCGGCCGGCGGTGGCGGGACGTGTCCCCCGGGACAGCGGGGCCGCTCCCGGGCACCGGCCGGCGGCGGGCTCCGGGCGGCGGTTGGCTCCGCGGCCGCCGAGTTGGGCGGCACCGGCCCGGCCCGGGCACTGAGGGCGGAGGGGGGGGGGGGGGGCGGGGGGATGGGGGTGTGAGCGCTGGAGTGGCCGGCTCGCGGCCTGTGGTCCCACCCATGGGAAATTTCATTACAAAGAAAACCAACCCCAAAACAAACCACAAAAAGCCCCCCCCCTGCCCCGCCCTCTTAGTGAAATAAATGGTCTCCAGACAAAATGTTGTAGGATTGAAGAGTTCAGGTTTGGTGTTGTGAAGGACTTTATTGGGACTGTGCTATCTGTCTCAACATTGCTGGCTGACCACAAAACTGTGACAACCAGCACCGAGTGGAATTCCCCACCTGACGTGAAGTCGATCCGGACTGACGGGACCCCCAGCTCCATGTGGTAGTAATTATTGCACCTTTCTTTATTTTTCCTCTCTTTCTCTCCATTTCCTGCCTCGACACAAAGGTGTGTTGTTTGGTTTTTGGTTTTGGGGTGGTTTTTTTTGTACCATTAAACCTCTTTTCTTTACGGCATCTGAGCTCGTTTGTGTCTTAATCTCACTCTGGGAATCACAAAGAATCTCCCCAGACCTGACCATTCTGGGCCTGGACATTTAATTGGCGTCATGGACAGGATTCCCTGAAGTGAGAGTGCCGCATTTTCACTTACTTTCCTTTACGTGTGTACCTCTCAGGGACGTAAGGAGTGGACCCTTTGTTGAAATTTGCTTGTATTTTTGTTGTAACCTATGTGTGTGCCTCTCTGAGATGACCAGTCCACCTTGTTTGACATGGGTGAAAATGTTTTGTACAATCTCTTGGAAAAATATTTTGCTTACCCTTCCATACCAGGCATAGATTTGGCACAAAAAAATTGGTATAATGTGCAGAGTGTAACGGACCAAATCATTGCTTTACAAAAGGACGCCAAATTGCGGTCTGGAAACGGAAAATCTGTCATCTGTGCTGTGTTGGGTGCAAGCCTGGTTGCAGCCGTAGAAGGTAGAGATCAACAAGTCACAGCACAATTACAGCTTATACAGTCTCTACAAGATTTGGTTCAGCCTCTAGAAGGACAGGTAGAGACTTTAAAGAAACAATTGGCAGGAGAAAGAGCTCAGGTAAATTACTTGCAGTCCACATTGAAAGAAAATCTCCTTGCGGGCGAGGAGAAGGTTAAACCTCTTGAGAAAAGGGTCGAATACTCCAGTCAGGAATTAGAGGAGGTGAAACAAAAATTGGACCAAATTAATATTTCTACTAGTTTTTTGAGACCCTTGGTCAAAACTGAATTCAAATATGAGAACGATTGGGACGTCTCTCCTCAAATCACTACTAAGGAAGTTCCATATCTGGCAACTGAACTAGCTAAATTGAAAAAAGATTTTGGCCATACTCCTAAGGAGTCGTAAACAGAGTATGTTTGGAGAATGTCATTGTCTGGTGGGGACCAGATATTGTTAAGTCAAAAAGAAGCCAAAGGCTATTGGAGGCCTGAAGTGTTTTTAATCACCAGCAATCATAGTGCTCCCTGGTCCCTAACCCAGAGGGCAGCCTATTGGGCTGGAGGATTAAATACGTTGGAAAGGGGAGATCCCCTTGCAATTGTTGGGATGGTTGACCAATTGGTAGAAAGTGTACAAAAGGCAGCATGTTTGCAAATGATGTATGACCGGGAACTTAAACCAAAACATGAATCCCCAATGATGATGCCGGTCGATCCAGAATGAATGACTCCTCTTATAAAAGGACTCTGAACTCAATTCTCTGAAACCTATTGACATTCAATTCCAAGGAAAAATAGGTGATGTCCCAGGAGGATAGGGCTGTCGCCACACTAGAAGAAATCATGAACCCTAATTGTTGACCTCAGGAAAAGAAATTTTGGACCTGGGGAAAGGTCACTCAAAAATTGCTTAATTATGGGAGAAAATATGGCCCTGTAGCCACTTCTCTCACCAAACCAGAATCAAAAGTCTTAAGACACACAGAAATGAAAGCACCCCCGAACAAAAGTAGAGAGACATTTCCTGCAACAGTATCTGGTGGCAAAGATATAGGGAACAGAGAGTTTCTGGTCCATGGGATGGCGAAAAGGCATTCCCCAAGAACTTATGGACAGGTTGCCGACGGAAAAATACAGAATATTAGTACTGGGATGGTCCGAAAATCCACAAATCAAAGTCAAAAATCCTGTTCCTAGCACTCCTTTATTGGATCTAACGACCTCCCACAAGCTGCTGGACTTGTTTTGTAGTCTTCTCAAACGTTTTCTCAAACCCCATGAATCAGGATGGGCAGAGAGACTATGGGATTGCTGTTACCCTTGTCAATAATCAATGGGGAGTAAATGCATGCCCTAAAATCACAGCATTCTGCCTGAAAGCTCCAAGCTTGATTCCAAGTCCCAGTGGCTCCAACCATTCACAGAATCCCTCTCATTTTCCTGGCCAACCAGTGTTAGTGAAATTACTCACTATTGGGACCGTACCACTGGTACTAGAAACTCCCATGAACAAATACGCTTGGAAAGCAAAAGATGTCCATGGGAAAGAACACAGAATCCATACTAGGTGGATTGTTCCATCCTTTTAATAATCACCTACCACCGGTTCCTCAAAAAGAACGGAGTTGTTTTTCTTTCTTTTTCTTTCAGATAAAACCCTTGATGCATGCTTGAAGAAACATATGAAGCTATTAACTGTATAATTTTTGTGGTGATTGCTTTACTAATATTCATAGGATGTTTGGCGTATTATCGCAGACAGTGTTTTGGTCGATTTCCCTTTAATACTAAGGGAAACTCCTGTACCCCCCTCCTCGAACTGAGATGGCAAAATGGATTTATAATGTTAGGCCAACAAGTGGCCAAT
Organism: Falco biarmicus; assembly: GCF_023638135.1. Taxonomy (NCBI): domain Eukaryota; kingdom Metazoa; phylum Chordata; class Aves; order Falconiformes; family Falconidae; genus Falco; species Falco biarmicus. The sequence goes on along the minus strand of NC_079289.1, from coordinate 36,272,473 downwards.
GCTTTCAATTTGACAAACTGTTGGGTATGTGGGAGTCCTTTAGGATTTAGGGACTGGCCATGGATGTCAAAACCGATATCCCCAAGATGGCTTGTAAGTGATCTAAGTGCTGCAACGATTGGCAATAATTCGCTATATTGGAATGAGGAAATGGAACCATGGAAAATCCAGTTTCTGGGAAAAGGAGAGTATCGTCTTAATCGTAATGATAGCAATGGAGTTTTTGTGTGTCATAGTATATGTAATTGGACATTTAAATATGGAGATCACTGTATCACCCCTGGGTGTCGACCCATTAATTGTTCAACTTATGATCGCTCCTCCTCCCATTCTGTTGAAGGCGACATGTTATGGTGTTTGTATTATAACACCAAAGACGAAAATCTCATCCCTCGACAACAAAGGTGGGCATGGGTCAATGAAACCGGACATAAAAACAATTTGATAGCTTTTGGTCTAGAACCAAACTTACAGGGGTCGTGAAATTGGGGGAAGCTAATTCTGTGACCTGTGCCATAAGTGGTATAGTTGGCCAAGCAGTCACCATTAAATGCAACTATATCAGTTGAATAGGAGCATGGAAATGTAATCTTTGGATTAATGGAGTAAAATCAAACAGTCACATTAAACGCCCTTTGGGTTTGAAAAACAGCACCTATTTTGAGACTCGTTGTAATTCTGAAGACAAAAAGGGAAGGGATCGTTTGCAAATGGAACCTGGGCTATAAATGTCACTATTAGATTTGTGGCCATTATGCATATCGAAAATTACCAAATAATTGGAGTGGGACATCTTATGTAGGCTTTATACGCCCCTTCCTTTTTTCTATTGCCAGGCCAAAAAGGAAACAATTTGGCAGTTAAGGTATATGATGACCTAAATCGACATCAATGGTCCATTGATATTTCTATGACAAATGGAAGTAGCCGATCCTGGGGTAAAAATGAATTGACACCCCAACGTATCATACAGTATTATGCACCTGCAGCTTGGAATCGTAATGAACACATTAGTGGTGCTTGAGAACCTATCTACAATCTGAATTGTATCATTCGTCTACAGGCTGTCTTGGAAAGCCCTTGACTTATTGGCAGACCAAGCAACTCAAATGCAAAACGCAATTTATCAATACAGGATGGTTCTCGATTACCTGCTAGCTGAAGAAGGTGGTGTTTGTGGTAAATTGAATGTTTCCAATTGTTGTTTGAAAATTGATGACAACGGCGAGGTAGTTAAACAAATCACATCTGAGATACAAAAGTTAGCCCATGTTCCCATCCAAACCTGGAAAGGCTGGGACATTGACTTGTTTTCCTGGCTTCCTGGGAACCCATGGGTAAAACGAATCCTATTCTATTTGTTATGTAGATTAGCCTCATTATTGTTTTTGCCATGCACTATTCCATGTTTTATAAGATTAATTCAACACGTTATAGCTAACATGCAATTTGCTACTATGGTTTCACCCGATGGCGTTAAGCAAATTCGAACAGTACGCCGAAATGTGCAGTCGACAATACAGATTATATAGTTAATGCAATAACAATTTAATAACAAACAAGAATCTGAAAATAATTAACTATTAACAATTCATATAACAATGTAGACTGGTTAAAAATAAAAATAAAACAGCAAAGAAAGAAACCGCCAGAAAAGCATAGATGAGGATGTTGTAATGCCTTTTATGTTTTTCCACCTCAGCCATAAGTTCTTGACGTGTGACACACACCCTCTGCCTAAACAACAATAAAAAAAAAAAAAAAAAGGTTTGATCCCCATTATGATGAACCATATAGGTTAAACGTTTTGAAAACACTCACCTTACAGAATGCTCAGAGGGGGAAATGTGCACTCTAGACCTTTCCTCCCTGGCAAGTGACGTGACAATCTAACGGTGAGGACATTACATTGAAAGCAAGGACCTGTTGTTTGACCATAGTGCCATAAGTATTACCATTAACCGGAGTAGCAAGCTCAGGAAATGGGTCTGGGATTTCATCTGGACACTCAGTAGCCATCTTTTACCACACGAATGATCTGTGTATGCCTTTGAACATATGCATGCACAATTTTAAACTCCACAGAATGTACTGGAAAAATCTGGAAAGACCGCACATGAGAAATCCCTATAGTCTAGCCATGATAGTGACGCATGTTAAAAAAAAAAGAATGTGTTAAGAAACTATAGTATTTATAGTTTATTTAAATAATACTGATTTTTATTATTACTTTTATATATATATATATATTTTACCCAACCCTTTTGATTTAATTTGAAAACCGTGTGTTGAACGCAAAATAAATTCAATGAACTACTCGACAGCCAGTAAACAACAAATAAGAATTTATTAACAAACATGAACTAGAAACTGGATAATGGAATAACAATCTGGCAAAGTCTCATGTGATGCAAAAAATAGACTTCCTCACTCGTGAATCCAGCACAGTCCTGAATAATGTCGGGGTGGTAACTTCTTCTGTTCCCTCCATGATAGTCTGTGCCTGGTCCTTGGTATTTTCTTCAGGAGGTGACGAAGATGAACAGAAATGAATAACAGGTCACATGGTAACTTTGCTGGAGATGAACATTTTTCTTTTGTTTATTACAATGGTCTCCTGCACTTTGTTTTGGTATTCCATGAGTTCCACTACTCGGGAAGAATTGCAAGGAAGAGATCGCACTTTTCTGTACCGGCGTGACCAAAAGCACTCACAGAAACACATACTGATGGTTGCTGTAATCACAAAAATGCAAAGACCGAACAGCAAAGCCATGCAGAGTGTGTCATCTCCTGCTTCCATCTTTTCAAAATGGCAAGGATTGTTGGTGGCGAGACAAACAAGTTGGTCCGTGACCCTCCTGGTCAAGGTTGAGGCTAACACCCTGACCAAAATTGCACAATGAAAAACTCATGCGCAGCTGCAATTTGGACCCAGCCTTAAAGGGGCATGAATATTTATCCTTTTAAAATGCCCACCTCCGGCTCCTGATTCTCAACCCCCACAAACAAACCTTATACATGCTAAATAATGTGTTGGGTTTTTTTGTTATTTGTTATGTGGTCTTGATATGCTGATGTTTTTGAAATTAGCTTATAACATGTTTTACTTTTGAATTGTTAGTTAATGTTTGTTAGGTATTTATAGTTATTGTTAGTTGTTTCTAGTTACTGTTTATTATTGCTTATTGATAATGGTTAATGGTTGTAACATTTCACTTGTAGTTATTAGATAAGGATTGTTAATCTCGTTTGTGTAGTTGGCAGGATCCTTTCTCTATCTCTGTCTCTCTCTATGCCACCCACAGAGCAGCAATGTTGAGCCATGGGGTGGTGTGAAGGACTTTATCGGGACTGGGCTGTCTCAACATTGCTGGCTGACCACAAAACTGTGACAACCAGCACCAGGTGGAATTCCCCACCTGACATGAAGTCGATCTGGACTGATGGGACCCCCAGCTCCATGTGGTGGTAGCTATTGCACCTTTCTTTATTTTTCCTCTCTTTCTCTCCATTTCCTGCCTCGACACGAAGTTGGGGGTTTTTTTGTACCATTAAACCTCTTTTCTTTATGGCATCTGAGCTCGTTTGTGTCTTAATCTCACTCTGGGAATCACAAAGAATCTCCCCAGACCCGACCATTCCGCGTCTGGACAGGTGTATAGCTTTTGGAAGGAGTAGATTTATTAACCATTTATTTATTATGACATACTGTTATAAAACTACTCTAGTCTCAACTTGAAATGGCCTGTCTTGGCCAAGAGGACAACTGCATATTCTTCAACGCAGCGTCAGAGGTAGAAAAAAAGTGGGTAGGTAGAGACTGGAGTGTCAAAATGGTGTATGACACAAATGCTCTCTGAATGGAATGCACCAAGTATAGATATACACAGAACATGAGCAAGGAGAAAAGTTTAATAGTCCCACAAGCTGTTTTCTATCTTTTAGAGGATCTTCACTGTATTAAATGTCACTTTCTTGATTTATATAGTAAGCAGAAGTATTTAATTTTGAATGTGTAGATTCCATGTATTTTTCATTGATTTCTAGAAATCCATGGAAAAAAGTTTGTATTTTGTTTACACTTAAAGGAGCTTGATGCATTGGACCATTTATTATATGAGCTATTATATGACTTGGACTATTTATTATATATTTTTATATTTTTAATGAGTTGCTGATGGACTTTGTATTGTCAACTTTCATCTCCAGAGGAAAAAGCTACATTTTTTACCGAAGCGAATCTAGTTTGTTTTTGGAAAACAAAACAAAACAAAAAGGTAGAGACTTTTTAATACCTTTTACCTTTTTACCTCATTGAATACTTCCATTGTCATGTAGTTCAACATAATAAATATCTGGGCATGAATAAAATAGGAAGAGCTGGTCTAATTTATGAAGAAAATTAATATAGGTTCATTTGTCTCTCATAAAAGATTCCTCTTTCTCAGTGTTAATAAGCCTTCCAGAATTAACTTCCCTACAATTATGAAAAAATGCCAGGTGAAAAGTTCCTGTTTGATTCTATCAATATTATTACTTATTATTAACAGGGTAACTTCAGAAATTGCTTGAACACAGTCATGTGCAAAATGGACAAGAGCAACTCAGTGGAGGGAAGTGCTTGAACTGTATGAGAAGTGGTTGTTGTATCTATTTTCACAGCATGGAGCAATTAGAAGTTGGCATCATACAGTAAGTAGAAGTTGTGGGAATCTGTTTATCTCTGTGAGAGCAGAATGGAGGCAGCAAGCATAAGTACTGGGGGGAATGTATTTCTGAAGTGTATTTCTGAAGTACTGAGTATTTGATCAAAACCCCAGAGAGGCAAGTCTAAAAACAAACCTAGTGGAATACCTTGAAGAGCTTATTGGGATACTTGGCTGGACAGTACAGCTATGCTATGGTTATTAATGCTTGGTGGTTTAGGCACTCTTTTCATTATACAAACAAACAAACTGCCAGAAGCCCTGGTAATAATTCAAATCAGATTAAGACTTTAACCTAATAATAAAACTTGGTTAAGGAGACATTAATCACTTGATTAAATAATTTTCTGGTCTACTAAACAATCAAAATTAGACATTTAGAATTATGGAGTTAATGATAATTAGTATAATATATACAAATTATTATGTTAATTTTGGCAGAACTATGATCACTCAGTGCTATATGGATGAACTTTATGTGCCTCTGCTGGGAGTTTTGCACTGGAAATTTCTTATACTTAATGAGATAAAAAAATATCTCAACTGATAGACTGGATATGCTTCTTATGAGATGAAATCCTGACACTAAGATCCTACGAAATAAAGGCAGACCAAAAAGGAGATAATCTAGAGTATAGACTACATGACAGAATTCAAAATGTCATCATTACTTTTTTTGAATAATGTCTCTTTAGTTCTTGGTGGTAAATCCACACATGTTAAAATAAATACTTTTTGTGTAATCGAGCTGTCTGGAATATGTATCTGAATGATGACAGCATATGATTGACCACACTATGGAGTACAACAAGTTCTGTAGCTCCCACTGATCCATTCCTCAATATATTTGTTTTTAACATAATGAAAGGACTATAATTAAAAGATATAATTTAAAACTATATTTTTAAAAATGGAAATGTCAGGAACATAAGATTAGAAAGAACACCCTGAATCAATTAATATAGTGAACTTTGTGAACTTTTTCGTAAATTGATTAAACTCTGACATTATATCATAGCAGTTATTTTGTTTTTAACTTCTTGCATGGTCATTTTGGAAGCAGAAATGAATTCAGATTGAATTAGTGTCATGGGTGAAGCCTGCAGTAAAACACTCCCCCAGACGAAAGCCTTGATTACAGCTTCTCAGCATTAACTAACTGTATTAATCTAGTATGAGCTGGAAAACAGTAATAGATGGACTTTGCTTTGCCACTGCTGCTAACACTACAACTAAACCCCATTAAACAGCAGGTCCATGTAAGTTTATATCCTGTTTCTCACAGTGGCCAAAAGTGGATGTCTGGAGAAGAATCAGAATTATTTAGGTTGGAAAAAACCTCTAAGATCATCAAATCCAACCATAAACCTAACACTGCCAAATCCACCACTCAACTATGTCTGTAAGCATCACATCTACATATATGTAAGAATAGGACAAATATGTAGTGATAATGCTCAGAATGTTCTCCCAGGTCAAACAGGTTTTGTCTCAGGAACTTCTTAATATGGTGTCTATATAATTAATAAATTCCTCTTCTATGAACTTCTCTAGTTCCTTTCTGAAAGCAGATAAACTTTTTTTCATTTTCAGTATCCTGCAGTAAGACCTACTCATTGGAAAGGGATTAATCCTCTTTATCTGTTTTAAATCTGCAATTGGATAGTTTTTTTGAATTACAATAGTTTTTGTAAAGAGTTGGTAACTGTACCACACATTCTTCAGTTACCTCTTTCCTTGGGAAACGTGTTATTTATTCAGTCCCTTTAAGTAAATGGTTCCACTTTAGTGTATTAATTTCTGTCTTCTGTTGCATCAAATTTTATTTCCTCTATATTCTGCAAAATAATACGAATTAAATCTGGCATCCAGTCCATGTAAGTTGCTTCTCAATATTTGCATTCTGAATAGATCCTTTTAAAGCAGTGTTGTGGTTTAACCCCAGCCAGCAGCGAAGTACCACTCATTCCCCAGTGGGATGGGGAGGAGAAGGGAAAATGGTAAAATCCATGGGTTGAGATAAGAACAATTAAATAACTAAAATAAAGTAATAATAATGATATAGTAGTAATAATAATAATAATAATAGTAATAATAATAATAATAGTAATAATAGTAATAATTGTAAACGACAATAATCATTGTAATGAAGAGGAGAGGGAGAAAGGTATAAAAACCAAGGGGAAAAAAAGCCCCAAGTGATGCACAACAGAACTGCTCACCAACTGCTGACCAGCCAGTCAGTCCCCAAGCGGTGATCAGTGGTCCCTAGCCAGCTCTCCCCTGTTTATATACTGAGCCTGACATTCTATGGTATGGAATATCCCTTTGGCTAGTTCAGGTCAGCTGCCCTGGTCCTGCTCCCTCCCAACTTCTTGTGCACCTGCTCACTGGCAGAGAGCATGGAAAACTGAAAAGTCCTTGATTTAAACACTACTTAGCAACAATTAAAACATCAGTGTGTTAACAACATTGCTGTCATACTAAATCCAAATCACAGCACTGTACCAGCTACTAAGAAAATTAACTCCATCCCAGCCAAGACCAGGACAAATACATACCTAGCTTCCACTCCTCAGTGAAGATGGTCCCTAGAACGAGATTCAGCCAAGATCAAACATCTGTTCTGGTTTTAGACCAAATTTCAAATTTCAACTTATTTTCTCTAACATTTACCAAGATAACTCTTTCATTGTCCACATCTTGTTACATTCACATGTTGATAATGACTGTTGCTTAGAATTTCTGATTCACTAAGAGAGTGGCTTCTAATCCTATTTTCTTTCAATGATGGCCAAATAAGGGAAAGCTAAGTTTTTTTCCTGGGTACCAAATGACTATAAATTTATTCATATTAAGAAAAAAAAACCAAACAAACAAACATGGAAAGAAATACACAGGATGCAAAACTGTTCTGTGAAAGTTGCCTATCCTGTTCAGTCCTAATAGAAGCTAACAAGAGCCTTTGGGCATTAACCATTTCATCAATATTTTTAAATCTTAAATTCTTAAACCTTTTACTTATGATAATACTGAAACAGTATGTTTCAAACACTAATTGAAAGTATTCTGTACAGTTTAATATATTTGAACTCATTTAACATGTTAATATGCATTTAGACGAACATTATGAGTTTAAAGAATGCACATATCACATGAAAATATTCTAAAATTCAGATAAGTGCTTTTATCCTCTAAGTACTTAATTCATTTTTAGTCATATGACAAAGTTAAACACATGAATTTGGAGACATCTGTCATGAAAATGATTGCATTGTAGTTAAGGACAAAAAAAGAGAGCAGAAAGATGATAAATGCTTTTAATTAGTGACATTTTACATTACTTTTCTGAATGAGGAAAGATGCTTTTGGTGGTAAGGCTTTCTGACATTTTTCAAAGTGTTTCTTTTGAAACTGAAATGGTCATTGGAAAATAAAAGTCAAATGTCTGCGGGTGCTTTGAAAATGAACAGTGGTACTACTGTGAAACAAACAATGCATATAGTAGTAATAGTAAATAACTCCATCTCTGGAACTTCACCTACTGTGCACAGCCATTTGGGATTTTTTCTGGGGTTTTTTTTGGGGAAAAGAAGATACATTTTTAAATAGTTGTTGTCTTCCATCATTTATCTTTTTTCCACTTCATAAAGAATTAGAAGTTTGAAAACGGACAATCAACCAACCAATGAATCCTAAATTGTTTTTCCTGTTATACACACATGACTCCGAAACTTAAAATTATGTATATATGAAAACCTCTTCCAATGAAAATACAGATTTTTTTTTTAGTCTGAATTGCATACATATTCATGCTGAAATACTGTATTCCTGTTGTCCTTTGTTTTTTCCTTTTTTTTTTTTTTTTTTTTGTACTGAAGTGTCTGTTCTTCAAGAAATTCTTTGTCCAAAACTGGTGGAAAACTGTGAAAGGTCTTTTTGCTATATCTGTTTGAAACTTCTTTAAGATGCCTAGCTGTGATGTTCGAATTTTAATTATTGCAATTCGAAACAAGATAAGTATAGTGTGGAAAAGTACTTTCATAGGGTTGAATTTGAGTAGGTGTGCCTTACCCTCTGTTTCAGTCTTGGACTTGAGAAACACTACATTTTGTTAAGGACAGAGCAGGGTTCTTGGATGCAGTGTTCAATATTCTTTCAAGACAGTTGAACTGAAAAGCAGAGTAAACTTAGTTTTGGAAAAACTAATCATCCTTAAGAAAAAGTATAGCAACAGCTTTTGAAACACTGGGCTTCACCCAGTCGATCCTTTCATTGCTTAGGAAGCTAGGAGGTGGATTACAAAATGCCTTATTTTTTATGAGCATTTTGGCTTAATAAGATTTCATGAACTCTCAGTCATTTTACATGGCCTACAGCTGGCATTTCTCATCCCCACTGAACAATGTTTCTAATTTATTTTTTTTTAACACCTTCATAATTTTTGCTGGGTTCATGGGGTTTTGGGGGTTTATTTATCAGAGCAAAAAAGGCCTTTGAAAATAAAACTTTGTAACAGCCACAAGAAAAAATTTAAAAACCTGTTTAGTGTTCATATTTTAATAGCAACATATTGCTCAGTGTGACTGAGTAACTTCTTCACCTTTCAGTACAATATGAACTAAAGGAAAAAACCAAAACCCAACCCCAAAACCAAAAAAAACCCCAACAAATGTTTTACCCTATGACCCTAAGTGGAAATATTTGTTACATTTATATTTTAAATAAACCTGAAAAAACAGAAACTTAACATTGTACTTTAGGTTATAAACCAATATTTACTTTTTGCCTCAGTGGAACTCTAACCTGAATTTTATTTCTGTCTAAACTGCAGCATAGAACAACATTAGCAATATTCAGTTTAAGAAGCCCTACATGATTTTCCCCAGTAGTATATAGGTTTTCCCTATAGCCATGGAAGATCTAGAACCCTAATACAACATTCATGGAAATAATGATCTGGATTTTTATTCTGAATTTACATAGACAGAGAGCACAACGTAAGTTTCCCCTTACAACCCTTTCCCTCCCATGTATATGTATGCATACATACACATACAGTTGTGAATGTAAGCCAATCATAAAATTACAGTAGCTTCTTCATTCTTAATATGTACAATGAACAGTAGCAACATTCACAACATTTGCATTAAACCACTGTCAAAATCTACACTTGATAAGACAGAAGACAGTGATGGATTAAAATGAAGCCTTACATCCAAAACACTCAGAATGATCTTAATTGCTACCCTTTTCCACCCTTTATGCACACTCATAATAGGGAATGGGAAAGTCTGAGCTTTTTTCTGTCCTGTGCATAGAGCTTGGATTCTTACACATTTCTCCTCAGAAGAATCATTTAGTTTTCTGAAATTCTCTACATAAGGAATCATTCCATTATCACGTTGGAAAAAAAAAAAACCAAACAACAAACCAACCAACCTATTTTCTTCATGAACACAATATTAATCCATGTCTTTTAAAATCTGACAAACCTGCATAATGTCACACTTCAAATCAGCAAAGATTTAATAACAAACACAAGTAAGCAAGGCTTCTTATTACTGGTGCTTGACTTCATGTGAAATATCTTGAAGCATTATGAAAAGCTATTATCATAAACACTAAAGGCCAAATGGCAACGTACAAAGGTGAGTTTCTGATGTATTTTTTATTGTTACTAGTCTGTTGACTCTCTTTCAAAGCACAGTAATTCACAGTAGTTTTCCCAGTGATTAATGTCAAAATTTGAGAGGATGTAGCATATTAATAACTACTCTAAGCAATGTTTTTCTGCATATTAGAATGCTGTCAGATTCACATTTAGAATCTCATCTTACTTTCTAAGTTTTCTAGTCTATGAAATAGAAGATACTGCAATACTTATCAAAGATATCTAGAATCTTCATATCAATCTATACCCATCTAGAATTTCAACACTTTGGTTACCCAGCATGAAAGTATCTAGTCCATTTCAGAAGAATCTGAGATATGTGGGATTAGAAGATACTTCTAAAAGCAACAGAATATTAATAACCATCTGGAGTAGGAAGGTCATAATCTTAAATAGCTTTCAACACCTGTATGTGATCACCTGAATCAAACCCCTTTGTTTTCCAAACTTTTGTTACCACACATTTTCTGTACAAACTTTAGAACCATCTCCTCTTAAGCTCTGTTAATATTAATAGTACTTCTAGGAAACATAATCCAATTAGACAGATAATATAGGGCTCAAGAATCAGATAGAAACATACCACCTACAAAATACCATCAAAATACTTACACATCAAATAATTTGAAAGTAAAATACCTTCTTTTGCTAAGAAATATAAAAGATTTTTTTTTTAAAAGAAAACCTTCTTTGAGGAAAAGTCTGATCCATTCTACAAAGAACTTAAAACCTCAAATCCAGTTTATTCAGAGCCATATACATGCTATCTGCTTTTATAAAAATTATTGTTAGGTTGACTGAATTGTTTTTTAAATAAATCATAATTTGTCATTTTCACATTGTCTTCACAGCCCTGAACCTTTCTTTTTCACTTCAAATCTGTATTAGCTATTATATTTTACATGTCTACACCTCACACAAGTGAGGACAGCCCATGATTTCGCAATGAAGTTAATAGGCAGAGCTTAGATAGATTGCAGGTTATTCATTGCTAGTGCATTCCTTTTTAATGTGTACATTAAGGTTTTGATACTTCTCAGGAGTTAATTAGAAAGAACTCCACTGTAATAAGCAGATTTATATGAGCCTGAGAGGAGGAGATGGCTCTAAATAGGTGTGTTTCAGGTATTGATCTTTATGGAGTACTGAGATAATATGTGCTCCTCATGTATACTAAATGTATTTGAAGTCTTCTGGAAAGCAGTCAGGGGGGAAATGATGAGTTTAGATGTCTTGAAATTTTGCATAAATGTGTAAGTTGATAATGCTGCTCAGAAAAGTTAGGTTGTTTGCCAAGTAAATCACAAACATTACATTAATGTCATGATGACCCAGCTTCATAGGCTGGGAAAACTCCTAAGACCACCCCTGCTACTATAAATATCTCATTAATAAATCATGTAAAATAAGTCTGTAACATTAGAATTCTTTAGTAACAAGTTAGTTTGACTTAATGGAAATGAGCAATCACATTTTGGTTATTGCTGAGGTTAATGTAAAATGAATTCATGCATTATTATGCAAATAAAATTATACAACACGCATATGTGAGGTTTCCATGTAATGTGAAAGATCCATTAGGTGTTAATTAAGACTTCTGTGGGTTGAAAAAACAACATATACACAGTTAAGCACCAAATATATTGAAGCAAAGGGATGCATTGAAGCACATCCTCAGTAATTTTGTTCCCAATCCTTCCTAATGTTTGCAGCCACTATGCCTGCTAAATAGATCTTTTGTTGAATACATCAAAACACCTGCAGGCCTTTGATAAAAAAGCTAATGGAATTCAGAAAAATGTTAGCTTTATGAGGAACTTGCAAGTATAAGGGAGGAAGTGACCTTTTAGACCTTTGCATATCAGGGGCTGAAGTGATGTGTTCTTTAGCACACAGGAACAAAACACCTTTGTAAATTATTCCTTTTTTTTAATATTGTGCTATAACTCCACAACAACAATTTTAAGGCTAAATATAAAAGATGGGTGTTTTTATGTGTAATAAAACAGAATAATAGACATTCCTGTAGACTGTTGAACTGCAGTTACCACAAATAGGATGAAAATTCTAAAATAGATTTATAGAGTAGGGTTATGATGTTGCAGTGTCTGCATTAAGGACAACAGGAAAAAAAGAAAAGGTAAATATGTTTGGCTTGGTATTGTCGAACACCAAAGTGGTCAATAACTATGTGCTTAACAAAACCCCATTACTATGTAAGTACCATTTCATTATGGAAAGGCATGTGAACTATGTCCCATGAAACAAAAAGATGCAATATTTATACTTCTGACAAATGATGAAGGATTTCCTGTTAGCTTCAGTGAAGAAAAGTATGATCAAAAGAATGAAAGGTGAGTTTCATTTGCTCTAACACTGGAATTATTTAGACGTAGAATTCCTCATCTGAGATAGTAATTTAAACTTGTTTATAGTAAAAAATAAACGGAGAAATAGGTTACTCTAAGGCATGCTTTACCTGTCCTATTTTAGTCAACTACTTTTGAATGAGATGAACTGCACCCTAGAAGTGCCTGTTCCTCTTCATTAACTGTAAGAGGAGGCTACATATCAAGATCACACACAGTCTCCATAGAGTAAGTGTTTAAATTTAAGGGAGACGAATTCTGCCCTCGGGTATACTAGAAGTAAGAGCTTACTCTTCTGAATATAAAGAGATGCTTAACTTGTCTCCGTCTTCACTTGGACATATGGAAGAATTAATGTAATTCCCCTGTCCCCTTAATTCTCATTTCAACTGTAGCGAATTGAGAGAAAACCAGGACATTGCATAATTCTGTGTCTCGCATACCTGTAAATAAGGTGGGTAAAGGTTGTGGAAAAGGTAGGAAAGCAAGCCCTGAATCTTAACATTCAGCATAGAATAGAGCAGATCTGAAAAAGCTCTGACAACATTCTCTGGTTTGCCCCTCTGGAACAAAGGACACTGGAATAAGGAAAATGACTGTGCAGCTGCCACAGTTTTACGGAAGTTACAGCCATGTTAATGTGCCTTCAAACTGAGGAAGGGAGAAAAATCTGATCCCTATTCAGATGCAAAAGTGCAGTGCTTCCTCACATATTCTAAGTGTCAGAAATGTGGGGATGACATCAATGTTGCAGTGAAGTATTTCTTCAATGCTCGCTGACTTTTATGGACCACTGAGAGTGAGTAATAGGTATATAGACAGTGTCATCCTGTGCAATGCAATGTAGTCCCCTAAGAAAGTGATTTAAAATCAGATTAATGCAAGTCTAGCAAATGAACACCCGAAAGAGGAGAAAAACACCCTAAACCAACAACACTGTAAGGTCACAAAGCCTTTACCTCTCCTGACTCAGTCTTGCCAAGATTGATCTGGCTTCTCTCTAGAGGGAAGTGTCTTCCATTAGTGAGTCTCAAAATAATAGCTTGCATAAGAATTAGACTTATTTTGTCATCTTTAATTCAAATGCAGAATTGTGTAAATATCAGTATCCGAATCAAAGTAAAATCCAGTATCTGCCTTATGGCGTGATCAAGAGACTAATTGCAACTGATCCAAAACCTAGTCTAATCATATGTCTGTCTGTATTATTCAATAAATACCTGTTTTCTATCCAGTGTTGGGTTCCCATGTCTGTTGTTTAAATTCAATGGTTTAAAATGCATACAGGTTGTACTCAGAATTAAATGAAAAAGGATCCCTCTATGCTCCCCTTACTTTAGCTCTGCTTCCCTCACAATGTACAATAATGAGGGAACTGTTACGCTTTTTGCCTTGGGCATTATAGCTTGTTGCTTTATTTAGAACCAGCCTGCACACTATCACTTTAATTAAATGCATGCTGAATTTAAAAGTAAACAGTGCTTTTTTAACAACACATCAGTTGGTTGGTTGGTTGGTTGTTTTTTTTCAGAGACCCTCTCTTTGCTTCTCCCCCATCACCAAAACTTTAATTGATGCCAGTCAGAATATGTAACATTACCAAAATTAGAATTCAAGCTCAGCTTTTGCAAATATTTTCTGACATCATGAGAAAATGAAACCAAATCAAAGGAAAAAAAAAATGTTGGATTCCAAGCTCTGGACTGGAGGCAGCTAGTTGTTTTACCAATGTGACACTAAAGGTCCCTGTGGGAAGGTGCTCAGTGAAGAGCAATAAAGCAGCCTTTGTAAGCTAATTCCCAGAGCAGCAGTAGCCAGACACTGCCCAACAGCAAAGGCAAAGAAGGGGATAAAAATGACTGTATGAGACTGTATATTATTAGTATGCCGTAGAAACAGAAAGGCATTTTAATGGGAGTTATAAATGGAATCATGACAATAATATTTTTCATGGGTTTTTTTCTTCTTAAGTTTTTAGACTTGTTTTAAGGGAAGTGGTAATAGAAGCCACATATCATGCAAAAACTGGAATTACACAGGCATGGTGATTTCACAGTGTCATTCCTAGCGATATTTGCTGCCATGTGCTTGAAGACACACAACAGAGTAGAGGTAACTCACTCTGTGTGGGTATTTACCTCTTGTCTTAAGTACTAGATTTTTCTGTTTTGGCCCCTCTCAGTTGTGCATGCCAAATGTTTTGATCTATATTCTCTTAATGTGGCACTCTCAGTCAATTACAATTAAATGTTTCTTAGTAGACTTTTTTTCAATAAGACTTAATCATTTTCATGGAAGATTTAATTATCCATCTTCCTTCCAGGAGAATAAATCTATTTTCTTGACGTTTAGCTAAATTAAGGCATTGTGGTTTAAAGAAAAAAAAAGTGTAATACAATTTGCATACTGATTTAATGAGAGCTACCTTTGTTAAGGATGGAATAATCTGTTTTAAAAATTAATTAAGGGCAGATTGTAGACCACTTCTCTTGTGTGTCATATTCACTAGGACTGAACATGTGCCAGTGTACATGAAAAACTCCTGATTTAAATACAAACAAACAATCAGTCCAAAAGGAGTTAAAAATAAACCTTTGAACCATTGAGTCCAAGCTTTGCTATCTTGAACAGACATATATTTTATATAAGTGTTTTCATATATCATCCAGATAACTTGCTAATTATTATTTATATATATAGTAATTTTAACCTTATTTATAGTGGAAAGCTACTCCAGAAACTTACTACTCTGGTGGTTATAGTTCTATGATTTTCCAGATGTGTATATTCAGATTGAGCTCATGGTGACATTGTATTCCGTAGTTTTAAAAAAACCCAACAAAGTAGGGGAAAAAAAATATATTCCCTGTGTCTGATCCCTTGCTTTGAAGTCTTTATACAGCAGTCCCCTTGAAGAGCTCATATTAGTTTTCAGCCTACCTTTTTGAACCTCCTTGTTTTGCATGAAAGGTTCTTCATTCCCCGATCAGTCTGGTAGCCCTTTCTTTATACTTCTTCGTGTTTTAATTGAATAGGAAGAGGAGTTAAATTTTTCACCTTCTGGTAAACATTTTTTTTCTACAATTTATAATAGGAATTGGATATAAGATAGATTTTTCAGTATAATACAATGTTACAAATATACTTTTAGGGCATTGTTCCGCAGAGTATGAATTATAATGTTGTTTGTTTAGTGAATTTACAGCTTTCAGCTAAGGGATAATTTCTGCAATTATTACCAATCTGAAAGCAATAAAATAAATCCAGTCTGTTAAGTTGAGATGAATATATCTTTATATGAACTTATACAAAGAGGAGCTTGGAAAGCTGTTTTGTTTTAAAATTAGTGCCGTGCTGTCAGTTTCCTATAAATATAAGAATTATCAGATCCATCAAGAACTGTTCTAAAACTGTTTAAATGTTTCCAATTTACATTTATCTAACACTGTAAGAATTTGTCTGTACATACAATTTAGAATTCAGTTTGGACAAGGATCATAACTTGAAAATGAATATAAATAACATTAAAGGGAGTACCAAAATATGTCTGTATGGATTAAAATTTGATAGCAAAATGTAAAAGAAAAATAAGAGATTGCAGCTATCCTTTCTTTTACATTAATGTGTGAAAAGACAGTTTTAAATAATTGTGGTGGGTTAGCCTTTGTCAACAGCCAAACTCCTACCCAGCTGCTCACTCACTCCTCCTCAGCAGGAGTGGGGATAATACAGAATAAGAAAGCTCGTGGGTCAAGATAGGGACACTTTGGCATGGGGTTGTCCACAGGCTCCAGGAGAATCTCTGCTCTGGCACTTGAAACACTCTCCTTTTTTTCTCTCACCTTGGTGCTCACAGGGCTGCTTCTCTCACATGTTTTCCTCACTCATCACTGCCATGAAGCATTTTCCATGTCTTAAATAATTTTCCCCTGAGGCATCACCATCTTAGCTGAGGAGCTCGACAGTGTCCTGTAGTGAGTCAATTAGAGTCATTTGGAATGGGCCATGTCTGTCCAGGCACACCTGGGCACCTGCACCTGCTACAAGAATTCATACTAGTATACAGTTTCTAGCACCAAATATAGCTACCAAATAAAGAAGAGTTCCTTTTCGGAAGTACAAGATGGTATATTTTAAAAAGGCCTAACATACTTGAATCCAGACATAAATTATTAAACAACAAAGTAATTCCAATTGTTTTTTCACCAAATGATTGATACACAGCAACACTGTAAAGTTCTATTATAAGCTCATCTTAAAACTGCCATATACTTAAGTAATGAATTTTAAATACAGATTTACATGGAATGTACACAGAGAGCAATGGATTTACCCACTTATTCCTACAGGGAAACCCCCAGAAGTTCAGATAATAGAAAAGGAAACTTCATGAACGTGCTTGGAAAAAATCTGCAATTTTAGCCCACAAGTTTCTGTCTCTTTGTATTTTCTGGATCTTTTTCTGACATATATCCATGTATTTACTGGAAAATGCACAAAAACACTTGAAGAAGGTGAAGTCATTTCTCGGACTGAACACAAGAAATTGAAGTCAGAAATTTGACAGAAATTCTGTGTGTATTACAGTCCCACACATTAAGATACACTGCTCTGAGATTTTACTGTCTCTAAATCTTTTAAGTGTCTGGGCAGCAAAGAAGTGTTCCAAATAAGTCTGGTGTATCTGAGGACTGACAGAGAAAAATATAGTCTGCTTAACTTAGGAGCTGGCTTGAGTTGGTTTGGTTTTTTAGTGTTTTGTTTTGGGTTGGTTGTTTTGGTGTTTTTTGTTTTTATTTTGTGTTGGTTGTTGGTTTTTTGTTTTTGTCTTGGTGGTGCTTTAAGAAGAATATCTTCCTCTTCCTTGCAGCATTGCTCCTTCAGTTGTAATGATACAAAAAGTTATTCAGCCATGGAGACAGCTTCATTACTTCTCAACTGAATCACTTCCCCTGACTGTTTTGATGCATGATTCCCCACCCCTAACTGTTTCACTAGCTGATCAAGTGGCTCTTCTCTGGAAATGAGTGATGAGTAGTAGAAGAAAAAGGATACTTTAAGGCTTTTAATTTGCCAAGGAGAGAAAGACTGGTCAGTTCCCTTTGCACATCTGGGGCATGTCATAACCATCACATCCAGGAGTCTTGTAAAGTAAATTAATAAGAAATGTGAGGTGCCTTTATCCACTTTGCATTTGGTCTGTCTAATGTCTGCCAAAATAAGGAGCGTGCTAATAAACTTTTTGCATAAATAAGTACTGATTTTGGGGGATTGGAAGGTAAACATAGAAAAGGTTAAATACACATTTGAAGAGTGTGACTAAATAAAGATACATCCTGGACAAATCTAATGCCAACTTTCCTCTTGAGTTTATATAGCCAGGTGTATCAGAATTACAGAATTAAATGAAGAGCTAGTGATGGGAAATCTGACTCAGGAGCAAAAAGAGCAGATCTTAGGTTTGGGACATAGCTCTTCTTCCCCTGATGTAATTTTGCTTTAGGATATTTAAAACAGATTTAAAACCAGAAGCAATAAAACTAACGCTGAGACAAAAGAACAGTATGTCACAGCTACATGCATTACCTTCTGGACAGATTTAGTCTTTAGCTGACTGGCCTGCTTTCTTGGCTGATATAGTTCAGCTCCAACAGAAGGGTAGAAAATGTTTCCTTGCAGGGTACTTCATGGCATGATGGGCAAGATCCCTTTTGCATGTGGGGAGGTGATTTCGAGTCTCCATAGATATAGATATAATTCTTCGAGTTCATATATGCAGACTGCCTAGAATTCAGATTGTAAGATTTCTGCTTCTGAAATAAATGCTCTAGAAATCGTGTAAATGCTTGGACACACCTCCCTCATGCCTTGCCTCTGTTAGCAGTTTGTTCTTAGACAGCAGTTGAACACACTGAAGAAAAAAACTTTGTGTCATCAGTTTGTTCCCTATAAACTCAGTGAAAGAGATTCAGCAAATTAGATGACCAGCTAATGGGGACAACCTTTCTTGTATAGAGTGGACAAAAACGTCTAATATAAGTTGACATGATCCCCAGCTGCTTACCTTCTTTATTTAAGAAGCTTTTTATTCTTTTCAGAAATAAATGCCTGCAATTAACATCGTAAATTTGTATTTATGAATTTGAAGAGATAGCCTGAATTCCAAAAATGCTAAGCAACCAAATGAATTAACTTTAAGATACTAGTAGCTGAATATCTGGGTTTATTATACGCACACAGATAAAGGAACTCACATCTAAATATGTATATCACTCTAGTTCACATCTTGGAGTGATGAGATTATAAATCACCCTTTGGGAAAAAGCAAACAACAACAAAGTTGATAGCAAACAACATTTACTCAAAATACAGTTTTGTTTCTGTAGAATTCCTTGTATTATATTCTTCTACATTACTGAAATTCTGTTCATAGTTTGCTTTTGTGATTTTAGTAAATGATTCTACTATATTAATAGAACACATTTATATAAAATTTTAGAACATTTATGTACTAAATAAAAACCTGAAGAAAGTTAGTCACTGTCTTCTGAAAAATGTTAGGAAGAGAACTTTAAAAGGTAAGTAAAACCAGACAGATGAAGAGAACTTTAAAAGGTAAGTAAAACCAGACAGATTGTTTTTGAAATCAGTGACCTTATGTAAAAAACAATGGTTTTTCTCTTGGGGTCTCTCTTACCCTTAAGTTTGCTGTCTAGAGATTCTGCATTCTATGTAGATCAAACTCAACTAAACAAGCTTAGATTCAATGGAGAGTTATCAAAGGGCTTATTAATAAAATTATCATTTTTGGATTATTTTATAAGAAATTGTGTAATAATTGTACGATAATTTGTCTTAATAAGAAAATTGAGAACATTTTATGAAAGTTGTTTTCCATTGTCTCTTGTAATGGGTGCAAAAACATGTATGTGGAAATAAAGAAGTGATTCAAGTATTTTGATTTTAAGTTTTTAAACCATATAGTAATCTGTTTTATATAGGACGTGAGTTACTTGTGGAATTTGCATTAAAAATGGTTTGCTTATTTCCATATAACCATTTCTAGTCTTTACCTTTTTCTTTAATACTTCAGTAAAGTATCATATGTACGATACGAAAACTGGTATTCTTCATTTTTAGTGGCTTATATATTTCTTTTGAGTTTGAAAAGTATCAGGTTGTTCTAGATGCCAATAATTTCAATTGCTTTTTATATTTTTTATACCACATGTTTAATTACCCCGTGCAATGAAAGGCTAATCCTGCAGAATAACCAGAATCCACGCATTATTCAACTGGCAGTTACTTCCTCTTTTATTCACTTAAAATAATAATTTTTACTAAAGGTTTTGCTGAGGATACTTGTTGATGTCACCTGAAATAGCTAAAGTGGTTTTAATTTTCATAATGTTTTAGTTTATAATTCACCGGTTTGGGGATTTTCAGATTTTCAGTCAGGTTAAAATGCTCCAGAAATCTCTGTGTATACTCATGATCATATATCATGATGATTTTTCAAGATAAATCCTTATGCAAAATTTTATTACTTATGAAAGTAAGCACTATTTTATTTCAGTAGAAATTTCTTAAGGACTTGGCCAATGTCTAGTATGAGAAGTAGGAATCTTCTTTTTGAGCTCTTGCTAGTTTTTGCTGTGTTTTTTCTGAGTAGAGATGAGGTGATATGCTTTACAAACAAATATGCATGTTCTGGAAGCCGTTTATTCATATTTTATTCTAATTTTGTTCTAATTAAACTTCATTGGCTCCTATGACATATCAGGCATTAAAGGAAACCACAATCTTATGATGACAGAAAACTAATGGAGAACGATTGTGGATGACCTGTTTCCTCAGAATCATTCTTTATAGGAGGAAGGGATTTTTTTTATATGAGATTACATACATACCTGTACACTTTGTGCGTCAGTATTGTCACTATCTGAAAGCAAATCATGTCACTATATTTTAATAGTTCTATTATTCCCATACAGTTCAATGCACATTCAGAACCTGTTTTAAACTGTGTATACTTAGTTTGCGTTCTATCCAGCAAGGCACTTAATAGAGCTGTTTAATAACAAGAAAAATCCGTGGAAAATTTTGAAATTTTTAAAGAATGTTTCGGTAGATTTAATTAATTTCTACTAATATGACTTTTGAATGTTTCTCATAAAAAATTCTTTATGCAATTTCCATATTTTGTGGTTTTGCTTCTCTCTTTTTCTTCCTCTAATTTTAGTTAATAATAGTGAAAAGAGAAGGAAGGCAGGGAAATGAAAGAAAGACACCAGCAAACCAAACCAAAAACCAATCAAAAACCCCAAGGAAAAAAAGAACAATTTATTTTCCCCATTTTGTCAAAAATACGAATTTTCAGATGTGAAGACAAGCATCATTTTGAACACTAGAAATTAAAGAATTCCATGTTTGGAAGTTTGTTGTCCACAAAACATATTTTACCTGAAGTAAGCAGCAAAATTTTACTGGTTCATATTAGAATTCAAAGACTGTGTTCATCAGCTCCACTAGCTAGATATTTTTTGCAAATTGTTTGTCAGCAATAATATTGCGTGATATTGCATGAAGAATTCAGATCCTGATTCTCAAAAAGATTACAGCGTCCAACATTGAAAAGTCTAAATATGGAGACAAGTTTGGAAGGGAGGTCAGCTCTCTACCTATTAAAAGATCCACTTGGAAAGAAATCCACAAATTCTGTTACTCCATGCTGATACAAAAAATATATATAAGAAAGGAAGAGGGGCGAGAGACAGGATAGAGATGGACGACAACACATGACAAGACACATTGGAAAATCTACCTGCAATTGTAATTGCAAAATATTTTTCAAAATGTAGTCCCTTCTTATGGAATGGCATTACAGCCTAACAGATGAATGTTTTTCTAACTACATCAGGAAGTACACTTTAGAATATGTTGGTTTACATTTCAGATAATTGTCTTTCTGGATGCACAAGCTACAGAAGTAACCACTGATATTCTCACTATCAGTATAAATGACTTAATAATACATCCATTGAAAAGCCTGTACAGCAGCTGGAAACTTAGCCATGAAACTAGAAACTAGGGTGATCTTAACATGTACCGTCACCCCTTTGTAATGATACTTGGGAAAGTACTTGATACAAGTGGCAGAATTTAGTCTTTCATGTCATGTAGTAACAGAGTGTAAACACTCTGTACATCTAGGTGTCAAAATCAACCCCCAAATGCATTTTTAATTTTTCTACAGCAAGCTTGAAGATAGATACAGTCATTATAAATACTTGTTGTGTCTTATGTCAGTTGAAGGCCAGAAATTAAATATGTGGTTTTATCTTTGAAAATGAGAAATAAGAACCAGAATTAGATTCATAATGAAACATGTACAGTACATCATGACACAAAGGGGAAGACATTTATAACTTGATGTTAACTAGTCAGTCAAGTAACAAGATGACATCTGTTCTAACAAAGAGACATTCACCTTTTAAGAGAGAGGAAGCGAGCCAGTACATATTTTAATTAAGGACAATGGGTGGGTTGTCTGTAAGAAAATAAGAGTTAAATTTGCTTTGGACAAAAGTGTTAAATGCATGCAGACACCTGGAAGGACTCTGAAGAGGAGACTATCTTCCTCGGGATGATATTTTCTCTGAGACTTAAGGTATATAAAAAAGATATGTAGGAAAGATTATTTTCAGGAAAGGTTATAATCAGTTGGATGGAGAAAGAATTTCATATTTAATCTTATCCCAGTAGATTAACTGTGGTTTTCCTTCACTTCCTCACCTATGCCTCTATTTTGCTAGTGTGATGTGTAGCAAAACAACACAGTTATTTTTTGTGTATAAATAGCTGTATTTATCTTATTTCCCTATTTACTTCTTCCTGATCTGCATTAATAGACACTAGGTTCTTTACAAAATGCGCTGTCAAAGGATAAAACACCCTGTTACAATATGCTAAAAGTTTTCTTGTATTTTGAGAGACTGAACAAGTTCATACAGAAAAATCCACTGAGGATTACTAAAAACATGAAAAAAAATTTTGAGTCAAGGAATTCTTGTGTTGGAAATACTTGAAGGCTATGAAAACGTGTGGTAGAAGTATCATACATGGTTGTCTGATTCTCTGTACTCATACATACTCACTCATCTGCTTTTGATTACAGTCATAGACGTGACAGTAGGGTATACATTCCCAACTAAGCAATTATTTTAGTCTTTTTTTTTTTTTTTTTTTTTTTTGGAGGTGGGGGGGCAATCAATAATAACTAAGGGCTCCTTACCCAAGTGACAAATAAGCAAACAGCGCAGGAGGAGCCTTTACAATTTTCCAGCTCCCTAGGGCATATGTCAGGTACTTAAACGAGTAACAGTATATAAACCCATAGAAGCTGCATAGTCTAGGTAGAGAGTTGATACCCAAGGCATCAAAGAAGTGTTTTCTAGTAATCAGTGTAATCAGAAAGACATATAGTTGTGCAGCAAGGTATTCAGGAGCACTTCTGAAATTTCGGAATCCCCAAGAATTTGTTAATTATCTAAGTGGTCAGCCTGAGTAGTGATCTCCTGATTCCTTCAGGAGCAATATGCTGTAATGAAGATCTAGTGGCAGATTTGTGCTTTTCCACTGGTTTTGAAATGCCCTTTCGTCCCCAATGCATCAGATAGTGTTCCCAGTGGATTCTGAGAGTCTTTAGTCCAGCTGTGTCCTAAGAGTCTTCTTTTAAAAGGATATTTGAGAATGATTCTGGTTATGTAGTGAAACTGAAACACTCATAAGGTTTTCACAGTCTTTGTAATAAAATAATTTCTTTTTTTCTGGGTAATTTCTACAGTAATCCTGTCAAGTATCTGTTTTTTCACCAGATGTGCTCTAAGCTATATGCTCAGTAGTAAAGCCTCACTACTAGAAGATATTCTCTGCTTATGAAAACCGCTCATATCGGTAGCAATAGGATTGTGGCAGAGCAAAAGATTTGAAAGCTTCAGTTGTATACAGGGTTTATATGACATTAAACCCCCTAAAACCTTGATAGCTGTGATAGCTAACCCTGACAGGCCCAAGCGGCTTGAGGAAAGGCTCACCTAACCAAATTATTTCATATGAGCAATTCAGTTTTGCCCTCCTAGCTCCAGGGCAATTTTCTTAACCAAGACTTTCATCAGACCTTGCTTCATGTGGGCACAGGAGTCCAACTAAGGGGAGTTTCTTGCAGAATGGAGACATGAAACTTCACTTATCTCAGGAGAATGGCACTTATAGAAGAGTGAAGGGTGCAGCAATCATGTAGCAGATGTGATTCAAAAGCTAACATAACAAAAAGCTGTATGACCCTCCAAAGTATATACTTAAAACCTTGTTCAACTGGGATACTTAAGACAAGGTTCTGTAGATTTCTGTTGAAATCATTAACACAGCAAGAGTAAGAACAAAATAAAGTGCCAGAGAAAATAGTGTTCAAATGCTCACTTGCAATGTCACCCATACCCACATGCACCAAACCTCTGAGTCAGGAATGCAGCTCGAATTTTAATACTTTTGTAATAGTGTCTTCTACTACTGTCTGAATCTATCAGAATATTATAAACATTACCACTGTGATCAAGCATTATTTGTTTTATATCAATGCCAGAGTACTTGCCTTTGTCAAGTTAATATAAATTACATGAAACATACCACATTAAAATTTTTCTTAAGTCTTCTGAGGTCAATGCTAGTATTACAAATGGGAATCTTAGATTAGACCTGTAATTCCTCTTGTTCCTGTTCCAGGCTTTAAAATACAAGAAAAGGAAAACTTCATGTACTAGAGAACAGACACTGAGGAACACCAAAGTTAATTTATTTGGGAGTTCTATGAAAAAAAGCTCACATACTTATTAAAAAGATGGAAGATAATACACAGGTTATCTAGACAGTATGGTACAATCAGTAATAAACAGTTGAAATATCCATGTATTAATGAAATAGTTTCAAATTGTGTTCATATTTGTAGGAGTGAATATGACCATATAAACCAGGAAGGTAAATAAAAAATTTTGATGTGACAGGCAAGGTATTCTTGCATGTCTCAGGGGTTGATGGCTGTCACCCAAGTACCCTTCACTATGGTAAGACTTCTCATGGTTGTCTCCTTGCAGTTTTGGTCACCATCTTGAAGAATGAAGAAATCGTATTGAAATAGGTACAGGCTAAGATGATTAGGGAATAAACACCTTTTCATGAAAAGAAGAGATGGAAAGATCTTGGAACCTAAGTCTTGAGAGGATGTATGATATTAAACGCACCAGTGGTAAACAGCTGGAAGAAAGAGATTTATTTGAGCTAAAGGGCAAAGTTAGCACAAAAACAAATGTCTATAAACTGTCTGAAAATTAGAAAAAAATGGTTTTTAGGAAATGTTTTTAGGAATAGCCTTCCTGTAGGAGTAACAGGCAAAACATCCAACTGACTCTAAAACGGATTCTGAAGGATATAATTTCACATGGCTGTTTGCATTAACGGAACATTAAACCTACTGACAATTTTCAAGTTGCTGAGCTTGGCGGACACATAGCCCTGAAGCCACTGGACTTTCACACTGTCTGGCAAGATGATGTAAGGCCAGATCATTAATCATCACATCCCATGCGTATTGAAACGTGAATGAAGGAAAATGGCAAGATGAAAGGCAGTAGCTCTCAACTCTCAGATTCCTTCAGCTGCAAAGAAGAAGTTTTAGTTTTAGCACTTGGGAAAAGGTGGTTAAATCACATAGAATGAAATTTACATGTAATATTGACAATGTCTGGCTAGGTCTTGGATAAAAGCTAAACTGAGCTCTCCTAGTAGAGAAGAAGTTAATGGTGATATTTGTTATCATAGAACCACAGAATCACAGAATGGTTTGGGTTGGAAGGGACCTTAAAGATCATCTAGTTACAACCCTCCCTGCCAGAGGCAGGGACACCTTCCACTAGACCAGGTTGCTCAGACGCGTCCAGCCTCGCCTTGAACACTGCCAGGGAGGGGGCACCCACAACTTCTCTGGGCAACCTGTTTCAGTGCCTCACCACCCTCACAGTAAAGAATTTCTTCCTTATATCTAATCTCAGTCTAATCTCTTTTAAGTTTAAAGCCATTACCTCTTGTCCTGCTGCTACATGCCCTTGTAAGAAGTCTCTCTTCACCTTTCTTAAAAGCCCCCTTGAGGTACTGGAAGGCTTCCTTAAGGTCCCTCCCTGGAGTCTTCTCATCTCCAGGCCACACACCCCAGTTTTCTTAGCCTGTCTTCATAGGAGAGGTGCTCCAGCCCTCTGATCATCTTTGTGGCCCTCCTCTGGACTTCTTCCAACAGATCCATGTCCTTCTTATGTTGGGGGTACCAGAGCTGAATGCAATACTGCAGGTGAGGTCTCACGAGAGCAGAGAAGAAGAGGAGAATCACCTCCCTTGACCTGCTGGCCACACTTCTTTTGATGCAGCCCAGAACATGGTTGGCTTTCTGGACTGCAGGTACACATTGCTGGGCCATGTTGAGCTTCTCATCAACCAGCACCCCCAAGTCCTTCTCCTCAGGGCTGTTCTCAAACCATTCTCCACTCAGTCTGTACTTGAGTTTGGGGTTGCCCTGACCGAGATGCAGGACCTTTCACTTGGCCTTGCTGAACTTCATGAGGTTTGCATGGCCCTGCCTCTTAAGCCTGTCAAGGTCCCTCTGGGTGGCATCCCTTCCCTCCATTGTGTTGACCACACCACTCAGCTTGGTGTCATCAGCAAACTGGCTTAGGGTACACTCAATCCCAGTGTCCCTGTTTCTGACAAAGATGTGAAATAGCACCAGTCCTAATCTGTACTGATTTCTAGATTCTCAAAAGGAGTTTACTGAATTTGTGAATGAGTAGAAATCTTTTTGGAAAAGGCAAAATCAGTGCTGACAGTATCTCACAGTCATGGACATGAGAAATTTTTCACATAATTGTTCAGACTTGCCTCCCATTTGCTCTCTTTTATGCCCCAAATAATTACACTGATTTTACTCCTGATGTTTATCTACGTAAGTGAAGTTCAGAACCAACTGCACTGCTGTTGCCTTTGTTTCCTATCTGATATTCTTCCTCAGATTCCCCCACCCCATATGATTTTGTTACTGTGCCTGCCTACAGGGCAACCATTTGTATTTTTCTTCCTATCTCCTCTTTGTGTTTACACCTCAGTTTCTACTATTTCTGAAGCTGCCTCCTGATGCATAACTTTGCAGTTTTGTTAGTAGTAAGGAACAGAGAAGCTTGTAATTTACTTCCCTCAGCGCATACACAAATGAACTTTCCTTGTATTTATCCTGTCACTGTCCCATAGTTCACACATTGCTCTTTAAAATACCAACATGCCTCTCTCCCACAAAGAAAGCGAAGAATTTACATATTAATTATGCCTTGCCTAGTAAAAATGGAACAAACACCTGTTTGTGCAAACACCTGTGGTGCAGAGGCACCACACACTTGCACATTGTGAAATCAGTGATGAATGGAAAAGAAAGATCATGAAAATGAATTTGTGGTACATATTAAGTGAGGCTGAAACATGATATTTCATTGCATGTAAGGAGAAACCTTTGATTATATTAGGTATATTATTGATAAGTGCTTTTAACTGTGCCTTCTGCACACCCAGTTTCTGAGAATTAGAGTTTAAATGGATTTAGTATTTGAACAATGAGCCAAACTTTCAGTTCTTTGTGTCTGATGATTTCTCTGCAGTGAACTCAGGCTCTATACAAAATTAAGTACCTTAGAATGAGATATACAAAATATAACATAAAAAAAGTACAACTAACCTAATGTAATAAATAGAGAACACTGATAAAAATGCAGTTTAGCCTAAGACTCTATAAAGATATTAGGGGTTCTACGGGACTGATAGCCTTGAATATCACCCTGGTATTAGATAGTTAAAAGAGTTTATTTTCTAGGCAGTGACAGAAAGAGGAAGTAGTATGTTCCTCTGCTCTCACAGCCTAGTAGATAGATGTCTCAGCAATTATAGTGGATATACATATTGCAGTTCTTCCTTTGTTTGAAGATACTTAAACCATATGTGCAAAAGAAAATCCTAATAGATACAATATTTAGAGAGGAATGTGAACTTACTCCTCCTTTAGTTAAAACTGTTCTGCTTTGAATGGAGAAATGGTATGGAGTTAAAAATAAGAACTATTCTACAGTCCAGTACTAAGAGCATTTTCTTTATGGTCTTTATAGAAATGTAATTTTTTTTAAACTACATTAATAGAGGAAGGATTTCTACTTTCTTGACCTAAAGGAGTGTTCTGGACACTGCAAAAGGAAAGTAATGCTACTTGTTCTAGTTACATTTTACAGAAATTAAAATGTGAACATTTCTATATGCATTAATTAGGTAATGAGTAAGTACTAAAGCAAATAATTTGTGAGCCTCTTCACACAATGAGCATGAGGTGGCCATCTATAAATGAGTTTACAGAAGTTTTAAGATGAACTCAGACTTCAGCCATCAAATTTTGAAAATGTGTGCCCTGGAGGACAGTATACGCAGGGCATAGGTAGAATAATATACTTGTACACCAGGGAGGTTTTACTTCTGAAATTAGAAAGAAATGAAGCACCTTGAAAGGTAATCCTCTTGCCCAACACTGTAGCTACAAAAATTAGTACCCTGAACCACATAATTTCTGAGGAACTTCCTGCTTCCTTTATTTTCACATTTACCTTTTGAACATAATTTGTGGCCAAGTTTCCTGCAAAGGCCATCTACTTGTCCAATTGGATGGTGTGGGGATCCTCCTAAGGGGGAACAGCTCTGGACTTTGCCACATGTCAGTAACCTGTGGAAGATACAGAGTGACTGAAACTCTTTACTTGTTAGTTTGGTACATCAGCAAGTATAATCTAAGCCAGAAAAGGTAGCAGTACCCCTTGAGTCAGTCAACATTTCATGAAAGGCCAACAGTGAGAGGCCACTGCTTTGTGTAGAGACAGCCTCCTAGCACCCTAGTGAGTTGGTATTTTTGCTTCACCATTCTCTAGTCTTTTCACATCAACTTTATTACATGATCTTTCTTTTCCACAGAGTTCCATTTTCTACTTCCCCCCTAGGTTATAGTTTCCTCTCTATATATGCTCAGACTGGAAACTCTTCAGAACCAGACAGCAAAGAATGTGTTCTTATTTTTATTGGCTGAATTTATTACTGAATCATCTCAGTACCTAATATAGTAGCTACTACTACTTAAGCACTCAGTCCTTTTCTACCAAACGCATTTTGCTCATGTTTTTAAGAATGTGCCAAGCTAAGCATTTGTCACATCAGCTAATAAAATATGTGATATTTTATACCTGAAATTACTATTTTGTGGGTAGGAACAGAGGGAAAAGCAGCTTTACACAAAAACAGAAAGCAAGAATAGTAAAAGGAAGGTCTGAGAAATGTCAAGAAACTCAGCCAACTGTATTTTTCAAGTACTGAGACAATACCTCCTATAGTTGTATTAATAAATTAAACAAGTATAATAACCATGAGGTCATTGATGTGGAGAATATATATCACAAATGTGACCATAACTATGGTATCAGAAAACAAAAAATTGTAGGAATCAGCAAGGTTTGATTAAAGTTAAAGAAGTGACTTTGAACTGTTATAGCACAATTGCTAGTTAACAACACACAATGATGAGAAAGCAGTTTTGCAATACATCTGCATAATTAGGGTGTAAGTACTGAATTTCAAATTTTAAGCAGAAGATCTGAGAAAATAATGGATTTTTTTTCTTGTAATTTATATTCAAATATTATGCTGCTCAGCCTTTTGATTCTCCTCACAAAGAAGCTGGTGAAATTTGCTGAGAAAATTTTCCTGGAAGCTAGCAAAGTTGTCAAGTAAAGTCATCAATGAAAATGAAAGAAGAATTAGAATCTCATGTTTTGTGCAATTACATGAACATTTTGTAAGTATAACCTCCTATAACTGTTAAAAAAAGTAGAAGATTGTTTTCAGTCTTTTTTCCTGGAGATATTTCATTCATAGAGAAGATTTGTAGGAGCTACTGTCTTACTAATGCCCTAGTCTATATTAAAGAGCTATGTATTAAAGACATAAATGGCTCTTTGCCTACACTGCTTAATCAAAGAGAGTCAAAGACCAAAATCTCATCTTGAGGCCAAGTAGTTATCAACTAGTTCAAATTGTCTAGCTAATGGCTAGGCCTTTAGAGACAGGAAAAGATTCCCTCAGGAATTCACAATGTTGCCATGAAATGAGACAACAAAAACCAGTGTATATGGTGAGGTGTCAAGGGCTTGACTTTCCTCCCCAGTTTTCTCTTGTCACATCTGAAGAGGTATGTCTCTAAGCAATATAACTCCTTAAGTCACTTTGTGACACCTGGCATGAGGAGCAGAGATAGATAGGTCCCCAGTTCTCTTTTATTTAGCAGTTGCAGACATCATCAATTCTGCCTCTGATCAGCTGAGTGAGACATAGCCAATGATTCCTTATTTTGTGCTTGTCTTCCATGTTCTATTTATAACAGAGATTTTAGTAGTCAATGCTTTAATGCATAGTCAGCTAACTCCCAGTAATTTCAAACTAATGCTTTAATTCCTGTTAAAACATAATTTTTGGTGAACTGAGCATTCAGACCCACAGTTGACGTAGGTACCTACCTTTTTGATCATAAAGAAATTCGGACTGAGACACATATATAAATGGCTGAAGAGTGAAAACTTGCTATAAGTAGGGATCCATCAGAGATCTGAGGTGTCTACAGATGAGTTGGCCACCCTGTCAATGTAGTCCAATGATAAAAACAAGACCTTCTAAGAGACAGGTCTTAATACAGACACTTCTCTTGATAAGATTAATTGTACTTCAAAATACTTACTGACACTATTGTGACTAGCTCACATGCAAATGTCTATGATTTTAACATCTGAAACAGAGCAATGAATTAGTCATTAGTCAACAGCACATTAGTCAACTCATCTGAGGTAATTCATATATTAGCTTTTGGCAAAGCTGGCGTAGTTGATAGAGATTTATACACTGTCTTTGAGGGTATTGTGCTGAAAACCCAATAGTTCAGTGAATTCTATCAAGCTGTAAGGGGTACGATTCTGTTCCAGACTGTAGAACCCCAAATCTAGGTATCAAAATCTTATTTCTTCATGTGACCAAGATATCCAATTATATCCACTCTTCTGGAATGGCTGACAGCATGGCTATACCCCATGGCATTTCAAACAGCATTAGACATTTTTGTGTGGCAACTGAATCAAGCCTCATTGATCAAGTATTTGTTGATTAGTATAAAGCTCAGACACCAAACTGTGTGTAGGCATATAAATGTTCCTGTGGTATTTAACTGAACCTGACTAAAAATAACTGGCCTTAAAAAATGAGTTGAGCCCTAAACACATTTGAAGATCCTGGTGCTAAATAACTTCTGCAATACGTATCTGAATAACAGTGTCAGATTCTCTAAAGTTCTCACCTCTACTGAAGGATTTAAATAATTGGCTAGTTCTTCAGAAAAAGCTCGTTTAGCATAGTGACTGCAGTTGTAGAAGTGTAAAATAGCAAACACCTCACTTGAGAACAATGGTTACTGAGAATTTTATAATATTTGTCCTAGAATAATGATAATTTACTAATAATATTGAATAATTGTTCAGTTACTGGCCTGACCATATATTTTAAATGTGTGTGTATATGTATACATTTACATGTCCCTTTATCTATTTATATAGGAATTGAATATCTCAGAAATCCTCCTCCTGAATTTTTTCTTCACTTGAGAAAAGGAGGTTTAGTGCTTTTCCTGGTTTGATCTGCAATGAGACTTTTACTACCTCATTTAAATTTTCAAGAACCATTTCAGTGTTGAAAAAGAATCAGATTAAATTCCCTTGAGACATCATACCCCATTTATTATGCTGAACTGCATTTCAAGGCCAAGTGAAGATTCTATTGAAATAGTTATAAATGATTAATTTGTTTAATTCAAACTGGGGTGGGTTTTTTTGTGGTTTGTTTTGTTGGGGTTTTTTTCATCATCTGACATAAGACTATTGCATTGACTATTCTGTTTCAGGTGGCTTCACTTTAGTTTGTATGCTCACAGAGGACAAAAAGAATGCACATCATACCATCAGATCATTGCCTTGTAGTGGGAAAAAAAGATTTTAAAAAGGAAAAAAGGAAGGATAAAAGGAATGAGTTTGTGCAGATCACTATTTGGAAAAGTTTTTTTTTTTTCTGGAATGATTTGTTTCCACGACTGTTACAATAGTAAAAATAGAAATTATAGAACCTCAAGACTTAAATGTGACATTAAAGTAATACAGAAGCCAAAAAAGCACTACTCCAACTTTTGCATCAACATGTGTATGCATGCACATGTATGTCTATATACATTATTCTTACATATGTACACTTTTGCTTCACATATATTTCTTTTGTTGGAAAATTAAGAACAAGGCATTTAACAGACTACATGCACAACAGTAATGCAAATACAGTATTCCTCATAAAACAGTGTTCACAAAAGTTATAAAAATATTGTTCTGTGGGTGTGGAACTAGTGAAGTCTGGGTTCTTTTTTTCAGATTTGTGTCCTGCAATTAACTGCAATCATTGGCTGATGCTCTATCCAGTGATTTGGGCATTTATCAAATAGGGTCTCTGCTGTTTAATATAAAACTGAAGAACTCACAGAATTTTTTTACCCCGCTGTCTGTTTTCACAAAACTTAAGGAAACTTCCTTACCTTTGTGTCTTTTTGTCTTTATTGAGTCGAATCTGCCAGTGAGCTCAAAAATGCTTTTCATAGATAACATACAGAAGACAAGACAGACAGACACAGGTAAGCATACAAAGACAGATCACTACATGAAAATTGTTGGAAAATTAGAGTAAAAACTGTTCATCAGATTCATATTACAGTATACAGTATCTTTGTTGATAAAATATGAAGATAATGTCATTCAGAATGCTTTCTATGTACTATAATTGGTAGGTGACAGAACACTGACACTTAGTGCTTTCAAATAATCTTTCGTATTTTGGTCTTCTATATCCATTTGATGCACAGTGCTGTATTAAACAGTTTCTCAAAACAAAATTAGACTAAAAAATAGCAGTCTTCTGTCAATATGTACTTCTGGAAATGACAGCTCTAATCTTTCAGTGCCTGCAGATAATGGATGTTCAAAGATTCTTTCATCAAAAGTGACCTGTAGAACACTGGATTCTAAACAGGGAAAGACTTCAAAATAAGTAAAAGTCCTCTAAGCCAAAAAAAGTAATGGAAAAAGTGACCATTAGGTCAATCAGCTTAAAAAAAAAAAAAAAAAAAAAAAAAAAAAAAAAAAAAAAAAAAAGAGAGAGAAAAAAGAAAGACAATAAATGAAAGACAATAAAAGAAAAAAGAAGCTATGTCTTTTCTTCTTGCCATTTGTTTTATTTAAATACAGTCTGAATATGTTAAACTCAGCTTT
This sequence comes from Falco biarmicus, assembly GCF_023638135.1. Taxonomy (NCBI): domain Eukaryota; kingdom Metazoa; phylum Chordata; class Aves; order Falconiformes; family Falconidae; genus Falco; species Falco biarmicus. The sequence continues at coordinate 36,239,199 of NC_079289.1, read as the reverse complement.
GTCTTTCAAATAAACTCATTTATATTAACAGATTTTTATTTTAGTCTTAATTCTTACAATGTAGTGTTCAGTTTGTTAGCAATACAGTTTTACAAAGCTTACAGATTAATACATTTAGCTATAAATTAATGGGGAAAAAATATCAATAAATAAATTAGACCAAATATTTTGAAATAGCTTATGGTGACTTTTTTTTTTAAAAAAATACTTTTATTCTCATTGTTGAGTCATTTTGTTCCAAGGTTGTAAGTTAAAAATGGCAATTTATGTAAAATCTGAAATTGTCAGTATTTTGTCATTAATGGTTATACCTGAAAAATCATGTGTTCAGATGCTGACATTCTCTGGTACCTGATCTAACAAATTTCATTCTAGTATCAGGAGAGAGAAATAGTCCCTTCTGTTTTATAAACAGTGCCTAACCGTAAATCATTAACATATAATAATTTATGATTAATTGATTAGAACACTGAACCAGCACTTCTTATATGATATTTGTTCACAAAATATCAAAAAAGCTTACAAGTTTTTGCAAAACTTAGTTTATGAACAGTTCTTGTGTTTAAAATGTGTTGATCATAATTAGACCAACATTTCAGTTAAATTGTTTGATTCCTGCTAAAACGCTGAAAGCAGAGTTTAGACTCCCATGAACTTATATGTGGGCCTCCCAGATAAAGAAACCTGAGAGCAGTGATACAACATGTGTTGTTGTAACATGATTTCTATAGGATAGAATAGACAGGAATCCTATAGGAATCCTATTTGGTCAAATCATACCATCATGGCATCTCATCTGTACAGTTTGGGAGAATCCGAAAAGTAAGGAACCTCTTGAGATTCCTTACATTTCCTATGTGAGCATTTTGATTTAAAAATATTACCTGTCTGTCCTTGAGGCAGATGATGTTAGAATCTTCTGAGAAAATCCCTGTTCTTTTATATGCTTGGTGTCATCATGAGATGTCATCAGAGGGAAAACAGACTGAAAGTTTTCCAGATCAGCTGTGTGTGCTTCTCTCACATTTTCTTCCTAGCAGCTGGATAGCCACAAATTCAGGGTGAAAGATACTGAGCAGGTAGACCATGCGGATATGTGCATTCCCTTCATGCTTGATCTTATGGCACAACAATATATACGTGGCCAAGTGAGGCTTGCAAAGTGGGAACACTCCAGAAGGGAGCTGCACATATCCACATGATCTACCTGCTCAGTAGGGTGCCTATGACAGTGCAATCATACGATAAAGTAAAAAGCAAGCTAAATAAATGCAGAGGATTAATATGCCACTTGTAAAAGTCAAACAGCAGGTAAACAAACACATTCTATTTTAAAGTACCTGCACTCTCCAGTGTAAAGATGTAATCTTAAAGCTATTCTAGCAATAACAGGAACATTTCCATACCTGACAACCAAACTGGATGAGCAAATCAGGATATTTATTAACAGAGTACACACCTTCAAGAAAGTCCCCAAGCTATAAAACTCAAATCAAATGGTAAATAACATGCATCAACAACATTCATTATTAGTTTTATTGAAACCACACAGTAGATGCTAAATAAAAATCAATACTTATCATAAAATCAGAGTAAAGGCATCACTTTAAAGTAAATTTAACTCACAATCAATGTACTACTTTAATTGAAAAACCTGAAGTGAAATCTGGAAGAACAGGATGAAAATAGAACCAAAGAAATGTCTTTATAGCACACTTTGGAACAGAACTACCACATTTTGTCTATCTCACTCTTTCTTTTTTTTTTTTTTTAAAAAAAAAAAAAAGTATGCAATCTAGACAGACAGATGACATTTATCATATAATGATCATGAAGTTAGTTGCTAGAAAGGAATATTTGAAGATATGCTTTACTTTGAGGGTGACAGAGCACTGGAACAGGCTGCCCAGGTTGGCTCTCGAGCCTCCTTCTCTGGAGATACTAAAAAACATTCCTGGATGTGATCCTGCACAACCTGCTCTAGGTGAACCTTCTTTCATAGGAAGGTTGTACTAGATGAACTCCAGAGGCCCTTTCCAACCCCGACCATTCTGTGATTCCATGAATATTTGAAAGCTGCTAATTTTTCTTCCTTCACCTACCTTCTCATATCACTTGCACCTCTAACTTCACCGTAACTCGTACAAGCAGAGATACACCACCAAAGACTTTAGCCTCTTGTGTTCTCTGAGTATAGGTTACTGCAGTCTCTGTTATTCTGCAAAAAGTCAGCAGAGAGAAAATCAGCATTTTACTCCAATTCTGTTAGCCATATGCTATATTAAATGATAGCTATAGCTTAAGGGATGGAATTATTTCTGGTATATTTCATTCTACTTTGTGGTTTTTAATGCAGCTTGCATTAACTCATGACTAATTAGGTACTTTATGCAATGCTTTACTGCCACTGGACAGAAATATATAATGGAATATCATAGGGTGGGGATGTGAGAAAACAGAAATGAAAAAAAAGATAAAATTATTATTTGAGAAAAATCATGAGCTCCATATTCCTTTTGATTGCAGCAGAAATATTACAATTTGTAACTTCTTGAGTTCAGCCTAGAAGAGGGATAATTCTATGTCAATAAATATATATACACTTGTTTGAATTTAGACAGGTGTTTTGGTTAGGAAAGGGCAGAATGAACTCTGAGAATTCAGTCTTTCAGCAAAGATTTTCAAAAGAGTTTTAGGACTGATAACAGTTTTGACTTCCTATGAGATTATTATTACTAACTTTTACCACTTTTGTTGCAGGAGGATTAGAAGAACCAACATTGTTGAGACTCTGTGTGTGTGTGTGTGCGCGCGTGCACGTGTGTGTATGTATAAAAATGCACTGACACAAACACGTGTGCACACACACTGGTATGTATATGAATGAGACACGCATGTGACAGAAGGGAATATCTTGAATTTTTCCAAGTACCCATTATGTCACAAGGGGTCATGCTGAATCTGTTCTTGTGGTAGAGGGTATTATTTAGTACCAGAACGGTATTGTACTTGCTGACCCATGCATAAAACCTTCTTGCTCTACAGATCTTAAAATTTAAAGGCATGACATTATAGGAAAACTAAAAACAGGACAAGTGTGGGATGTAAAGAGAAAGGGATAACAAAAATAATAGGATGTTTTAGCACAGATACACCATGTGCACAATTTGTAGCTAGCCATGGTTTAAACTCAGCCAGCATCTAAGCACCAAATGGCTGCCCGCTCACTACCCCTGAGTCACGATGTGGGAGAGAATCAGAAGAGCAAAAATGAGAAAACATGTGCGTTGTGATAAAGACAGTTTAACAGGTAAAGCAAAAGCCATGCACACAAGTGAAGCAAAACAAGGAATTCATTCACCACCTCCCATAAGCAGGCAGGTGCTCAGCCATCTCCAGGAAAACAGGGCTTCAGCACGCATAATGCTTCCTTGGGAAGACAAACACCATCACTCTGAAGGTTCCCTCCTTCCTTCTTCTTCCCCCATCTTTATATGTTGAGCATGGTGTCATATGGTATGGAATATCCCTTTGGTCAGTTGGGGCCAGCTGCCTCAACTGTGTCCCCTCCCAGCTTCTGTGCACCCCCAGCCTCCTCACTGGTGGGGTGGGGTGAGAAGGAGAAAAGGCCTTGACTCTGTGTAAGCCCTGCTCAGCAGTTAACTAAAACATCCCTGAATTATCAGCACTACTGTTTCCGGCACAAATCCAAAACATAACTTCATACTAGCTACTATGCAGAAAATTAACTCTATCCCAGCCAAAGGCAGAACACCAGGCAATAGCAGTAATCACAGTAATCACAAGTCACGGCCTGCTTAGCCATTATCAGAACGCAGGGGGGTTTATACATTCCCATAAAGATGACTATTAAGGAGGAATTTGAAGGTCCAAAGAAAAAGGCATTTTGATCACCCTTCAGTACCATATCTATGCAGGCTCCAGTACAGTAAAGAGCATGTATGCTGGAGACAACATTATTGTGGACTGCAGAGCTAGGTCCTTAAAGAAGAATTGGGAATGTCAGCAACTTCAAATAAACATAGTTAGAGCTTCACACTCCTGAATATGAATGGTCATAACTTATATCTGAAAATAGGAGTGTGCTGTTGAGCATTTGTGGTAGGATAGAAGTGAAATCAAAACTGAAGAAACAGGTACTGCTGCTGGTAAATAACCCCAGAGTCATGATTTAAAAAAAAAAAAAAAAAAAAAAAAAAGAAAGAAAATAGTGTTTTGTTTTCATCCATTTCAGATATCCCTCCAGGTAGAAATTATGAATTGCTATGTTCCTAAGTTCCATTGTCCTTCAGAAAAGAAATCTTGGAGTTATTCCAAGTTATGGATCACCTGCTGGTTTCTGCACAGTTCTATCAGCTGTTCTACAAAGCCTGTTTGACTTCTGAAATGCCCTCCAGGGGTCTGCTCCCAGACTCCGCACACTGGATCAGGGACACCCGCTTAACAAATGTAGACTGGTTGGAAAATTGATCAGCTGAGCTGTCTGTGGATGTGTGTTTATCTGTCTCTTCACCATTCTAACAAGAAATGGGGACATTAAACTGCTACCTGTGGCACTCATTACTCTTATAGTAAGTAGCCTGTGGCTAAAGTTTGAAAGTATAGATAAAAATGCAATACAGTATTTGCTACTATATTTTATTTTTGTTAGTCTGGATTCTGAAGTACTTAGTATTACTAGGTCATTACTTTAGATTTCAACCCAACAGAATTTAGGACTTGGTATCATCAACAGCCTTATAATTATTGTAGTTTTAATGAAAGTCATTTTGCATGTCACAGTGGTTGAAAACCTGACTTCACTTATGTCAATGAGATTATTGCTATTGATTTCACTGTGACCAGAATTTCACAAATGTCTTCCATTTTGATGAGTTGAAACTTAGTTTTAACTATTAACAGGCTTTAATAGAAGCCATAAGCTATATTCACTTACTTTGCTGCTGAAAATAGGCCACCTCAGGGGCAGTAACAACTTAACAGTATGTTGTTACACTCACAAGAAGGAATGAAGAGCACACTGTCCATTAATTTCAGGAAAAAATAAAAATAATCCAACTTACTTCGAACCTTCTCTAGCATGTGTGATAAGATAAGGGTGAATATGCAGTTCTGGTATTAAAAAGATAAGACTGACTACTGTTTCTGTTTTATAGATTTTCATGGTTGTGGTTTGGCAGTCCTCTGTATTACGGTTAGTTAGTAGCTGTGGAGCAGAGTGAAGAAATTATATAGCTAGGTATCACATAACTATTTAGCAAAATGGTAATATACAGCTTAGATAATGCCTTCAGAATGGAATACTAAAGATCAGACATTTTACAGCCATAGTACTTTATAGTATATTTGAGAAAATAGCTGAGTACCAAAGTGTCCTGTGACTCTAGAGGATCTTGAGAGTCAAAAATGGTGTCCAAGCTGTCATGAGATTTGATGGTCTGCATCAGAAGGAATGCTGTTGCAATGGAGATCATTTTTATAAAAAGCTTTCTTAATAGTTTCTAGAAGGAAAGAGAGCAAAAGTCATTGGCATAAGCAAAATATGTATGTTTGCATGTATGTAGATGTAAAGGAGGCTATATTGCTTATGGAATTGGACTGATTGTTTTTTGACCATTCATTTATAGTGAAATATAATGAATTGGTAATTTGAGACTGAACATCTATGATGATGGAGCTGAAATTACACTTTGAAATGTGAACAATCTGTAAGCCTACAATCTGCAATATTATGGGCAGACTGTAAATAAACAGACAAAAACCTGAGAAGTGTTTATCTGAAAAAATGGGCAAAAGGTACGTTGTGATTATCTAAAAGTCAGACAAGGGTAAATGACTACAAAATGTCTGGCAGTATTTAAAATTAAGGGCAGGGAATCATAAAAGCTGTCAGGGAGCTGAAGTTGATACTGGCATCTTTGCAATGCTTCCATTTAAGCAGTTCTTAAAAATATTGAAACAAGTAATAGCAATAATAAAAAGTGTTCTACATCTTAAATATAACCCAAAATAATACATGTATACAATGTATGTCAAATTTTGTAATCATGTTGTTCAATGTTAGAGAGTTTTAATTGTAGTGTACAACTATATGGCAAAGAGTTGTAAAAAATAAAATAAAATAAAATACATCTTCCAGTAGCACAGAAATCCTCCATCTGGTATCAGTGTCTCCTTCTCAAGTGAATATGAATTTCCCTCCAAAAAGAGTACTTGTTTATGCTACCAGTCAGAACAGTGGTTTTCAATAGTTTTCTGTATTCACTAATTTCCCAGTTTAAGGGCGCATGCTTTTAGAAATTTTGTTTACACACATACATTGCTATATAATATGATACACTTTCTGCTATAAAATAGCTTTTACAGATCTGTAAGATGCAGCCCACATGGAATCTAGGATTATACAATGAATTTGTATACGCCATTTCATAGCTGTGTGATTTTTCAGGGACAGAGAAGAAAGTAAGAAACCTCAGTATTACTGCTTACCTATTACCCTTTCCCTGTGTTTAATCCATGAGGCTGAAGTAATAGACCCAAAATTCTACCCACTCTTTTGGGCCTATTTACCCTTTATTAACCTGTTCTAGAAGTTGGATAAATAGGAAAGGCCATGTCCAAAGTCAAGATCTAGGGAACTCAGTCAAGCATCAATACATTTCTGCATAGCTAGGTTGGAATCTTAATATGAAGTAGTTATACATCAGTATAATTTCAGAAACCATACCATAAATATGCATTAAATGTGCGTTTGTGTTCCTGCAGCCAAAAACATCAACAGCTGACTATGCATACTTGTGTGTGCAAATAACCAGTTTGCACACTCTGTGATGGCATTGAGACCTGCTGTGAAACATTAAAACATTCAGGAAATCTGGTATTTAAAATCGTCTGCTAAATATTTTATTTTATTGTAACTTAAATTTCTTAGGAAGAGTCATAGTCAGACTTGGCAGTAAGCACCAATCTGTGTGTGCATTACAGGATGCTTGCAGCTTTCCATTTTATAATGCAAGCCCCACCTATGTAAACAAACACTGCAGAAGAAACAGTATCATCTGTTTCTCCTTTGTTTTGGAAATAAAACAATACACAGGCAGATGGTAGCAAGAAGGACATACAAAGACGTCAGAAAAATAGCATTTTTTTGCCATCATAGAGTTCTTAGATTTCAGAAATCCTTTCCAAATACTAAGAATAGAGCACTCATGTAAAGGAGAAAATAGTGTTAAAAATATAATGAAATGCTAGCCGTCTTCTAGATGGGTGGAATGCAAAGGTGGTAATGGAACACAGCTCATTTAGGCTTCAAGATGTAATTTCTTGGGTCTGTGCTGAAAAGCTCAGAGATGTCACCTAATTCAGTCTGAAAACAGCTTTGATGGTGACATAGTAATATGAAATAAATATCAAGGAAAGATTCACTGGGGCTGGAGTTTGCAGAAGGGAAGACCTCTCCCCTCAAAGTGGAGGGCTGGAGGTCTCAAAGACCTGCATTTACTACAGCTTCCAAGTATGCCTGTTTTGTGTAATGGGGGGGCCATCTGGCATTCCTGTTTATCGTATGTCAGCTATAAATAGGATGTGGTGAGTTTTGGATTAACCATAGAATCACAGAATAGCTTGGGTTGAAACAGACCCTTGAAGGTGATGTAGTCCAACTCCCGTGCAATAAGCAGGGACATCTTCAACTAGATCAGGTTGTCAGAGCCCCATCCAACCTGACCTTGAATGTTTCCAGGGATGGGACATCTACCACCTCTCTGGGTAACCTGCTTCTGTGTTTCACTACCCTCATCATAAAAAATGTCTTCCTTATATCTAGTCTAAATATACCCTGTTTTAGTTTAAAACCGTTATTCCTTGTCCTGTCACAACAGGCCCTGCTAAAATGTCTGTCCCCTTCTTTCTTATGAGCCCCCTTTAAGTACTGAAAGGCTGTAATAAGGTCTTTCGAAACCCCTCTCTTCTCCAGACCGAATAATCCCAACTCAATCTCCTTGTGGAAGATGTGCTCCAGCCCTCAGATCATTTTTGTAGCCCTCCTCTGGTCCTGTTCCACCAGGTACATGTTTTTCCTGTGCTGATACTCCACAGCTGAATGCAGTAGTGCAGATGGGGTCTCATGAAAGTGGAGCAGAAGAATAGAGGAGGAGGATCACCTCCCTCAGCCTGCTGACCACACTTCTTTTGATGCTGCCCAGGATACAGTTGGCTTTCTAGGCTGCAAGTGCACGTTACCAGCTCTTGTCCAGCTTTTCATCTAACAGTACATTCCAAGTCCTTCTCTGCAGATCTGTTCTCAACCCCTTCATCCCCCCAACCTGTATTGATACCAGGGGTTGTTCTGTCCCATGTGCAGGAACTTGCACTTGGCCTTGTTGAACCTCATGAGGTTCACATGGACTCACTTCCTGAGTATGTCCAGGTCCCTCTGGATGGCATCTCATCCTTTAGGCATGTCAACTGCAGCACTCAGTTTGCTGTCATCTACAAACTTGCTGAGGGTGCATTTGATCTCACTGTCTATGTCACTAATGAAGATATTAAACAGTACTGGTCCCAATACAGACCACTGAGGGCTACCACTCATCACTGGTCTCCATCTGGACATTAAGCGGTTGACCTCTCTGGATGTGCCCATCCAACTAATTCCCCATCCACCGAAAAGTCCACCCATCAAATCCATCTTTCCAATTTAGAGAGGAGGATATTAGAATCGTAGAATCACAGAATCATAGAATCATTTAGGTTGGAAAAGTCCTTTGAGATCATTAAGTCCAACCATTAACGCAGGACTGCCAAGTCCATCACCAAACCATGCCCCTAAGCACCGCATCTACACAATTTTTTTAAACACCTCCAGGGAAGACGATTCTACCACCTCCCTGGAGAACTTGCTCCAATGCTTGACCACTCTTTCAGTGAAGAATTTTTTCCTAATATCCAATGTAACCCCCACCCTGGTGCAATTTGATTTATCCACTCTGTCACAGAAGGGCACTTTGTTAGTCAAGCAAGACTTGCCCTTGGTGAAGCCATGCTGGTTGTCTCACATATATAATACAATATATAATACAATGTATAATACAATACATAATACCAACTTTTAAATATTTAATACTTCGAATAAGACAGAGAACTTCTGTTATCAGTGAAATAAATGGTTATAAAAGATAATTAGTATCATAGACTTTTAAACTACATTCTTTTCCTAAACAAGATCAGGAACCCAGTATACGATAGTAAGTCCAGAAACTGCATATTGCAGTAGACTTTTTTTCCATCATAAGGGTAGGCAAGAAAATAAGAGAAAGGATGTATTAATTTTGCTGTGCTTTAATGATGGGTATTTGACAAAAATGAAGTTTTATGAGCTATCATAGTGATGATACAGAAGAACTACATCTATACAACCTATTTCTATAAATGGGAACTGGTTTCTTGACAATGCTTTCTGTTCAAACCTAAGTATCTTGACCCTTCAACCTGTATTTTCTACGTAAGAGATACAACTGGCTTAATCTAGTGTTCAAGCAGTGTTGATGATCAGAGTTACAAATTAAGTATGAGCTTAAATCATGATTTAAGTCAACATATATATGAAGCTTCAGAGGCTGTAATGATGGAAAAGCCACCACCACCACAAGTAGCTGCTTAGTTTCTGGCTCATCTAGCAGAGCTCAGAGCCTTGTGCTCCACAGGTTTTCTCCTCATAGGCTGAGAGTTAGGAGTGGGAATCCACAACACAAGTTAGTTGAATGGAGTTTTATCTACCTTTGCCAACAGGAGCACTGGGAATCAGATTGGAAAAGGTCCATGTGACTGGATGTATACATCTGCAGACAGCTACAGCTAAGCTAGACTCCTATGGAAAGAAATGTGCTCATCACAGCATTCTAAAGAAAACATCCAAAACTTATTAGACTAATGATATACTAAATTGATTTTTGTTTTTCTTTTTTCTCCATAGCCTATAAAGGAAGTAATGAATACATCAGCCTAAGCTAGAGAAGTTCCCCCACTGATCCTACTCTGTCTTTCATTTTTCTCCAGGGTTGAGCCACCTCTTTCAGAATTACTATGAGGGAGAGACTTGTAATAAAGCTTCAAAGCCTTAAATGTTAATAAAGGGGAGTTGCAACTTTCCTTTTATGTGCAGCTAGAGGTGGTAATGCTATTCCCTTATAATAAAACACACGGAAGAAGGAAGCTTAAAACCTTCAGCTAAGAAAAACTTAACAGTTTAACCTAACTACACAAACATGCATATTTTTTGATTCAGAACTTGTGTGGTTGCATGGTCATTTTCTAACTGACTTCCCCTGGATGGCAAGGGAAGACACTATAGCACTGTAGCAGTCTGTGCACCCAGCTCGTCAAAATACTAACCAGTGCAATGAGCACACGGCCAGTGTTTTTCTGTATTGACATAAAAGGAAATAGCATTAACCCCATATTATATACAGTTTAATGGGCTTCTTTCTATAATGCTGGGAAGGCAGGAGTGACATGTCTTTGAACATAATTTATAGTTCATAAACGTATTCATGTTTGGAGGCCCAGACAGAGTAATTTGCAGCTGACCAGCTCTAACATTGCTGCCAAGAAAATTATCAAAACGATAAAATTGGCATTGCTACAGAGATTTGGATTGTATAGGATTAAGGATGCAGAAGAAAATTTACTGCTTTGTGGGGAGGTCAGAAGCACTGAAGACCCGTACATTATGTATGTCCTACTTAATCTACTGCCTTTCTGCAGTACCTTTGCTGACTGGCAGCACAGCTGAAGTGTGACTTTTATGCTGGAACCTAATGTTAGGTTCCGTAATTCCCACTGATTTCTGTAAGGAGTTTTAAAGCATTTAGTAACATTCAGGACCAGACTCATATTATTATTAAATCAGGGCTGACTACATACAGTCTGCAACCTGGGCTTGAAGTCCACATTAGCCTTTCATAGGGGTGCTGTGGTTGGTTGGTTTGTTTGTTTTCCTGAGCTTGTCTTTCTAAATAAAGCCCCAGTATAACCAAGTCTACAGGCTGCTGTATCTGTGATTTTAAAATATTTTCCTAGTCATATATATTGGGTTTGTGTAGCAAGGTTTTGGCAGCTGGAGGGCTACAGGAGCGGCTTCTGTGAAGAGGTGCTAGAAGCTTCCCCCATGTCTGATGGAGCCAGTGCCAGCCAGCTCCAAGATGGACCCACCGCTGGCCAAGGCTGAGCCCATCAGCCATAGTGGTAGCACCTCTCTGATAAAATATTTCAGAAGGGAGAAAAGCCCCTGTGCAACTGCAGCTGGAGAGAGGAGTGAGACCACATGAGAGGCCCATCCCCGCAGCCGCCATGGCAGGCAGGAGGGGCAGGGGGCTCCAGGCCCGGAGCCCGCGGTGAAGCTCACGCTGAGGCAGGCTGTCCCCCTCAGCCCCTGGAGGCCCCACGCCGGAGCAGGTGGGTGCCCGAGGGAGGCTGTGACCCGTGGGCAGCCCACGCTGGAGCAGCTCCTGGCAGGGCCTGTGGCCCCGCGGGGAGAGGAGCCCGGGCTGGGGCAGGTTTGCTGGCGGGGCTGGGGACCCCGGGGGGACCCAGGCTGGAGCCGGCTGTGCCTGAGGGACGGCACCCGTGGGGGGACCCGGCTGGGGCAGGGGAGGGGTGTGAGGAGCCGCCCCTGAGGGGAAGGAGCGGCAGAGGCAGCCTGTGAGGGACTGACCCCAGCCACATTCCCGGCCCCGGCGCTGCTGGGAGCGGGGAGAGGGAGCGGGAGTGAAGTTGGGCCCGGGGACAAGGGAGGGGTGAGGGAAAGCTGTTCGGTTTTGGGTTTTTTTGAGATTTGGGTTTATTTCTTATTATCCTACTGTGGTTGGATTGGTAGTAATTTAAATTAACTTCCCCAAGTCTAGTCTGTTTTGCCCTTGACAGTAACTTGTGACTGATCTCTCCCTGTCCTGATGACCCACGAGGTTTTTGTTGTATTTTCTCTCTCTGTCCAGCTGAGGAGGGGAGTGATAGAGCTGCTTTGGTGGGCACTTGGTGTTCAGCCAGGTCACACCTGCCACATCATACCATTTCTTTATAAATGTCCCACAGAGGGCTGCAAATTCCCACATCCGCTGAACTGTGTTGCCTCTTGGAAAGTTTGGAAAGAGGAATATTTCAATGAAGCAGAAGTTTGCTTATTAAGTAAAAATTATGGAATGGCTTTTGTTTAGTAATAAAAAAACCACAAGAAAAATATTATTGGCTGCATATCAGAAAGCTAGGTCACAATAAGCCAAATTACAAGTTCCCCTGCTACTGGTTTACTTATCAAATAGCAATGTGGATACTTCAGTGAGGATATTTCCTTAAAGTCTTGCTTTTAGCAAGGAAAAGGCTAGCTCCATGTAAGTGTGTCTGTGCACATGGGTGGGAATTTTTAAAGTAGGTTGCATGCCTACATTACAAACAAGGGTGTGCCTACAGGGAAAGACCGCTATCTAGGGCAGCACCTGGCTGATCTGAGCTAGATCATCATGAAGTGCAGTGCTCCAGGGGTATAAACACTGATAGAGCACACTGATGTGAGGGGAATCTGCTACACAGGAAGTCATTTCTAGAAAAGCTGTAGAAACTAAAAGGGAAAGGGAACAGAGAATAATAATAATGAAATAAAAAATTTAAACAAAACAACAAAAAACCAGAAAACCCATGATAGTGTTATATAATGTTCATATTTCCTGTAAGAGAGATTGCTAAAGAAGGATTACTGGCTTTAAGGATTCATTTGAAAGCTCTCCAGGTGAGATGTTTTGTTAAAGAACATCTTAGTGACGTCCTTTGGGAGTGGTTACCATGTCGTTTTTCCCTCAAAACACCCAAGACTGGGTACTAATAGTGTTCTGGGAATATATTTGCTAAACATACACCTAGAATCTACTTTTATGTCTAGGCACAAACATGGAAAAAGAACCCTCATAATAATTCTCTTTGGGGGGTTGAATTATATATATATAAAGGAAATCCTATTACAGAAAGAGAACGATATGATGTTACTGCAAGCCATCAGTACATATCAGGAAAACAGAACATGCTGTTGTTATTTAATATATGTTATCCTTTCATTCTCCCATTTCCCAACTCTTACTTTACAAAAAAAGGAAGTGAGAACAGTGAAAGGAGGAGATACTGTAACTGGAAACATTGCTGTCACCACTGTCAGTTGCTAACACAGGAGAAACAGCTAATCACGTGGGGAGAAAGAATTGTAAGGAGAAAGATTATTTGGGAAAGATGCATAACAAATTATTATCTATATATGGGTAATAATTTCCTAGTTTTAAACCTTTTGATATATGGATGTCAAAGTCATACAGTTTGAAATTATGTTGGATTGCTGCATCCAGCTGTACTCCAGTACCTCAGTCTCTGGATTAGGTGTTAAAAACATAGTTGTTGCACTGGGGGCTTCTCACTTTAGCATTCTCACATTCCATGCTTTGAAACTTTAATGTTTGTCAAGAAAACACTTAAAAAAGAGATTATTTTTTTCTGCCAAGCTGACATTTATATCACATAGGCAAAATGACTGTCTTTTTGTGAGAGATTTTACAGGTGATTGCAGGCTATAAGGTGTTGGTGGATCGTCTTCCTGTAAAGTTACTTGAATATGCTTATCTTGAGAACATAATTTAAAACGGTACCCCTTCTGTCTTTTAGAAGTATAGCTCTGGAAAGCAAGTAAATAGGCCTGTTGTCAAGGCAGATATTACTCTGATAATCTGTTTCTAACTGTTGCAAATCTCATCTTTTTTCCTTTGTTGTTTACTGTTGGCACCATCCTGCAAAACTGTGATTTAGTAAGATTCTTTCTTGAGATTTGCTCCAAAGTAGGTACTTACCTCTCTCTACATTCTCTAAATACTCCTGGATCATTTATATAGTTATGGGGCAGAAGAGGAGGATACTTTAGTTTTTAATGAAGAAACTTGAGAAGCCAAAGCAAGATGTTTAAACTGTGCCGGTAAACACTTATTCTACATCTAACAGACCATGTAACTGCTAGAAAATATTTCCATAAATTTGTAGATGCCATCTGTTTGAAGGAACGTCAAACACATATATCTTATTATGTTAAAACAAACTCTCAAACTTAAAGGAAGAAACTGGTCAACTGTCATCGTAGGTATTTGATTGTTTCCTCTTCTCACTACTAAACAAATTTATGTATACCATGTTAAATTTCAGGGGGAAAAAGTATTGGTTTTCTATTAATATTGTAAAAAGAACTGAATTGGTTTTAACGCTCAAGGATTTCTGTTAACATCTATTGATTTAGTTTAATAACTGTGGCTATGAGAAAAAAAATGCAATTTTTTTTTTAAAAAAGGAAACCCTGGTAGTTTCAACAAAATCAACATTTCAGTAAGTAAGTCTTTTGGGTGGGTATTTAAGGATTCTGTTTTTGAAGGGTGCTTAGAAAGTACTCTTTCTATTATAAAGTCTTTGTTTTATGAAAATTAAATACTAGACTTGTAAAAGTCAAAGTGAAAATTTTGTAAACATTTGAATGAATACTAAAGTGCACAGTAATCTGCTAAAGTATAATGTATACCTTTTTAAATAATACAGAAGGTATAATTTTTGGAGTAGGTCAACAGATGCTGTTCATTTTAAATGAGGTTTTGCAGAATGATCTTTGATTTTTATACATTATGACCGTAACTTTTGAAACAGTGACAGTTTGGGGCTAGATTGTTAGCTGGATTACATCTGGTGCAAGAGCATAAAAAAGAGAAACTCCTGTAAACTGCTGTCAAAATAGTGCAGGATTTTCATGCAGGTATATATGAACAGACATCATCTTTGTACTTCTTACAGCCGACTCAGGGGATAGTAAGGGTCTTAATTTTAGGCCGCTCTCCTTTTCTTCTCTATCTACCTAGTACAGCTGAGAAAGTATAGAGACAAGAATATACAGCATAAGTAACTTGCTCTTCTCTTTCACTGGGTATGAGAAGGAGCTGAGGGAAAGGGATTTGCATTGCTTGAGCTTTCTTAGCTACTGTAGTTTTCATACTGGTCATTGCTTTGGTCTGTACCTCAAAATCAGAATACGACCCTCAGTGAGCTGCTGACTGAAGTTGATTAATTCAACTTATGCTGCAGGCATTTAGAATCAGGTTTGCTAGCTGAAACTGGTCTTGGTAGTTCATACACGCACAAAAATTCAACCACAGTTCCTCATCTCAGCTTATCCTTCAGGCACCTAACAGTTTCTGATGCAGAAGGCTTCCTTGAAACAAGGGCCTAGGGTTTTACATTGACTGTGATAAGAACAGTAGAGATTTTGCCATTAAGCCAAGCTGAAATTTTTAGAACTTATTTCTGAACTCTATTTAACCATTCCTTTAACCCTTTAACCATGTCGGTGCCAAACCAGGCCAAGGACCTCCACACCAGCACAAATACTGCTCATCTGTCCATTTGCATTTCACCTGGCACTCATTCTTCCCTGAAGTTAATTTATCCTCTGTGTGTAGATTGGCTTCTTTTCTTTAGTTACACAGCTGCTTTGTGCTGGCTGACTTTGCAAAAGTCTCATTTTTGTTTGCATTAAGCTCTCGTGATTTCATGAAAGAATGCGGTATTGCAAGTCTTAGCCTCCAGTTAAGATGAGCTGCTATCCTTAGTGCAGCTTTCAGAAGAGTTCTTCCCAGGGCCATTCTATTTTAAATTTAATTAGATGCTTCAGCTTAGTCTTTAAAAAAGAATCTAGAAAAATGACGATTGGGAGACTGGCAGGTGTAGTGTGGCTCAGTGTCAGGAGGCAACAAAGATTTCTGTGTTAAAGCAGGCATTTCAGTCCCTAATGACATTACTGCAGAGGATGAGTCAAGCAGAATTTTTACCTTGTGATTGCTCTGACTTTGCCTTTCTAAATAATAGTAATAGGTAACAAAATAACCAAAAGCAATAGAAATATATAAAATATAATACAACAAAATGAAAAGGAATAACCCTCCCCAAATTGTTGCCAGTCATAAAATCTTCCTGGCAAAAATATCATCCATCTTGGATCTGCTTTCTTTTGTACAAAGACAGCTCTGCACAGGGGTGTAAATCTCAAGTGCCACATTTGCAAGAAGTGGGTCATACCAATTTTAATTTGTGAACATGGAGAAAGAAAGAGTAATGGTAACCCGAACTCAGCAAATATCTACTGAGAGTAGGACTACTCTTTACAAAAGCACTTGACAATTTTGAGTATCCAACTTGAGAAAACCTAAAGGACTTGATGTTCAAAAAGAACAGAGTATTCAGAAAGTGAAAAATAAACCTAACGCCTTGTCCCCAGCTAAACATGCACAGATACCTAAAACACAAAGGTCTCTCTTGAAAATCATGCCAGTGAAGTTGTGTTTTTAGAGTTGGAGTCAACAATAAGGCAAGCCAGTTTGTGCCCTGCTTTTAGGTTAACTGTATTAAGAAATTTATTTTTCTTAATATAAATTATATTAAATACATATTTTTTACTTATAAAATATATTAAAAATATATAAAACATATAAAAATAATATATATATTAAGAAAGTTGGTACACTGGCGTAATCATGTTCTCAGTAATCAACAAAGCCATGTAGTTTATTGCAAAATAATAAAAGCATCAATACATGACCTGATAATGGCCTTGAAGTATTGTCCACTCCCAAGAATTCATAGAAACTAAATGCAAGCTCTGTAATATGTTTAATCCGTCAATTGCCATTTAGGACAGAAATGGTCCATCACATGGGCTATTTCTGGCCAAAACTCAGTAGAAGTGATCAGCTGCAATGGAAGGAATGGAGAATTCACCTTTTGCCTGAATACCAAATAATTGTACAGTCATGGCGGTTCCTAGCTCAGCTGCATACATGCAACATCAGGGGACAGAATACAGTGTCTTTAGCTACAGAACACAGAGGTACACACTGTAAAACAAAATCTTGAGTTATTAACTCCAGAAATGCTGACCTGTGTCATCCACATTCTGCCCTCTTCTGATGCTCTTAATTTCTTCTTTCTTTCAACTTCCTTTCTTCCTGTTTCTTTGTTGTTCCTCTCATTTCTAGAGGCCATAAATTTTACTTTTTTTTGTGCTCCTTTCTTTTTGAAACCTTTTATTTTACCATAAAATTAAATTGTACATGGCTAAGACACTGACAATCAATTGATCTGACTTTGCCAACCTTTCTGTCCTGCATGCAGAGGGACCAGAGTGGCTTTGGGAAACATAAAGCACATAACATCTTCCAGGAGAAAAAGGCTGTTATAGCATCAGTTTGCTTTGTTTCATTTTAAATTTATGTTGGAAAAAAATAAACTCTCACAATAAGACCACCTCATATATGTCTGATACAGATTTGTCAGGAAGTGAATTGATACTTGCAAAGTTTACCACTCCTTCATCTCGGAAATCCCAACCTGCTTTCATAGCAGCATCTACACCTAGGTTTTTGTTTTTATTTGGGAATAAGGCCCTTCTTACTTAGTCTCATTTTTTAAACCCATAGTGTCTTTCTTAGGGTTCAACTCTACTCATTTTTCTGCAAACAGTAATTTTTCTTTCTAACCTCTACTGTTCCTTCTTCAGGCTGTCAATATCTCTCCCTGAACTTTAATTTTCTAACTAAAGCTGTGTATTGATGACCTACTTTTTCAGTAGACCATCCCATCAATATACCTCAGGTGCAATAAACACAGATGAGCTGATGGCATCTCTGTTTTCTGTCAACTCAGTTCCAAGTTGCTCTTGAGTACTCTTGAGTTTATTTCTAACTTTATGTGGTTTTAAACAAAGGAAACTTCATCTCAGTGTGGAAAATCAGTATTCATCCGAAGTTCAGTTTCAAGGATTAATTTTTAAATATTCAGATAAAATAAGGATCATGCTGAAATATGTTTAAAGCTATCAGAATTGACTAAGAAAGATTCTTGGTTTTTCTTATGACAATGTAGCTACAAAGACTTTTTTTTTTTTTTTTTTTTTGGCATCTTATCTACAGCAGAGAATACATCCACCTACTAAAACTGATATTTCATCAGTATTTTTAAATATGCATTTGTTTTCTTTGTGGTCTGAGAAATTATTGGGTTGGCTCATTGACTCATACAGTGGTCAGCATTTTGCATTTTGGACCTCAAAATGTAGTACTATGACTTCTGAAGCACAATTGTTTGGGTTTTTTTTTTTTCCTATACATAGGGCAATACAAAAGTCAATGGAAAATAATTTCCCCTTTCAAGTCAAAGGGCAGGAGTTCTGAAGAGACAAGTATCAATGTGAAATGAAGAGTGAATAACAGGTAGAAAGACCACATTAGAGAGATTATCCACAGAATCTCTAATGGCTGGAGAGGATAATTTAAGTCACTTGAAGCAAGACATTAATTTAGGAATGATCGGTATTAATCTGTAATGTGAAGTTTATAATTTAGATTTCTTACTGAGAAGATGGAGAAAGCTCTGGATTATTCAGAATGTCAGAATCTGAGAAATGTAGGTCAGTGTAAAAGGTCCAAAACAGCTTTGCAAATGTTATGTTAGATCTAAACAGAATCTAACTGCTAAATTGTTTGCCTGTATACCCAGGTATTTGCTATGAGGAATCACCCTGTTGACTATCAAGATATGCTATAGGAGCTCCTGTTTTTCTGAGCTGCAGATCTGTCACAATTTTTTTTGTGTAAGTGAATGATGAAGAGGAACATATCATTACATCTAACACTGAGGGACTGGAGTAGATATTTGATTGTAAAGGGATTCTTATACCATACTTGTCATCATATCTAAGCATCTTGACTAAACATTAAACACCTGACTAACGCATACCAAGTACTGATTGTTCTGTCACCTCTCTTTCATAAGTAGTACGTGCAATGTAGTATCTTGTTTTGAAAGTTATTTGTCCATCTTTGGGCATTTATTTTTTTTTTTAAATACTGCTGTGTGTTTATGTTAAAGAAAGCAAGGTCAAAGAATGTGCTCTGCATTCCAAACCATGAAGATTCTCAGTTCCCACAAAGATTTTTACCACACTGAGATTAGCCCTGAATAACTTTGTCTTCTGCACAGATGAGCTTTACTCCAGTTACAAAGATTATACCATGCCACAAAAAAGACAATCACCAGCAAGATACTTCATTCTAGTTCTCGAATCATATTTTATTTATTTGGTTTATTTATTTTAGTATTCTGAATTCTGCCTTCATTTTTTTTTTGGTAGTTAAGAACACCATTTTAACCTGATTAAAACTTCTTTGGATAACACAAAGAGTAAGAGACAGGCCTGATTTTGTAATGGTTTAAGGAGGCATTGGCGTGCACTGCTGTGGAGAGCTGCAGCCCGTGCCTGGGGGCTGAAGAGTTCTGGGTGTCATCCTTTTGCTTTCCATTCAGGAAATTTCACCTCTCCCCTTCAGTGGTTGGTCAGAGGGTAGTTATCTTCTTTCTTCACATTGTCCTCGTAGCAGATTAATAGTCCTTTCTACAGCTGCGTCTGCAGATTTTAACTTGGGCAGCTCAGCATGTGACAAAGGTATAATTCTTTTTCCAAACAGAAATTCACAGAAGCTATGTTTGAGTTTATCCATTTTTTACTTTGATGACTCTTTATCACAGACTTAAAGTACAGAACAAGGATATATTCTCTGAAGGTGGCAGAACATTAGCTTAAAACACATCTTTATAGAGACAGTAGTGAACTTCTTCAGATTTTGCTCCAGGAAGCTGGGGAAGCAGAAAACACCAGCAGGTTCAGGAATTGATCAGCAAGATTCACAGGCAGAAGGTGTGTTGGTGGATGTGAAAAGACCTGGGCAAGGATGTACTTTCTAACATCTCTCATAGAACTGTTCTGCATGCTGGGGGAGTGCAAGGAGGCTGGACTTCAAAAAAATGGCTAGACCTTCATGCTTTCCCTAAATAACATCTCCTGGGCTGGATGAACCTGGACTAGCATTACCCAACAAGGTATTTTGTATGTCCTTAGGATCACTTAAAAGCAAATAGAGAAACTGAGCAGAACTCTGAATAAAGAGTGATAGTAAAGATGTGATCTTCACAAAGGTGAAGAGATTCCAGAATACCTCTCTTTCGTAGAAAATCAATAGAGTTTATTATATTTAAACTGTCCATGATGTATATGTAAATATTTGAAGAATTTACAAGGCCAAGTGCAAAGTCCTGCACCTGGGTCAGGGCAACCTCCAGTATCACTACAGGCTGGGCAGAGAAGAGATTGAGAGGACTTCTGAGGAGAAGGACTTGGGGGTGCTGGTGGACAAAAAACCTCAACATGACCTGACAATGCATGCTTGCAGGCCAGAAAGCCAATCAAATCCTGGGCTACATCAAAAGAAGTAGGGCCAGCAGGTCAAGGGAGGTGACTCTCCTCCTCTGCTCTTGTGAGACATCACCTGCAGTCTTGTGTGCAGCTCTGGTGCCCCCAGCATAAAGAAGACATGGATCTGTTGGAACAAGCCCAGAGGAGGGCCACAGAGATGATCAGAGGGCTGGAGCACCTCTCCTATGAGGACAGGCTGAGAGAGTTGGGGCTGTGCAGCCTGGAGAAGAGAAGGCTCCAGGGAGAGACCTTAGAGCAGCCTTTCAGTACTTAAAGGGGGCTTTTAAGAAAGATGGGGACAGACTTTATAGTAGGACCTGTTGCCACAGGACAAGGGGTAATAGCTTTAAACTGAAAGAGGGTAGTTTGAGATGAGATACTAGGAAGAAATTCTTTACTGTGAGGGTGGTGAGGCACTGGAACTGGTTGTGCAGAGAAGTTTTGGATGCTCCATCCCTGGCAGTGTTCAAGGCCAGACTGAATGTGTCTTTGAGCAAGCTGGTCTAGTGGAAGGTGTCCCTGCCTTTGTAAGTAGGGTTGTAACTAGATGAGGTCCCTTCCGACCCAAACCATTCTATGATTCTGTGATTCTATGATTCAGAGGATGGACTCTTGTGTTCCTTATTCAAGTTGCTCTGCGGATTCTTAAGCAGTTGTTATTAACCTATGCTGCAAACTTCTTGTCTCAACAGTCATCAAACAACAAAATGTTTGTTTGTTTTATCAGTTTCTAACTAAACTGAAGTTTATTATCAGATCAAGGTGTATAGAAAGCTGATATTAAAGCAGAAAAAAATTCCATGTAGGTCATTGTTTCAAATCTAGTCCACAATGTTGTTACCCAAAAACCATACAAGCTATAAGCTCCTTGGTGGATAATATGAACTTAAGTGATTATTTCCATTTACTTTGTAAGACGCGAGGTATAAATCATATAACAATCATCTAGCTAGAAACCAAACAGAACTGGACTAATAATCTGCTTTGCAATGCAATTCTCTGAAGAGTAGAGATAAGATACTATTTAAGCAACATGAAAAATCTTATTTCTGTTGCACTTCTATGGATGCTTTGTGGCTATTTCTACTTATGATAGAGTCAGTGTAGTCTGCTATAAACACTAGTATTGCTTAAAGAAAAGGGAAAAAATACATTTAGGGATTCACAGTGAGATACAGTGAAAGTACAAATATTGTGGTGGTTAAAAAAGGGCTTATGAAATAATGCCAAGTAAGACATTGTGTCTTTCATATTCAGCTGGGATATTCCATTGTAGGTTAGGCATGCTGAATTACTCTTTTCTTTCTACTATTGGAATTGGTAACCTACCCCAGAAACACACATAGAATTGAAAAAAGAGGTCAGAACTAGCACATGCATACATCAAAGGGATTTGGAATGATAACAAGACTTTTAATCAGCCCCTGGTTGTTTACTGACAGCAGGAGATCTGAAACAGCCATTTAGCAGGTTAGGAGGTAATCATGCACAGCTAATTGCTGCTCCTAGACCACTTCTTAAAGATGTGGATTTCTATGCTGTGAGTATGCCCTGTTCCAGATGCTCAGGGTCTGAGTTGCAGGAGGCTGGCTGTTGATGTAACAGAGTCTTCAGGAGGTAGCAGCAAATGACCAAAACGAGAGGAAAAATGAAGTTTTTAAAAGCCAAATGCAACAGTAGTGAATCAACAGATAATCCTATCCCGAGATACAGAAAAAGTCCTAAACAATCAAAATGTGTATTCCAATTACATATTGCCTGCAGGTGCTCAACAAGAGATGAGAGCAATAAACACATCAAATCATTGGAACATCTAACAAATCCTATGTCACTTCAGCAAATAATAGTAAAAAAAAAACCCAACAAAAATCACATCTCAAAACTGAACTTCTGTTTTAAGACAACTGATAGTAGAACGCAAAGAAATAAAACTACTGCATGTTTCAGTTCATCTCTAATCAAGTCAGCAAGTTCAAAAGTGATCTAACTTCCTCCTGTTTAAAACGAGCTGACAGAAAAGAAAATGAAACACAAGCCACATAAGAATTATTTGGAGAATTTAAAGTATAGGAGGCATTGAAAAAATGTTTAAAAAGTAACATAAAACTAGCAAAATACACTAGTTTTCATTTACTGATAGTATTATTATTCCTTTCATGGTAAGATGAAAGACTTAGATTTTGTCTAGATTACTTCAGAGCAAATCCTTTGGTCTGAAAAAAAAATAATTAAAAAAATACATCACAGAATTGGATTGTACTAAATGACAAAGCTTAATTTTGCAGCACCGCTAACCTATATTTATGAACTGAATCAATACTCATCAGATCTCCCGCTCAAGAGACAAGCTTGGCAAGAAGAGAAGCTTGGTCTGCTTACAGAAATACTGAAAATGAAACTGAGATAACAGTTTTAAAGGACACTCTTCTCATTATATTTAATTGGGACTATTTGGTTTGGGGGGGGGGTGTGTGTTTTGTTTTTATCTGAGGAAAATATCAAACAAAGAGTAATATTGACCACTAATTTTTTTTCATTCCAAAATCAAAATATATTGTCATTGTGAGGTGTGTATCAGCTAGCAACTGAAAATTTAAGAGCTGAAACTCATCTTAGAGCATTCACATCTTTTGGTGATGTGAGCAGAAATAAAACATTTCAAGGCATACTCAAAAATCAGTTGAAAACACAGTTTCCCTTAGAAATTTAGTTTCAATAGAATTTTTTGACTAATGCTAGTTCTTTTATAAGTTCCATACATCACTGAATGACAGGTCTGTTTTGTTATGCATTCTATCAGACAATTCATAATGTCTTTAAATGTACATTCTTTTAAATGTATTTACTCTTTGGAACTTGTGATTTCAAGTCAGTCAAATATTATCTTGTTTTGTATGGTTCTTTTGTCTGTGTTACTGTGATCCTTTCACACAGTAAATGAGAAAGCATTTCTGTCATGAATATTTTTGTCTGAATTAAGTGTTTGGCCTATGCAAATACTCATGACTTTTAACTTCATTTTCTGTGAGCATTTGTTCCAATAAAATCTGGTTGTTCAAATGAACATGGAAAGCAAATAACAAAAAACAGAGACCATGGCCAAAGCAAGTCCATTAAATAATGCAAATAAATATTTGTCTATGTTTTACTTTTATTCTCTATGCTTTAGTGTCAATAGTACATTATGTGCATGCTTTATCTTGCTTTCATAGTAAATAAAATGAGCAATTCATAGTTGTTCAGTTGAATTCACCTGGCTGAGAAATCATATCAGCAGAAAAACATAGAGAATCAGTCTCAAATAGGCCAAAAGGAGTTTTTAAAACCTTAATATCCTTGATACTCAAAAAAACCTTCAAAAACCAACTGAAAGTGATTATGATTGTGATAACAAAAGAGAACTTAAAACAATAAAAAATTTATAACTAGAGGTGAGTGAAGCTCCTACACTGGTTTTCACCAAGTCCGTATGATGCCTATGCTTACCTGCAAACCTATGGAATGGGATACTCTGCAGGTCTCCGATTCTGCACCAGTAGGTCACGTTTTAGGGACAGGGATTAAGATGCAACGTTTGCAGGTTTTCAGTTGAGACAGTTACTCACTCACTCACAAACCAAGACAATAAAACTTTTCACATAAGTCCAGGGTTTGGCTCACACGGTACCTGCTCCATGGGGAAGATGTACACATCTAGTCAAAAGGAGTCTGCTAGAGCATACTCCAGCTCCACCTCTGCCCCTACACACAAACTTTTCTTTAGTGTGTGTTGGATGACTGTTGTACATCTAAGTCTCATTCCACCACGATGTCAAAGTGAAGCCAGTCTGTACAGACCAGAGATACAGGAAATGCTCTTGAGCCCCACAACAACAAGGTAGCAATGGGGGCTTATGCACTTCTTCAGGGCTTCTCATTATGTTAAAATACACCTGAAAATGCTTCAGGTTGTGTTTCTTGTATTCTAAGGTTGTGGTAGAAAGGGTGCTGTACCCAAATATTAATAATAATAAAAAAAAGGATAAAATTTAAGGGTGAATTACTTACTACATTGAAGTCAAAGGCAAATTTCCTATTCTCCTGTTTTCCTTGTGTTTCTAATTTAGATCAGAATCAATGCTTTAATTATGCTTGTAATAGAACGTGCCTGGCACTAGGAACATAATTTTCATTTATCCCTTAAGAGGAAAAATAAATTGTTGAGCCTGCATCACTCTGCATTCTTGTTAGCAGACTGACTTCCATTCTCTTGGAATTGCTCCACAATTGAGATTACAATTTAGTTTTTGATTGAATGTTTTGCACATTGAATTTCACTTTAGATTTTCTCCAGCTCTTTTAAACTGAAGTATGAGTTGGTTTACTAATTCTTTGAATAGCACAGTATACAAAGCAGCATCCTAGGTGAAAGAAGCTTAAGGAGGGCAGTGCTACTGAGTACTTTGTCAGTTGGCCTTACATTTGGATGAAAAAACCCAATGGCTTACATTAAAGACAGCTGGCTTCATATAGCCTCTGGAATGGCAATTGAAAGTCCTGCCCTCCTAGGTCGTAGGGAGGCTAACTGCAAGAGACAAGATATTTCCTTTCAGATGACAATCCTTTAGTCTTCTCTTAGGATGAAAAGAACCAGTGAGATTTTGAGAAAGTGTATATAGAAGTTGTTGTGATCTAGTTGTCTGAGTCAGATCACAGGTGCATAACCATTTTTAATTGGCATAGATACATGCTGCTCTCCAAAAGGATAGTCACACTTTTCTTCTTTCCCACAACTACACATTCTTATTTCTCAGCTCAAGTATTCATGCAGCAACACAAATTGATCTACCCGACATATAAATCAAGAAAACAGTCAAGAAGTTTTGCTCAGTATCAGTGACATGATCTGTGATCTCTTTGTTTGGCCATCGGTTGGAAGAATGCTCTTACTTTGTGCAGATATGGGAATCAGATGGTTTCTTTCAACTGCAGGGCAGATTTACAGGGGGTTACAGTAACAGAGTAGTCATGGAGTCAACATCTTATTACCTTGTCAGTCACTCAGTGGTTCCTGGGACCCACTTTTATGGGTCGCATATTAGCCAGACTGACTGGCACAGATTCCCTCTTTAACTCCTTTCATAAGATATAAGTCCACAGGCTCCTGAGGCTAGAGCCAGAGGAAAAATTAAACATCAAAATATTCAGTGCCTGCAACAGAGTCAAGCTTTCACATGTCAGCATACATAGTGGGATTAATAACATGAGTTAAGCAATGTTCCTAAATAACAAATGGATCTTGTTATTTGAAAAGAAACAGTGCCACCAAGGTCACATGAGTGCATGACCAGGAATTTCAGCAGACACTTTTTTTTTTGTTAAGAAAGCACTGGAGACTTGCAGACCTTTGAAAGTAATGAAAGTGCTAAGTTGTCTCCACTTTTATTTCACCTCTTTTCTGAGGTGAAAGTCTTCTCTGAAGACTGAGGTGTTGTCTGTTTAGGTATAATCTCTCTCCAGCATGAAAGGTCATGAGTAAGAACTGGGGAATACAAGGCACTACACAGCAAAATGAGGAGTATTATGAGGAAATTGCTTCCTATAAACCTCCTTATGAAATAGAAAAAGATATACAAGTGTTTTTAACCATGCAAAAATGTCAAGGAAAATAAAAACCCTTGAAACCAAAGCATTACCTGAACTAAAATTGGAGGGAGATGTAAAGGAGTTGAATGAATCAGGAAGCGGAATCTGATCAGATATTTCTAAGTACATAATCATATATGGGCTTGAACAAAACAGCGGCAGTTTTGCAAAATTGAGCCATCTTAACTCTCTGTGTAACTAGTGCTGAGAAGGAAGAATTTCAATGCATCTGAAGATCTCAGGTGCACAATCCCCTCTGAAAAGCTAAGGAATTACATCCTTAATTTGAAGACTTTTACTCTGTTTCTTTTGCAATTCTTGTATACAGGACAAAGAGAAAAGAACTTTCTGCAGAATAACTTCCCATTTATGTTTCTGAAATTCAGTCACCCACAAAAGATTATCCTCTTTTCCTCTGCCTTAGAGAAGAGCTATCCAGCCAAGCCCTTTTCTGACTGCTTCTAAGTTCTGATCCTCCACTTATCTTTGGCCACTTGACTTCATTTAGTCTGCTGCAGTAATGAGAGCTTTCTTTGCTAGAAAGAAAATAAAAAAGACCTCATTTCCTTTTTCTTGATTAATTTTGCATCCCTCAGTACTTATTTACCTTGATAGATCAGAAAATAAATTCCCAGGAAATGAATGAATTTAAATAACACTTTTCTTAAGGAGACAGTAGTGGAATTGATGCAGTGTTTTGCAGGGTTACATTGTTTGTGGGCAGATTGTGTGTCCATTTTAGTGTTTCAACACTGTGGTTTAAATATTTAGAAAATGTGTACCCTGGCATAAGTTTGAAAAAAGAAAAAATATTTTGGTTTTGCCTGACTCATGAAGGTTAATGCAGTTAACAGGCCACCCTACATTTGTTCCAGATTGACAAGCACAGAGATGTCCTAGTATACTCTCAACTTTATTTAGTAAAAGAAAACCAGAATTCAAATAACCACTAGAGAAATTACAAATCAGAAGGATGGAAGGATTTTCTTTTTTTATCAAAAAGCAGAGTCTCATGCAGCAACAAAAAATTAAGAAAAAGGAGTCAAGAGAATTACTTCAAGTTTAGGCATAGATAATAGGTGATAATAATTAATTGTTAGGAAAGGAAGAAAGAATTAGTTTTTTAAAATTCCAAATAACTGAGACAAGTACTCAAGAGAGACTCCAGTCTGAGAGGCAGAAATTCAATGAAAATACACAGAATGTGGAAAGCAAGTGGGAGGAGGAAAAAATACTGACCAACAGGAAAAGCTGGTAAACTCTTGCTTGTGGATCTTTACGGTGTTACTCATTGGTACTACACATGTAGAACATGTAAGTGGGTCTTATGTAGAGGACATGCACACAAAGAGTAGTTGTTCTTTGCATACTCCTGTAAGAAGTGTACAATCCAAATTGTCTCGCAAGCAGCTGGCTAGATTTGTGAAAATAGTTTTTAAGCAAATACACTTAGCAAAACCAGTCATCTCTAGGAGTCAAACTGCATTTCTTTTATTTCTGTTTTTTAAATAAATCTCAATACCATTTAGCATTAGGAGAAGAAAGAGCATAAACGGGCAGAAAGAAATGGCAGAGGTAGAGTAGGAGGTTTACTTTTTCTACAATAGTTGAGCAGTGTCAAGATCTCTCAGAAGTGAATGGCAGAGGATGGTTTGGAGCTGCAGAGAACTGGGAGCAGAAATATTAATTTTGACAGGCAAGCAGTCATGCTGACACTGAAAACTGGTGCAGTCTCCTGTTTTTAGGAAACATAATTAGGCAATAAGTAAATCAATTCACATTGCACAATGGTGAATGTGTGTTTCTTTATTGAATTGTTCCGTTTTCCTCAGGTAGCATGTGTGCCAAATGATGTAATAGTTACCATGGGAACTATGCTTCTATAATGAGAAATGTAGAATAAAGCTCTGAGAGCTTTTAAAACCCCACCTGGCAGCAAGTATTATTTTTCTCCTTAAAAAAAGAATAAATAAATAGTGATAAAAATAATGCTTTTCCACCCAGATCTTTAAGTAGCACTTAATTCTTAAAATAGACCCACCGATGGTGGTGTCACAGTTTCTGGAGTATGTGTTTTCTAGTGTAAACTCCAGCTATAGGATCATTTATTTGAAATAATAATAATAATTTTTTTTTAAAAAAAGGAAAATATTGAGGAAAAAGTATAAATTCCAGTGCTCCTCCTCCTTCAATTCTATTAATCTGACAATCTTTCTAATACTGGAAAAGAAGATGAAAACATTTTCTGCAAAAGCACTTAAAATACCCTTTTGGGAATCTAAATGTTTCACCAAGCCTAATATTTTTCAAATGCTGTAATTTTGTGGCAAAATAACATGTTTTATTTTTTATCCAGAGGGAATACTTAAACCACGGTCATTTCACTTTCTGTTTTTATGACAGCATACACAGATATCACATCCATATAACTTGTACTGAGAACCAGAAGAAAAACAATAGTTCCTGATGTTTCTTTTTCCTTCCTTGTGCTAAGTGGAATTAGATGTGATTAATTAATCTCCTCCCCCAAAATTGGACTTTACCAAATTAAGTATTGGATGGAAGAGTTTTCATTTTTATTATTATTTTGAGAACTTTTATGGCACTGCTCACTACTTGGAATCTTCTGAGTGTCACCTATAAGTGTCTTTCAACTTGCACAGTAAATTGCAATATAAAGTGATAGACTGCAAAGCAGGTCTCCTCCAGGCAGCCTTAAGCCATCAGTTAATTTTTTTAATATATTTTGCATTATTTTTGTTTAATATATGGAATACAAATTTTCAGTACAAACAAGTTCATCTGACAAAGAAGTATTTCTTGAATTTCTAAAGTTCTGGAAACACTGATCTTTTATAAAGTCCATGACTAACTTGCGGAACTAAATTTGATGTTTTAATCAGAATATGCTGTACTCCCACACTTTACTGACATTTATTAATGAATAGTCTGATCCTGCAACCCTTACTCATCTGCATTTTTTTTTATTTGTGATTGCAATCATTCAGACTTTTTGCGTGAGTAAGATTTACAGAGTGTATGCCTGTTCAGCAGTAAATTAAGCTCATAAACATATAACCAAGTAAGGCTTTAGGAAACTAATTGCAGCTTGGCTTGATGGGGGCAACCTGGGTAAATTAGGCAGCTGTGTGGCCCAGTATATACCTGGCTGCAGCAAAAGAGGCTCTAATATGCTTTATTTGTGCTAGAGCCCTGCTGAACAAAACCTAAGGTCTCCCTAAGGAGGGAAAGGGATAAAGGGGTAAAAAAAAACAAACAAGGAGCAAGCGACTGTGAGACAGAATAGGAGAAAAGGACGAAAGGTATGTGTGTCACAGGATCCAAAGTATAAAAGCAAGAAACACCAAGCACAGCACCCCAAAAACACCCACTCCTCCATAAAGATATCCAAGGGGTTGCCATGGGTGCCATGGGCTTGGGATTTGACACCACCTGCAAAGGGAAAAAAGCCCCACAGTGGCTGTGACTCCCACACACACCCCTCTCTTCCATCAAGATTCCTCTTCTTGGTGGGATGAGTCAGCTTGGATGGGGCCAAGAGACTGGGTGAGGAGGTCCTGCAACTCAATAAGGAATTAGAACGTGACAGTGTAAATAAAAAGGTGAGGAGAAAGTGCAACTACCACCTTGGAGACAGAGGCAGGATCCTGACACAGTTGGAGGACCTTTGTGCTTGACTTTCTCTCCTGTTGTAGAGGGAAACAGTTGGGGAACCTAACGAAAAAACTATGCTATGAACACACCCATGCTCACCACTTCATTATGTAGTTTTAAGCTTATGTGTCCAGTGGATAAGGGAATCAGACCTGAACTTAAGGTGGTTTACTTTATCATGTCTTTAGGTAGTGAAGGGTCTTTTTACCCTGGATGTGTGCAGGACATGACGTTGATGACATGGAGTCAGTTAAGCATGAGCTTGCAAAGGTATTTTAATGATTTCTTGGCCTGGCTGGATGTTATGCAGCCTGTTCAGGCATGTGGAAGGGCTGTGCAGGGAAGCTAAGCACACAGGGAAGAGGCCTGGGAGGAGACAGTGGAGGGTAAGCATGATATATCATCCTTCAGGGCATGCACAAAATTAGGAGAGGATTCCTGTATTCAAAGTGCCCTTTACTTCCTTGAGCAAACTGTGGGGAAATGGAGTAGATGGACCACCCAAGTAACTGCACAAGCAGTACAGAGCCAATTTCTTTCTAACTGTCCTTGGTACACTGAGGGGGACTTCACCACTTGCACACAGGAGTCATGTGACAGGGGTTTGGGTAGAAGGTTTCTCCTTATGCTGATGTGGAGGACTTGATCTCTTCCAAGTACTTCTAAACCATGAGGAGAACTTGGCAGAAGACTAACAGTTCAGAGTGGTTCAGAGAAGAGCCTCTCAGGCTGATCGCCAAAAGCTGCTAGATCCCTTGCAGCTGTAAGTGGCCTTTGTTTTGTGGGTTGTGACTAAACAAGACCATGTTATGACTTCTCTCAGCAATGTCATTCATGTCAGCATCCTTCACATATAAAGAGCAGTGACAGAACTGCAAGTTTAACTTTCCAAGGTCCTTGGTTCTGGACTGGGACAGGAGTCTGAGTCCTAGGGCTGTGTCACAGCTTATCTCCAGCCTTTTTCCACTCTCCTTCCCATGCCTACGGGTCTGAGAAGCCTTGAGTTAACTCTGTGCCTCACAAAATGTCAGCAACGACATTGGATTCTGAGTCCAGACCAAGCAGAGTGTGCTTTAGCCTTTGTAAAAGTGGTTTGGATGCATTTATGTAACACTTCTTACTTAGGTAAATAGTGTGAATGATTTCAGCAGAACTACTCAGGAGTAAAAATTATTCACATGAGTAAGAGTTTGAGGATCAATCATTTATCAGTAAATGCCAGAAAAAGCTGTTTTTCCAATAAGAAATTATTGAGAGTAAAGACCTAGATTCCTCCCAGGGAGTACAGATACTCTCCTTACTAAATTATACAATTTGGGTTGTTGGACAAAGCTCCCTCTAGGGAGAGACAGTTAAGAAGGAAAGGATGGCATCTACAGATATTTATTTAGCCCATTAAGGTCTAATGCTCTGCCTGGAGAAGCTTCTCTGTCTCTCCTGACAGGAGGGAAGCTTCCAGTAATTAGGCATCTAACTTACGCGCTGCTGCAAAGTGGGCTGAAACTGAGTTGCTGTGCAATCAATTCTATTCCATGTGTCTAGGCCAGCCATGGAAATTCAACTCTTGTAAAAGCTGTTCTCAGTGTAACCTCTGCTGTAACCTCCCCTGCCTCTTCTGGGCCCCGTCATCTATGTTACAACGACCCCTGGCCCAGCTCTGATGTAGCTCAGCAACATAACATTTGTTCAGACTTTTGAGGAAATTTTTAAGTGGTGAGAAAGAGCTATGAGAAAATGTAGAGTGGAGCTGAGAGGAATAAGAAAGGGAAAATTACAGACAGAGGTACAGATGGGGAGTGTTAGTAAGTTAAATCTTTAAGACGAAAACCACCAACTTGATTGTCATTGAAACAGAAAAAAGAGAAAAAAAAACCCACCACAAAACAAACCCAAACACAAACAGCCCAAGGAGTTGGTTGGTGTCATTAATGCCAGTCTGTTGCTGATGTCAATGGTCTCTGTGGGGGTGGCAGTTTAGCAAGATCAAAGGATCAGTAACTAAGCAAAAGTTAACATTTTAGGGAGCAGCTGAGGCTGATGTTTCCCCTCTTCACTGATGCCTGCCTGGGCAGGAAAGACTTTTCTGTGACTTTTTGGAGGTGGTGAGCTCACTAATGTTTAAACCAGGAACTCATTAAACCTAGCTACATTTTTCATGTGTTATCCAATGAATAGCTTTATGCCTTTAGGTGCATAGATCCTGCTTGCAAAGCCTCTTTGAGCATGGTTAAATATGCCCGAATAGTGATCTAAATATGCCCCAAATGATCTAAAGGACAGCAACACCTTGTGTTAAGAGGTGGTAACTTTATAACAGCAAATGATAAAGAAAAAGTTGCATTAGTCTCTTAAGAATCTTGCATGATAAGAGTCATACTTGACTGAAACTGTCTTGATTATTCAAGTGCCATGGTTCCTAAATTGATGTTGTATTTTTCAGAAAGTTTTTCTCCTTCTTAATATTAGTCTTTTGCAAGTGTTGTGAAAGATTACAAATACCATTGTATTTAGAAATCAGAAGGGAGATTGATCATCAGAGACATTTGTTTAAAAGTATGCTTTAAGGTATTAGGAAAAAACTGCTTTATAGCATATTTTTTTTCTAATGTAATACAAGTACTTACATGTATTTTCATTTTTTTCTTCCCTGTAATCAGATATTATATCAAATTTACCATTCTCCTTCCTTCATTTTTTATTCTTATGTCTTTCAGGAACCCATTGATTCTGATTTCTTCTATTTCCCAGTCCTAATGTCTATCAGTATTTCCCGTTCACAGCAATCATGAACACAGCTTTTCTTTCTTCTCTTTTTGTTGAGACTAAAGTTAAAAGGTGGATTCAAAATGGTCAATCATTTATTTTTGTTTATATTATGAAATGAAATCATAGTTCACTGCTCACAAAGAGGCAAACAGGTTGTTTCGGTAAGTTCATTTCATATAGTGTTCACTGAAAATATTTCAACTAGCTACGTCCTTGAATTGGCACATACTAAAAAAGTTATTTAAGATACGCTGTCATTCTCTTTTACCTGCTTCTTTTTTTTTTTTTTTTTTTTTTTAAGATTGCCCTTAGTGAGTTATAAGTAACAGCTGACATGCGTAAAAGCTCACTAGCCTTTTTCTGCCCTGGTTGCTGACAGCATGATTTTCATATTACAGTGACATTTTTAAATATTGTATTAAAAAATACAGAATTGCCTTGATTTGTCTTTTTGTTGAAAACTAAAAGCTCTCAGTTTTCATGGCAGAGAGAAAATGCACCTAAACAGTGAGACTTTATTAACAGTGTTAGTAGCCCTGATTTCTGTAAATACCATAACTTATAATTTATTAAGTACTTCTGTATTAAAACCTCAGTTGCAAACATGACTTGCATAAAGTCTGGTTAAAATAGTTAAACAACCAGCAAAACTGTGCTTAATGTCAATGTAAAAACAATCAAATTATTTTGAAGTTCCAACTTTAGCAGAGGATGGTGAGGAAGAGAGTGGTCTTCTTTTCTTTCTTCCTTACACTCTCTTTAAAGTAAGTATACAAATTTCCAGGGCCTTCCACTCTCTAAAAAAAATCTGTTGATCAGGGCTTTGAAGTGAAACTACCCATCTTCCTCCTGAAAGTGAATACACAGACAAATCTAATAATTTCAGCTACTTTTTCATTTCATCACAAGAACAAGCAGACTATAAAAATGGATAAAATTCTAGCCTCTCAGGTGAAACAGATTGTTCAAAAAAAGGCTTAGAAAGGACTGTCCACCATGTCTTTGTAAGAAATTCTTTCCTTTACATGGCTTGCTAACCCAGTGATTTCCAGGGAAAAAAAAAAAAAAAAAGTTAAAAAAAAATGTCTTCTCTGTCACTTGTCAGGTTTGGCTGTGGGCTTGATCCATGCTTCAGGAAAGCCCTCCTGCTGCTTACATCTTACGTTTTCAGGAGGCTTTCGAAACCAGTGTAACTTCGGTGCTGCTGAAAGCTTTTCCACTTTCTCAGTCTTGTCCTCTCCTGCTCTGGCCTTATAGATTTGTCTAATACTAACTGGGTTTTTTGCAACAGGATTAATTTTCAGTCTGCTCAGCAAGTGGCCAGATAACTGCAGGCAGCTGCATTCAGTGCATCCAGCCTCAGCTCAGTTCAAATTAAACACAGCCTGAGGACTCTGTGAGTCTGAAGCCACGCTGCAGGATCTTGTGTTGGATGGATTTCTCTCTGTTTGTCCTATACTGTGCCCCGAAAACATCCCTTCAGTGAGCAGGCAGAGAAGCTCTAGAGGAAACAGCAAAACAATCTCCCCTCCTTGGCATAAGATCCTGCTTCCTGCAGCTGCAATAGCTAAAACAAGGCAAATTATTCTGCTTTGCCCAGTCACTCCTTTTCTGCAAAGCATACATTACCCACAAAGTAAACTGTGAACAAGAAACATATACCTCTGGCATATTTTTAAAATATTTTAACAGATATAGTATATGATATTTTGATAGCATTTAATAAGAAACTGGTTAAATGGGAAATCCAAAATAGGACATACTAAACAAAATCAGCAAATGCCAGCAAATTGGTTATTTTAATGAAAACACAGTTTTTAAGCGTAAATCATTATTATTTTTATTGTGTATTATTTCTTGGTGGCTTGCTGAGAGGTTGTTTTGTTTTGTTTTGTTTTAATAAATAATTTGAATACCTTCTATTAATTTCCTTGCAATTAACTTCCAGACAAAGATTGTATCCTTACTACAGTTTGGACCAAAGCTCTACTGAGCATCTCAGCAGTAATCAGAGATACTGTTGCAGTCTTTCTCGAGGCATATAAAAGACATACATTGAGAATGATTCCATGCATTTTCTGCATCTATAGTCTTAGCCACTTCTTTCATTTCTTTGCAAGAAAGGTAAAAGGATTTTAAGACAAAAAATTTGAAACCTTAAGAGAAAGCTATAGTTTCCTGTCTGAGATCTTATGGAAGAGCAATATGAATTTCCCTGTCCAAAACATGCATGTTGTTGATTGTGGCAGTCAAATGGGACAGTTAGAACTTGCAGAGAAAATTATTTCATTTTCCTAAACCAGAATCCTCTCTGTTTGCCATACTAGAAAAAAATACTAAGCCATGACTTATTTTATCTTTTATTTTGGATTCACCTCCTGGCAGAAGCAGTGAAGATATTTATAAGCAGGTGTTTGATTTATAAGAAAAAATAACAGAAGACTGAGATTAAAGAAGTAAAACCAGGATATTAAAAAAAAAAAGCAACAAAAAAACCCAACAACAAAACCCACACACAGCCCCCAAAACAAACCAAACCCAAACCTAGACTACTTTTGAGTGAAAGAGAGAAAAAAAAGGGCACAATTAGTGCTCTAAAAATTGTGCTGGCTGATGAAGGAAAAGGGTTTCATAAATGTCAGTACTCTGAACGCAGAGAGATAAGGCACAATACTTTTGACCACACATATCTGAAATATATGTGCATTACACTGTGCATATGTGGTGAGTCCTTCTCCCAGAGGAGAAAGTTGCATCTATATCTTTGACATAGAAGTTTGATGTCCTGAATATATACTAAAAGTTTCTGTTCTATAGTCACTTCCTACAACTCTGAAGCTACTCTGAGCTCAAGTAGATTAATACAGTGCTAATGAAATCAACAGGTCTCTGCCAATTTACATCAGATGAGGTTCCAAGTTTGCTGGAGGGGAAAGAAATGGCTCAGGTGTCCCAGAAAACAGAAAGAAAAATAAGAAAATTGAATTCATTTAAGGGCACACTGAAAACACACAGAAACAGCTAAGCTTGTTCCTCACCAGGTTCCTACAGAAACAGCAGAAGTTTCTGTTTACAGCAACCATAGCACATCCACACAGGACTAAACTCATATAGTTAACCAATTAATAGAAAATAACAGCACCAGTTTCAACAAATGTACTCTCATTTGCAGGGCATAGGCAATCCCATAGGTTCTTATAATGCATTGACAGTATCTTCTTTCTACAAGTAATAGAGGAGCCAACAAGGACGGCTATCATGCTGGACCTTGTTCTCACAAACAAGGGGCTGGTGAAATGTGAAATTTCTGGAGGAATGTGAAATTTAAGGGCAGCCTTGGATGCAGTGACCATAAAAAGATGGACTTCAAGATCATTAGGGCAGTGAGGAGGGCATGCAGCAAGGTCACTACTGTGCATTTCTGGAGAGCTGACTTTGACCTCTTCAGGGATCTGCTCGGTAAAGTACCATGGGATAGAGCCCTGGAGGGAAGAGGCACCCAAGAAAGCTCGTTAATATTCAAGGATCACCTCCTCCAAGCTCAGCAGCGATGCATCCCAACAAAGACAAAGCTGGGCAAAAAAGTCAGGAGGCCTGCATGAGCAAGGAGTTCTTGGACAAAATAAAGCAGAAAAAGGAAGCCTATAGCGGGTGGAAGCAAGGACAGGTAGCCTGGGAAGAATACAGAGAAACTGTCTGAGCAGCCAGGAACCAGATTAGGAAAGCTAAAGCCCTGGTAGAATTAGATGGCCAGGGACATCAAGGGCAATAAGAAAAGCTTCTGTACATACATGACTGATAAAAGGAAGACTAGGGAAAGCTTGGGCCCTCTCCAGAAAGAAACAAGAGACCTGGTTACCCAGGATATGAGGAAGACTGAAGTACTTAATGACCTTTTCACCTCAGTCTTCACTGAGAAGTCGTCCAGCCATACAGCCCAAGTCATAGAAGGCAAAGACAGGGACTGGGAGAATGAAGAACTGCCCACTCAATGTAGGGGAAGATCAGGTTCAAGATCATCTAAGGAACCTGAAGCTGCACAAGTCCATGGGACCTGATGAGGTGAATCTGCACATCCTGAGGGAACTGGTGGATGAAGTGGCTAAACCACTATCTATCATATTTGAGAAGTTATGGCAGTCTGATGAAGTTCCCATGGACTGGAAAGGGGAAAAAGTAATCTCGATTTTTTAAAAGGGAAATAAAGAAAACCAAGGGAACTACAGGCAGGTCAGTCGCCCTTCTGTGCCTGGCAAGATCATGGAGCAGATCCTCCTGGAAACTACGTTAAGGCACGTGGAAAATAAGGAGGTGATTAGTGACAGCCAACATGATTTCACTAAGGGCAAGTCATGCCTGGCAAATTTGGTAGCCTTCTATGATGGGGTTGCAGCGTTGATGATTCAGGGAAGAGCGACTAATGTTGTTGACCTGGACTTGTGCAGAGCTTTTGGCGCTGTCCCACATAGCATCTTTGTCTCTAAACTGGAAAGAAACAGATTTGAGGGGTGAACCACTCAGTGGATAAGTAATTAGCTGGATGGTCACACTCAAAAAGTTGTGGTAAACAGCTCAATACCCAAGTGGAGGCTGGATATGAGTGGCGTTCCTCAGGGGTCCATACTGGGACTAGTGCTATTCAACAACTTTGTTGACAACATCAACAGTGGGATTGTGTGTAACCTCAGCAAGTTTAGTGATGATACCAAGCTGCATGGTGCACTCAACACACTGGAGGGAAGGGATGCCATCCACAGGAACCTTGACAAGCTTGAGAGGTGGGCTTATGCAAACCTCATGAAGTTCGATAAGGCCAAGTGCAAGGTCCTGCATATGCGTTGTGGCAACCTCCAGTATCACTACAGGCTGGGCAGAGAAGAGATTGAGAGGACTTCTGAGGAGAAGGACTTGGGGGTGCTGGTGGACAAAAAACCTCAACATGACCTGACAATGCACGCTTGCAGGCCAGAAAGCCAATCAAATCCTGGGCTACATCAAAAGAAGTATGGCCAGCAGGTCAAGGGAGGTGACTCTCCTCCTCTGCTCTGCTCTTGTGAGACATCACCTGCAGTCTTGTGTGCAGCTCTGGTGCCCCCAGCATAAGGAAGACATGGATCTGTTGGAACAAGCCCAGAGGAGGGCCACAGAGATGATCAGAGGGCTGGAGCACCGCTCCTATGAGGACAGGCTGAGAGAGTTGGGGCTGTGCAGCCTGGAGAAGAGAAGGCTCCAGGGAGAGACCTTAGAGCAGCCTTTCAGTACTTAAAGGGGGCTTTTAAGAAAGATGGGGACAGACTTTATAGTAGGACCTGTTGCCACAGGACAAGGGGTAATAGCTTTAAACTGAAAGAGTGTCGCTGCACTCTCCAAACTATCAAGCTGCAACAAGGTCTTTCACCACCATATACCAACATACTTTTCATGCCAGTCCCTCTATTGCCTTCTCTTGGTTTCACCTCATCCAGGGCACACACTCTCTTCTCACTGCTTCTTCCTCGGCTGCTCTCTCTTCATTGGCTGCCCAACCCCTTAACAGAACCAGCCACACCTGCACCTTATCCACATCAGCCAACCTGCAGCCCCTGAAGCCAGCCCACAGCTGTATATTATCAATGCTAATTAACCCAGCTTCATTTCTCTACAAAAGAGGGTAGTTTGAGATGAGATGCTAAGAAGAAATTCTTTACTGTGAGGGTGGTGAGGCACTGGAACTGGTTGTGCAGAGAAGTTTTTGGATGCCCCATCCCTGGCAGTGTTCAAGGCCAGACTGAATGTGTCTTTGAGCAAGCTGGTCTAGTGGAAGGTGTCCCTGCCTTTGTAAGTAGGGTTGTAACTAGATGATCTTTGAGGTCCCTTCTGACCCAAATCATTCTATGATTCTGTGATTTATTTGTGGCTTGCAACCAGACACAAATCCAACCTTCCATAAACAACATAGAAATGAGCTGATGACAGGACTTTACGGTCAATTCTTATCATACATGGTGTTTGCACCGTAATTGATTTCAGCAGCAGTTGACTGTTTCCAGAACATCGACCATTCTGGAATAGACACTCTGCTTTTGCAATGTATTGCGAAGAGTTCATTCACTTCTGTTCCAACACTGCCACCATACCCATCTGGATAGAATTATTCACACACACAAAAAACCCCCTAGTTAAAACATTAATCATTGAATATTAAAATTTGCTTTGTATCTTGGCCTGGATTAGGTTGGCTTATCCTTTTTATCTATTGTCAGGGAACTGTTGTGTGATGTGAAAGCAGGTCAAGGTGTTTTGTTCACTTGAAAGCTGGTCAATTGAGTATCTTACTGGGGAAAAATTTAGTTGGTGTCCAGTGTCATAATTTATAAAGTCATTTTAGATATCCTAAAGTAGGTATATCACTTGGCCTCCAGCTGAATGAATATGGTACAGGCGTTATATTTCTCCTGTGCCAAATCTGCCTGTGTTGATGTTTCTCTTTTACCCTGTGGAGTTTGAAATGTCAGTGGATTGCCGTAAGTTGGCAACTACATCACATCAAGTCCTATCTCCATCAATTATAATCAGAACATAGACACTCAGATCACATGCAGACAGCTGCATTGAAGACAGTTTGTGCATTTGAATCTTGAGTTGATGCACAAGCACAGCTTAAACACAGCACTAAGAGGTATTTTGAGAAAATAGTACAGATATTTGGGAAGACTAGCATAGATGTGCCTTCTCATAGAGCAATTTGATCTAGACTCAGATAGCTGCTATTTTAAAGCAAGTTGGATGACTTGTGATTAACTTAACCCATGACTGAGAGTAACTAATGAGTGTAAGCTAACTGAGAGCAGAAAAGGTGTGGCCAGG
This sequence comes from Falco biarmicus, assembly GCF_023638135.1. Lineage (NCBI taxonomy): Eukaryota > Metazoa > Chordata > Aves > Falconiformes > Falconidae > Falco > Falco biarmicus. The sequence continues at coordinate 36,199,901 of NC_079289.1, read as the reverse complement.
AGGGTCACAAAATGAGATTTAGTTAATGGACAGAGCAATGATAACTGGGGTCTCCATAAACCTTGAAAAAAAGTGGATTCAGCTCACCCAGTTTTAGACAGTGGGTAGACTTCTGTGTCTGAGCTAGGCACTAAGCTTCTTTTATATTCAATGGAAAGAAATACAAACATATAGGGCACATTTGATCTTTCCTAGTTTATTAGTCTACATTAAGTTGAAATAAATTTCTTCCTAACAGTGTCTGTTTCTCTTCATTGGCAATAAAAAGAACCGAGGGCAACTAGTTTAAATTCCGGCATCTACATTTGATCAGAGGACTCTCACCTGGGTATCTGTAGATAATAGTGTGTCTTAGATCAGAGAGAAACTCTGCACCATCTGCTCCAGAAAGACTTGTCTAAAGCTCCAGCCCCACCAGAGATAGCCTTTATTGGCATGCCAATTACAGGAACATCTGTACTTAGACTTAAATTTGCCCTGTAGCTAGAGGTACCTATTCCCACCCAGTTATCTTATTATTATAAATATTTTAAAACTGTAGCACCCACAAGCAGAGAAAGTACAAACAGATCAAATCAACAACGTTAATTAAATAATTAATTAAAGTAGTCACTCATCCTCTTCAGCCATCCCACCAGAATTTGCTATCATACAAAAGACCACGTGTGGAAACAAATACTATCAAGAGGCAATTTGAGAAAATATTATGCAGCCAAATAAAGAGACTCAGAGCAGGATTTAGAGTTCAGATTAATTACAGGTAATGCTACCAACAAGCATGACACAAAGCAAATGGGAAAGAGCATCGAGGGTGGTGAAAAAATATGCAAAATATTATCTTGTTTTGCTCTCAGGAAGCATCCAGCAAAATGTATTGTTTCTTCTATCACTGCAGTCAGTCTCTTAGCAGCCTGAAAGTTTAAACCTGCTAGAAGGTACCCACCCTGTTGTTTGGCAGCACAGGTTGCCAAGGCAACAGAAGCCAGTGACACATATTCTTCCTGATGGATTCTGCCACTAAAATACAGAAATCGGCATCCTGAACTGACCTGATCACTCTTTGGAAGACATTTTTTTTCATGCTATGAAATCCTTGTATCATAATAAAGCGCTGAGGTATTCTGAAATATTAAATACATTTATTTTAGAAACACTTATTGATGTTCTGTAGTTCATTACATTTATTGTGATGCTTCTTAGATGGATGTTCAGAAGTCTGACATACTGGTCAAAAGAATACTGAAAAGGATACTGCTACTCTTGCATTAGCCCCTTTTCTCTTGGTAAAACCAGGTAACAGAATTAAATCACGGACATTAAAATCTCTCCATAGTTAACCGTTTAAGTCAATTTATAGCATTTTGCACAACTAGGTGCACATATGGAAAACCAGCAACAGTTTTTAGTGTACAGTTGGCAATATTTAAATAATAGCTTCAAGAGATACTGCTTTTTAATTTCAGTTTGATACAAACAAAAAAGAATCACTGAAGCATGGAAAATGTCTTAAGGGAACACGTGAAAGAGAAAACAAATCTACACTAGAATCTTTTCTCCCAGTATAATGAAACTCTTGGTTTGTTCACCATCAGGGAAAAAATAAAACTCTCACTCCTTTTTGTCCTAGGCCTAACTTTGCACGCATTTCCCCTTGTTTAAACCCCATGAGCTTTTTCTTTGTGAGTCATTACTCAGTTCAATGTAGAAATTCTTTTGAATGTCCCTTAAAGCTATTCTCCCATTGATCTGCACAATTACATGCTTCCCATAGCAGATGGTCTCTCTTGTCTCTTAATAAATGTCCCAAATATTTTCATATCCTTTTCTAGATAAATTTGAAGAGAATAAAATTGTTGACTCCGATTAATTTTGTAATTTGTTGTATATACTAACATTTTTATTAAGGCATTTACTCTTGAAGACATTCCAATGTCTTTGCATACTGAGAGGGAAATCAGGCTTTTACATCTTTATGTTAATATGTAAATAACATTTGACCTGAACATGCAGAATTTTTTCTTCAGGTTTCAAAATTTCCCCTAGTCTCACTTAAGATAATAATTGCTGTTTCTGCATTGCCAGCTCATAACATTAGTTAATTCCAAAGAAAAATACATTATCAAATGCGTGGATACAGCCCACATTTCTGACATTACTTGATTCACTCTGTGTGTGAGCTATGCATATTGATGAAAAGTAGTTTAATGCGAAGAAAGCAAACCTGTAGCAAACAGCAAGAACTATATATACACTATATTCAAACTATTTATTTAAAATGGGGCTAGAGGCACAATGTGTCCCCTTCACAGGTCACAAAAACTGAAGATGCTGTTTCCTCTAGAGAGAAGGCTTCATCATGAGCACCTACTTGCTTCTAGTTCCAAAAACAAATACAGGACCATAATGGATTAAGGTGAAGAGGAGTTATAACTGAATTGCTGGTCAGTAAGGAAGAATGACGCTTAGAAAATGAATTTAAGGCATACACAGCAACTAAGGAGAATAATAATTCAGAAGTCTAAATTAACAAGTAGAATGTGGAAACCTTTTATGATAGTTAAAAGAGTCTCCAATTGTTTATCAGTATTATTGAAATTATCCCTACTTACAAGGATAATAATTTGTTTATACAAATAATTTATAAAATCTGATTAATCTCATTTAACTATAGCCTTGCATATTTGCGGTATATGTTAAATACATTTATTATATCATGTAGAATGTCTCACACTTTTTGGCACATGGCCGGTGTGCACTTCAGTCTCACAGTAGGCCAGAATACCTATTCACTGTGAGGATATTTTTGCCCACTGCCTTTACACACCAGTGTGGACAGACTGCAAATGCCCCTTCAGTCATCTAGTCTAATTCATGAAGAGTAGATATGCCCTCAATCAGCTGGTCAAAGGTGGTCTGATCAGTGAGTTGTGAGTTTTTTTCTCGATCATCAACACAAGTCAATGAATGGCAGTTATATCTAACTGATATATTAACCCTAATTGATATATGAGTTGCGGTTAATTTTGGTTGTCTCCTGCTGAATGTCCATGTTCTGATAATGATCTGCTGCATTGCCAACAGGTCAAGGAAGATGATCCTTTCCCTCTGCTGAGGAACGAAGTTCTGTGTTCAGTTCTGGACTCCCTGATACAAGATAGGCATGGACATACAGGAGCAGGTCCAGAGAAGGGGCACAAAGATGATGAAGGGGTTGGAGCATCTCTTGTAGGAGTAGAGACAGAGAGCTGAGAATATTCAGCCTGGAGAAGAAAAGGCTGAGGTGGAATCTTATCAAAATCAAAAAATATGTAGTGGGAAGAAATAAAGAAGAAGGAGCCAGAGTCTTCTCAGTAGTGTCCTGTGAGAGGAAAAGAGGCAATGGGCATGAATCAAAATACAGGAAATTCCACCTGAACAGAAGAAAACACTTTCTTTAAAAAAAAATATTGTATTTTTACTGTGGATGTGTTCATACTCTAAAACAGGTTACCCAGGGAGGTTGTGGAGTCCCTGACTGTGGAGATATTAAAAACCTGACTAAGACATATACATGGATAACCTCCTCTAGGTGACCCAGCAGTCAGGGTGGATGAGATGATCTAAAGAGGTCTCTTCCAATCGAAATGGTCCTGTGATTCTGTGATAATGCTATGACTACCTGCATTTATTTGTATGTTGTTCTTTTAAGATTTGTTTTTTCTCTGTCTTCCAGAAGATATAAAATTATTCTGAATTTAGAGAAACAGTGCTTCTCTTTGAGGTTACAAAATAGAAAAAAAAAAAAAGAAGAAAAAATCATAGAAGATTTATACTTTATACTTGACATAATTTTATAAACCTAGTAATTTAAAAAGGAATAAGGTGATAACATCTCACTATGTTGATGCCAGCACCCTAGACCATAGGGCATATTACTCACTTGTAGATCAGACTAACTCTCCCAAGCATGACATACATACAGTCCCCTGTATCTTCTGTAAGGAATTTCATCCCCTCCCCCATCTGCCTTCTTTCCCAAAATGGTGGCCCAGAGGTGGAATTTTAGGTATATTTTCCTGGTTTCCTTTCACCTTACTAAACTCTGGAGTTACATACTTATTTAGCACCAGAAAGAATAGGTGGGCAATAAAAACCAACTCTGCCTCCAAAACACTTTCACATCGTAGTTTCACATCGACATTCTTTGCATTTATTTTTTTTTGTCCTTCAGAGAAGTCTTTGTCTTAGTGATAGAACAGAATAGTTGCGGTTGGAAAGGACCTGCAATGATCCTCTAGCCCAACTGCCTGGCCCTGGGGTGCATGAAGATACACTATAACCTACAGCTCTACTGCATATTGCATATAACTTTCAGTGGATCTTTTGTAAAGGCTTTCTGATTATAGTGATTTCAATTTAGTGACAGTGTGGTTGCTTCCAGGGAAGATGGAGGGCTTGTGAGGAACAAGGCAAGTTGAGATGTTTTCTGAATAGATAGAAACTGTGGAGTGGCCAGTCTAGCCTCTGTGGTACATAACATTTAAAGAGAAAGGCAATGTAATATTAGGACACATTTAGGTAATTGTGGGGTTGTTTTTTCCAGTTAAATTGTTTGCTTGCTGGCATCTTTGCAGCTAGAGAAGTTCTAAAATACTATTTCATGTTGTGACTATTTGCAACTGTTCTTTTTCAATCAGTAAATCTCCAACATTGTTATACTTTCTTTTATTTTGCCTCCTCTTTGTAATTGTGTTTAATCATGGGCTCACTATGGATTCTGATTGCCACTCCATTTATGACTGTGGGATGCTACACCTATAGATTCAGCTCCTACAATGCAGCACTTTGCTTAGATACAGTTCAGCATTCAGTTATTTAGGTTAATGCAGCTATTTAGTGTAGACCCTACTCATTGGCTATATGCTTTAGATTTGCTCACAGAACATGATAGCTGGGCAACTAGAAATTAAAAGAAAGCAATAAACATATAAAGACAGATTTTTTAGGAGAAAATGTAAATATTTTTCACTGGTTGTATCAAATAATGAATGATTTAGTCATCTAGGAAAGGAGTATTAATTTCCCAGTGTATCTTTATTTCTTTCTTACAGCTCTGTTTTCTCCAAGTAGATTTTAGCAGTCTTCATAGGCTGGAAAAAAAATCTGTTTGTGTGTGTATACACTTACTTAAAATCACTTGGCTTCTCTGGCTGTTTTTTCCAAAATTAATTAAATGAAGTGAGTTCTAACATGAATTGAAGTAAAAAAAGTGAAAGAAGAAATCTTGTGTAATGCATTTACTGATCATAGAGTTATGGAAACCATTATTATTTTACACAGACACATTTGAAAGTTCAATGAACATTTCTAAAGACTTTGAGTAAGCAAAATATTACAGGTATGTCACAGCACTCTCCAGACTATCAAACTGCAACAAGGTCTTTCACCACCTCATACCAGCATTCTCTTCATACAATCCCTCTGCTACCTTCTCCCCATCCTAACTCACCCAGGGCAAGCTCTCTCTCTTTTCTTTTTCAACTGCTCTCTCTTCATTGGCTCTCAACCACTTCACTTAACCAGCCACAGCTGCACCTTACCTACATCGGCCAACCCGCCGCTGCTGAAGCCAACCCACAGTTGTATATTATCAATGATAATTAATCCAGCTTCATTCCTTTATACAGGTAGATAAAAATGGAATTGTTTAAGTGTTTGAAGATGTAAATATAAAGGCTAATTTTTATTTAGGAAGTGAAATAAGTATTTTGTTATTTGTCTCACTAGCTTTGACCTTTCCATAACAGTTATATGATAAGAGAAACTAGCAATCATTCAAGAATACAAAAATATTAGATTGATTTCAATAACAGAAGGTTTGAATTCTAAACATGAAAGTACTTACTAATCATCGTCCCTGGTCTTTCCGACATAAAAACATCAGATTTCAGTAGAACAAAAGGATAACATGTTAAATTGTTTTCACCTAGCTACTATTTCTGCAATTGTACTGACTTGTAGGTAAGGTCAACTATTAGATAATTTGTTTATATGGAATGATTGCGAAACTTGGTTGTTGGGCATTTGCATTATTGATTAATAAAACTCCACCACTTTCCAATTCTGTTTTTCATCAGAATAGTTGTTCTGTCTCTAAATCTTCTTTAAATGGATTAGGGATAGAACATGATTCTTGAAAGCCTTTAACAATTTAAGTCTTGCTGTGTTTTGTAAACGTAAACTTATACATATGTTTCTATTTTGACAGATTAGGTATAATATAAGCGTGTCCTTGTTTTAATATTGACCTTGCTGCTATTTAATCAGTGATTATACTATTACCAGTGTACTTTATTCTCCACTGTAGTGCCCAATTCTTATATGGCATTACTGCAACAGGTAAAATTTTGATATATTGCATGTCACTGGACAACCATAAAGCAAACAAAATGCAATTAGCAGAGGTTGTTGGGTTAAAGTAAAAATTTCTAATAGTAAGCTCTCTGGTAGAGGTTGAAATTTACCTCATTCAGCAGTCATTTAGACTTGAAGGCAATATTCTTGAGTTTAAGTGCAAATAAATTCCTAAGCATATGTTGTCCTATTAGTGAAGACATGGTAATATTCCATGAATATGGGACTAGTAAAACACAAAGAAAAGTTTAGTATTTGGAAGGGGATTGATAGGCTTATGGTTTTTTATAGCATATTTTTTATATGTGTGTAAAAGCCTGCTACAAACCTAAAGAAAACACGGTCTTTGAAATGCCTCTGCTCTGTAATACATCTCACATATATCATAGAAAGATGAAGAGGAGATCACACCATCTAAATCTATACTTACAACTATACTTACAACTGAAGCTTTTGTAATCCTGTCTGACTGTTTCTCCCCTGGGCTTTTCAAGCAGAACATCAGTGGAGGGGTTTTATTCTGATAATGCAGTGCTCTTAGGGCTCTGGATATATTAACTGTAGGTAGCACTCCTAAAACATTGTGTAAAGTTCAATAACAACTCTGACAACACCACCACCACCATCCTTCAAAATAAGTTTTAAAACTTTTACAGCAGAACGTAATGTAGTTCCTTCTTCAGCACCAGTAGACACAGTTACTGAAAGTAAAATCCTGTGGCATGAACACTTTGTTTAGGAAAGTTAGGATCATACTAATTATGTGTCCATAGGATTAAAAAGAGGAATAAAGAAGGTGGAGGGAATAAAGGCAACAGAGTGATCATTTTGAAGCAATATAAAATCTGTGTTGTATTAGCCCAGGCTGAAAGCCCATTTGGAATGACTAGGGCCATGGTAGCCAGACTCAACTGGAGTTTTCTTTCAGCATTAGTTACTGTAATAAACACTCTAACTTGCTTGAGTACAGCTGATCCATGTATTATCCGAGTTACACTAAAACAGTTATCGAAATTTCATTTTAGAAACTGACCTACAAATAGACAAGTGATAATAACTGCATTTTATTTTCCCCTGAGGTCTATAACAGTATTTTGTGTGAGTGAAATGGCCATTAATAGTCTCAACATGCTAGTTTTGATCTAATGTAAGCAAGATAGTCTCTTCATTACAATTTATCTAATTGTATGGAATTTGCCATAAATTAATGCACTGGATTTAACAAATAGTATTAAACTTATAATTAAAAAAGGATTTGATGCTGGGAAGAATTCAAGATTATTATTCCTAAATCTTTCAAAAACTGCAGATTGTTACAAGTGTATTTTGACTGAAATAAATTTATTAGATGTCCTTAAAGTGCATACATAAAATTTTGATATATTTTTAAATTGAAGGGTTTATTTATTTATATTTGGTCCACTTGAAGGATATTAAATTTATATAGTAAGATCTACATGCATCAGTAATATATTTTGTGAATGTTTAAATTGCATGAGAAATGTTTAATATACAGGATCCTGTTGCATCATCGTTACTTATACAAAGAAAATTTTTGCTACACATATGGTCTCATCTACTTCCTCACCAATGAGAAATATTTATCTTTGTGACTGTTGCCTGCTTCTTCAACAGGGAGAGCATAGCACCTCTCCAGTTAACAGTGTATTATAACTATTACTCATCTATTGATCAGATATGTGGTGCAAAATTTTGGAGGTGCTTAGATATAGAATTTCCTGTTTTAAATTTCTACAACTGTAAAAACTTATCCAAAACAGAATACATTTATGTCAGAACAAATTTCTGTACTGTAAAATGATTAACATTATCAGCAGATTTTAGTTCCCTAAATATAGGTTTCTTGTGCCAAACATATACTCTATTATTCTACCTGACCTCTAATTTGAGATATCATGGTTCTTCTGAAGATCAGGTCATACCTGCTAAGCCTGTGCAATTTTCTCAGACATCCTGGAGCATCATAAATGGCACCAGTTGTTATCTAGTTATTTAAGTGATGATTCAAGCCCCAGCTCAGCAGTGACTGGAGGGCAAGATTTAGTTTCTGAAGGGTAGGTGGCTAGAGGCATTTAGGATGCCCTGAGGTATCTGAAATAGGGACTTAGGTCAGGTAGATACAATACCTGACTTGCAGGAAAATGTTGGTGTACTAGAGCATTGTCTGGAGACCGGTTATTGGTCTAGGTGGTCTTACATTTCACCGGAGGCTTATGTTCACCAGCTGTCATGGCAGCTTAGACGACCAGCTAACACTGACATTGTGGACACATTTAGCTTTCTAGCTCTAGAACTGGGTCCTATCCTAGGCATAACAGTATGCTACTTATACGTAGCATAAGGTCAGAGTTGTAGTCATCTCTGAAATCTTTTTTAGCCAGTTAATAGAGACTAAGGTCATGTGGAAAGCTAAGTTCTCTCAATTACATTTCAGTTGCACGAATCCAGACCCAGGCTGAGTGGAGTACTGAAAATCAGTAGCCATTAATTCAAAAAGAGATTTTAGGATATCATAGTTCTCTGGGAGTTGGGGGGACACAAACTGTGGTTTCTGAAATAAGAAGCAAGTACTTATTACTGACAGTTTTTTTTCACTGACCTGAGAACATTCAGACAACATATGGTGACGATGTTGTGTGTGTCCATAAGGTATGCTATAGATTTTCTACTCACATGCAGCTTTCCCAAAGACAAGACAGATCAAGGGGGGTGGGGGTGGGGGGTGGGTTGGCTGGGAAGAGAGTCAACTAAATTACATCTTTAAACTTGTTAAGTTCTGTTTGATTTTATTTTATTTAAATGTTACTTTTATTTTGGTAAGTAGGATTTGTTTGTTCAGAATTAATAGGATTAGCTGGTGATTCCTTGATTCACTGTGTCTATTGTAGGAGAGAGTAGTTGCTTACAAAGTTTGAAAATAAACTAATTACTGTCTCAGTGGATACTTTGAGTCTATTTAGAGCCATAAGAGTACAACAGTTATAGATATGTAAGATTCATTTTATAAAATAATAATTGATTCAATGAGAACTTACTTCATGGCCTCTCACTACCATTCACTCATGGCTCTACCCTGTAAGAACAGAATGAGAATCAGGTTGTGATTCAACTGCATTTAACCTCTAATTTCCTCCCTTTTTTGAAGGGCTGATGTTACTGTAATTAGCATTACATTTTGTGTAGTTTAATGAAGCTCAATTGTTCATTTCCCAACTTAATGGCACAAGAACAGATCTGCTCATTTCTCCACCCCTCCCTGACCATTTCTTCCTGCATCTATGAAGTAGCTGAAAACAGTAATCCTTTGAAAGTAGTAACTCTTTTTTTTTTTTTTTTTTTTTTTCTTTTCCCAAGGCTTGCATGCTCTTAAGAGCTACAACTACATTTGAATTTATGCTTTGATTAAGCTGGTTAGAGTCCTAGAACTGTATTAAAAAAACCCTCACCTAACAGATAGTCCATATGAAAATACATCAAGGTGAACTCTTTGGAAGCAGTAAAAGGAGAACTTCTTCCCCAGGAAAAGGAAGGTCTGAAAAAAGGGAATATTTTCTGCAAAGAAGAAATTTTCTATATGGTTGCAAAACTACTCTTAACACAAATCCTTCAAACCAGTTTTGGCATTTAGTTTTAGTCCTAACAAATTTTATAATATGCTTTAGTTTGGCAGTTAAAAGTAATGCTTGTTGCTTTGTATTTTCACAATAACTACTATCACAGGGATCAAACTGAATAAGCACCTGTGAAATTAATATTATTTTTGATTCATTTCTTCTGTTTTCATAAGGCTGCTTTGCCTGCTCTCAGTAAATATTTTATTCTTCTCTCAGTAAATCAATTCTCAGTTATGATAAATTGATGTCTGGCTAACTACAGGATTGTACTGTAAGTGACCCATCTATCACCTTTTTAAGCCTAAATTTCACATAATTTAAAAATAGCAGATGGAGTAGAATGACTAAAAGGTACATGGCACCAACATTTCATGTCTGTGGGACTGCTTCTTAAATAAAAAACTGTATTTTTGGGAAACCAAATTAAATCTATATATATCTTAATAGTAAACAAAAGGATTTGCTCTCAGACAATGCAATATAGATTGCCAGAAGCAGACATCGGGATGTTATCGAAAAATTCCTGGCAGAGTTATAGTTTCACTCAGAGATTTCTTCTCAAAGCAGTCTCTGCAATTCCAGAAGCAGATCTCCTTGTGACAAGCTAGAGAAAGTAAAACAGTTTCTGAAATCCCATTTAAAATATAAGCAAAATGTGGAGGGAAAAAAAAAAAAGAAAAAATATCAGTCAAACAAAACAAGTATGACAAGGAATTGCAAGAAATGTCCCCACTAGTTGTTGTGGTAGATTTAAAATTATATAAAATACAACCAATTGAAGGAAATCAGTGTTTTATAACTCTGATTCAAATCATGTCAAATAATTTGAAGTAGGGGTAAACTGTATTGCCAAGAGTGAGATAAAAAGAACTCTTCTTTCAGCATAGAAGACAATAATTCCTCTAAGATATAAGATGAATTACAATAAATATACGTGGACATCATAATAGAGTGAATTATGTTAAAAAATATCAGGCCAGATTCTGTGGGCTGGCTAAAATTTTTTAACAGGTGAGTAAAAGAAGATATGGGTGTAAATGCCCTCTCAAAACTAGTGCAAAGCTGAGGTTAAAGCCATTTCTGCTGTTACGGAGTATTATGCAAGTAACTCAAAGGGCGACTTAGTTCTGCTCAGGGTAAGTTACTGACTTATCTTGAGAAAGTTTAGCCCATTTTGGGTGTATTTTATTTTAATTTATACCAAAATATTGCAAATCAGAGCCTTAAGAAAGAGATTAGTAACTCCTGTCAGTGAGAAATACCTTTCTATGGGTAAAGAACTGTTTAACAAGAAATCGGCTAGTAATACCTAGCAATCAGCTGGATTAAAAAAAACAGCAAAACACAGCATTTCAAGTCCATTGAACACCAGGCAGATCTAAGGACCTTAACTTGTGTAGGCTTATCAACTCTCTTGCAAAATACGGGCTTTCCTGTATTATGGTTTCAAATTCTGTATCTCAAAGGAAGGATTCATACAGGACAATTATTTGCCCCATATTTTCTTTTCCTTGGCACTTGTTTGGTTAAAATATAGAACTGTACAATGATAGAGTTGTTGAGGTTGGAAGGGGTCTCTGGAGAGCACAGAAACAAGTCCTGAATAAGACTTCGTTGCTTGTTAGGGAAGGGAAGAGACATTTCCCATTGTTCCATGTGGATCACCTAACCTACAGGAAAAACTTATCAGAGGGTTTGTTTTAAACATCATCTCCTTAAGTACTTAAAGTTTCGGGGGTATGAAGAGATGTTTTCCTACATTTAGAATTTTCATCTGCCTTTTCAATGCATCAAAGACTTAAAGTATAATTTGTAGCAGACAGGAAAAGGGAGTATTTTGATGCACTCAGGAAGAATCCAAGCTCCTCTATCTCATCAGTTTTAGGTATCCAGCTGTAACAACCTATGCTACAAGCTGCGGGGCTTTCTGAGTTGGGGCTTTCTTATTGACTACCTGAAGATGATTCCATTTTGATAAAATAAATATTCAATCAGCTAAAGGAAAAGAGCAAACATGATTCTGTAGCATAGCAGATACCACAGGATAAGAAAAATCTAGTTCTATTAAATTCACAAACATTTTAGACTAAGAAATAATGGGATAGAAGGAATGAAAACTAATTGTCCTTCCACTCTGAATAAATGTGGAAGGTACTGTGCAGTCTTGCTTCCTCTCTGACTGAATAGATATGCAAGGATTTATTGCAACATGAAGTAGCTCCAGTCAAGCTCTACAATACCCTGCCAATGCACATTTAGTGAATCATAGGTGTGGAAAATCATGTAGATGATGAGTACCTACCAGACCAGTGTTCTCAGGATGCAGGTGGCTATGTTTATTCACTTTTGCAGGGCTTGTAGACATCTTCAGTGTGTTATTGAAAAAATAGATCAATTATATGAATAAAACCAATAATACAGGTTACCTTTTATTAATAATTAAAGAAAATAGAAGTATGTAAAATATTTTCTAACCTACTAGCTGGGGCCAGAGTTGGGAATCGTAGATGTAGCTTCTGTTTCCAGCTCTGCTGTTGGATTTCTGATTGACTCTGGGCATTGACTAACTTAAATTCTGCTTTTGTCTTCAGTTTCCTGTTCTTAAAATGGCAACACGATGCTGTTATCAGTCAAAAGAATGAGTTTTGAACTATTTGTTTAGTAAGTTTCCTGCTAAGTATAGAATTAATATTTATGGAATTCTTAAGATTTTGGACAGTATTACCTTTAACTGCCAATTTAACAAGAAGTGTGTGTGGATTCCACTTGCAACCATAATGGCTGGTACAAAGCAGTTCTCACAAGCAAATGTGGAGGTTATAAATGTTCAGTAAGAAGCAACAGAAGATTTTGACACCATATGAAGCTGAAAATATTGAGATGTCCCAGAATCAGAGCACCAGAGATTCGCCTGTTAAAAGAGTGGATTGTAGGCCACTCAGATAAATGAAACAATCCAGGGTCTTTCAGTATATTTTCAGACTGCATGACAAATTACTATCACCTCATAATTTTATATATTTGCAAGCACTTAAAATGTTACAAGTTTTTTTTTTTAAAAACACCACAAACCAACAAAATTAGAGTCCATTCTGAGAACAGTGACAGATAGTGAGAGGTTCTAATCCAGACTCCATAGCATAAAAGTCATTGCACATCAAAAAATGCTTGTATTTTTATTTTTGCAAAGTATTATTTGGGGTTCTTTCCTGTCTGTGTTCAGGTATTAAAAGAAGTGCTTGCTCACTGTGGTCTGTACTAACTAGAATAGAATAGTTCTTTACCTTCAGAAAGTATAAGGCAAGTTAATGCCAGAAAAGTCAATTGGTTATGACAGATGTGCAATCTTTGAAACAAGGAAGCTTCTGCTTTTAAACTTAACACTATCAATAATAATATGGTACACCAGTACCTTATTCATGTACTTGATTGTACAAGTTTCACATACAAATGTCTCTGCAAATTTTCAGATAGCAAATTCAGTACTTCTTTCCGAAAAAAAACAAAACAAAAACCCGACTGGAAACCATATTGCATAAACCCGGCACTATATTTATTTTTAAAATATTACCTACTACTTGAGACAAAGCAAGTTGCTTGGGACAAAAGAATTTCCAGGACATCCCTGCATAATGGCTAACATTATCTTACTGTGAGTTTCAGCCTATAAATACGAAATTTAAAGAGCTGGGAGAATCTAGGCATGTAACACCCTTAAAATTCTCATTTCCTAGGACTCTTGGACAGCTCAGATATAGATGTTAGAGCAATTCAAGCAAATATAAGTAATTTCAATACTCTGGTTAAACAACTTCTGTACCTCAAAACAGAAATTTGTTATTAAAAGAGATAATGAAATGAATTCTAGTCTCAATCAGTTCTCCTTAATGATGCCCCTTGTGGCTTTACTTAATTTCATTGCCATTTTCTTAAAAAAAATAAATATTAAAAAATCTTGCTTGACTCCTTGCTTTTTTGAGTACTACATAACTAATAAGAGCAGTTATCTAACTTTTTTGATATATCCATGGTAACAAAAAAAATAATTATCCAGAAGTATGGAGTTCACTTGAAAGTAGTCCCTGTGATTTTGACCCTGAAAGACTCTCCACAATGTTGGAAACCTATCACTGCATACCGTTTATTTTTTGCAGCTTGTGATTTTGCAGTAAGCTCAAAGGGCAATCTATTGCTACAGCCTTAACTAGTGTAACTGAGTCTGGTGGTGCTGGATTCTGTATTATGTGAAGCTGAACACTTCAGCTACTGTAAATTGATCTTTCTAGGCAATTTTTTTTCTCATATGGAAATGCTTCAGTGACTTTCCTTTCTTCTTGATTTTCAGTCTGCTACATATACATGGCACATTTTTAATATCCTTTCAATATATATTCTCTCACACATAGCACCAAAAATGAGCAACTTCAGAAGTCACCTATGGTCTTTGATTATTTTTTCTTCTGTCCATTTCCATAAAGGACAAAAAATACACAAAAGATTTCTTTTTATTTTGTGAAACAAGTGATGCCTAATCAAATGATTTATTCCCAAAATACAAACTCATATTTTTCAATAATTTTTCCTGAGACACCATATATACATATATATATATATGTATATATATATATATAAATGTGATTGTGGTCTTTCAGAAATTAACTTTCTTGATAACTTTGACCTATAGCACACAATGGCCTCATAAAGGATTACTAAGAATTATTAAGAATTAAGGCTCTGGTAGATCAAGGACAGACCAGTCATGACTATTCATTTTGTATTGTTTCACCCATAAAGTGATTTTCAGTTAATCAACATTTTGTCCAATAAAACACTTTTGCATCTCATTGTTTCCATTTGTTCATGTCTCAGGTCCTCTTTAAGCTCAAAAATTAATATTTTTTTTTTAAAGAAAAACCTTATCTGCAAAAGTGCATTAACATTTCTGTCCTTAGTAAAAAGCCTTACTGTTTGACTTGTCCGGGGCAAAGTCAGCAGTCAGGTTATGAGCTAAGCTCACTGGTTTAATGCAATATATCTGCTGTGCAGAAATAGTTGTTAGAGGTGGAAAACAGTATGGCCGTTCGGAGAAGTACAGACCAGCTCACCTCGGCTCAGCCAGTCACAGACTGCAGTTGCTAAGAGAGACTGGGAATAAGCATGCGATGTGGCTAGCTAAAATGGGTTTGACGTTGGAATAGTGTCGTGTAATGGAGACAACTTCCAGAATTGTAGTTGTGGTGCACTGCGGTATCAGGACTGCACATATGTGCACACTCAGTGCTCTCAGTCACCAGTTTCCTGGTGGTCCAGCAACTACCTCATTAGTCTTTGATGAGGTGAGAGAATGGACCAACTTGAGACCAGGTGGTTGACTGAACGCCATAACGGCCTTTGTGACAAAGCATTTGACTAATCCTTGCAAGATCTTTCCATGTGGGAGTCTCATATTGTCCCAGAGATTCCCCGATGCAGCTTCTGCTGTTCGTAGGTCACTTGACTAGCACCGTTTGTACGTGTCTAGGAGTTGGTTAACATCCTAAATGAGAGATCTGACCATTTCATTGACTCCCTCAGTCAGATTCTTCTGTGGAATTGTGCAAATATTACACAGAAAATTTTAAAGAGTAGAAGTTCATGAATGCAATCAGGAATTACCTGGGACAGCAAGCTATTTATGGGATATTTAGTGGAGGAACCAAAAGGAAGGAATGTAGATGATTTGGGGAGGAACAAACATAAGAAAAAAGAGGGATAAGGAGATTAAAAGGGTGGTTGATCCACTTATCTGACCATACCCTGTTTTTGATTTGTGCAGTCTGACCTACCTTCTTATTAAACTATTTCTGACTATTTTCCCTGGGCAAGGGGCTCTCTGGTATGTCTTGCTTGGGGGTCTGAGTGCCAGCAGCTGAAGTGGGACCTCAGGTCACAGGGGCCCATGTGTCCATGGTGAAGAACCTGGAGCAAATGCAGGTGTGCGAGGGAGTGTGGTGGTCACTAGTGAGGATCAGGCTGCCCTGGCTAGTGAGTAGGTGAAGTGGCCTGCAAACCAGGGGAGCATGTGGGTGAGGGGAACTCCTGAAGAGCTGCTCACTGGAGGAACCAGGAGAGTTCCAGCTAGCTGTTGGAGAGACCATAAGCTGGAACTCATTTGTGTATATATCTGTGTACGGAAGGCCCATGAACCAGGGCTGGCTGTTGTATGAACTGTGTGTGTGAGCGCAGCTATTGAATGAATCCACTGTATATGTGTGTACGTGTGTGTTGGTGTGCAAAGGAGTCTGTACCAGCAGCTGGAATGGGGCTGTGCCCTTGGAGGCCTTTATGTCCTGCAGCAATATGGGAGATTGGGATCCAGAGCAGAGGCAGTTACTGGGCAGACTGGGTGTCTGAGTCCAGCTAATAGAGGGAACCATGTTGCATATATATTCCTTTATTTATATGTTTAGATAGATAGATAGATAGATAGATAGATAGATAGATAGATAGATAAGATAGATAGATAGATAGATAGATAGATAGATAGATAGATAGATAGATAGATAGATAGATAGATAGATAGATGGTGACCACTGATAGGACACAAGGAAATGGAATGAAGCTGTGTCAGGGGAAGTTCAGATTGGACATTAGGAAAAGGTTCTTCGTTGGGAGGGTGGTCCATCACTGGAACAGGCTCCCCAGGGAAGTGGTCATGGCACCAATCCTGTCAGAGCTCAAGGAGCATCTGGACAATGGTCTTAGTCACATGGTTCATTTCTACATAGTCCTGTGAAGAGCAGGGAATCAGACTCGATCCTTATGGGTCCCTTCCAACTTGAGATATTCTATGGTTCTATGATTCTATGAGATATATAACCTTTATATCTATAGAAAGGTTTCCCACTAGCAGACTGTCATCCTGATCAGCCACAGAGAGGAGCAGAATGAGACCATTGGTGCTCTTTGTGATTGTGTGTGTGTGGGATGTACCCATCTGCTTCAGTCTCTGTGGCCACCAAGAAGTATATGTGTATATGCTCTTATGTATGTTGTATACGTTTGTTTCTGTGCCTACTGGGCATACTTGCTCAGTCTTGCTACTAGCTGGACCTGGGGACATGGTGCTGCAGCAGCCTCACTGCTGATGGACTGCTAGATTCAACAAGACCCAGCAATGTAGGCCCATGGGTCAGATGGGTCATGAAGAGAAAGCAGGAGAGCAGCTCAGGGAGTCTCACCACCTTCAGATGAGGGTGCAACAGAGAATTTTATTACCATTCAGAGAGCAGCTGACCATCCCATTTGAAAGGTTTTCTTCCCAATATGAGTATTACCTATGCAAAAGATGCCAATACATTAGTTTTTTAATAAAATGCTATTTGCGCTGGTGCAATGAGGGTAACTGATGCTAACGCTGCACCATGGCACTTGGCTGATCAGAAGAAATTACTCTCCTCTAGCCCTTTTATAATTTTTGCTAAACAGAGGTAGAGGATGAGGATGAACAACTTTAAGAGAAAGAGAACATACATGCTTTTTTTGTTTGGATTTGGAGGTGCAAAACCAGTCCTTTCTCTTCATTTGGACCATCATGTGCCGTTTATGTATGAAAACATAACTCACAAATTTAGAGTCCAAAATGAAACTTGTTAAAAAGTTTCCCTGAAAAAGTAATGATTGAGATTTTTCTAAATAACTGTTCTTCTGTTGTGTCAGACCATTTGTGGCAAATGTCATTGTCCAGTATGTTACTACTCACTCATTTCAAAACAAAATTGTCTCTGCTGCTTACAAGAAAATGGTGTCTTTAACCTTTGTACATGTAAAACATTTAATTTTTTGAGAATCTATTACTTTTTTTTCCTTTTTTTTTCGCGGGCTAAAAATTCATTTGTGAAGCCTAAAGTTCAAGGTTATGTTGTCACTTCTATCTTTTTCTGCCAAACAATTTAATACCTTTCTCCTTAGCAAAGCCTATAATAAATGAATTATTATAATGGAATTGGTGCTGAAATTTTTGCAGCTAAGTTCACTGTGTATCTGTTTTATGGACTTGGTAGCTTTTTGTCTACCTTTGTCTCTTTAGGGAACTTAGAGTTTACTTTTTCTTTCTAAAAATTTCTTAATGAAGTTCTGTTTATATGAAGTTTAAGTTGGGACACACCCACCCAAAAATAAACAAACATGGAGATATGTAGTTGTCAGAAGATAAAGAAATAGTTAAACATAGAAATATGTTTAGAAATATAAATAGAAAAAGAAAAACACAAACCAAAAAAAGATAATAATGTCATTTGAAATGCAATTTCCTTTTGCATGGATCCTCCCAGAAAGGCCTAACAATGGAAAGTTTTTGATATATTTTCTGTGTCAAGAGAAGCGGAAGATCAAATTTTTCTATTATCATACACTTCAATTCCAAAATTAATGTCTTACCAACAGAATTGTAGCATTTTGTTTAAAGTACTTTCATTGACTAAGCTTCCTTGTTAGTGGCAAATTCTGAAGTGAAAACTATGACATGACCTTATGGAAATCATACTATAAATAATTAATAACCACTATTACAACTTCTGTTAGAGAATAAAATAGAACACGGAGAAGAAATATGAAACAATAAGTTAAAGGTAAACTAGGAAATAATATGTACAAAGTAAACACTTCTGCCTTGCTTGACAAAACTTTTATATGGAGGTTTTAAATTATGTTCAAAAGCAGCCTGTATATGTTATGTTTCATCTCAATATAAGATCATCCACTGCATATCCAAACATAAACCTACTGAAGTTCTGATATTTTTTCTATACTTCGGTTGCAGTATAGGATTTTTGTTTGGATTTGGAGGTGCAAAACCAGTCCTTTCTCTTCATTTGGACCATCATGTGCCATTTATGTATGAAAACGTAACTCACAAATTTAGAGTCCAAAATGAAACTTGTTAAAACAGCAGTTGCTGTTTAGTTGCAGCATATGCGCAAACATCTCTTTTTACAAAAATATGTAAGGGAAGGGTGTGGGTGGGTGGGGCTGGCAGGGCAGAAGAGAGAGTGAGAGAGAGGGAAATTAGTGATCTGTCATGTTCTTCAGAAATTTCCAACATGCAATATAACATGCTTATATTGCTAAAATTTTATTCACAGGAAAACAATCAAACCATGTTCAGGTTGTCATAAATACATGAAATAAACATCAAAAAGTTTGAAATGTGAATCCGTATATCATCTGAGAGAACTGACTCATAATACAGGCCATCAGTTAGCAAATAAGAAATTATCATAAATACTTATTTTGACAGTATTTTTTTTTTCCACATAAAAGTGATAATGGCAGGTATTTCTTAATGTTTCCTAAAAATCTTTTTATGTAACTATGAATGGAGCTAAAATATGAAAGTAGGTTTTACTGCCAACCAATCAGATTTAATTTGCTCTAGCTTTTAGGGCTTCTTGAGGTGTATCTGTTTATATTTTTTAAATAAAATTATTTTAAATGAAAAAGCAAATTCTATTACTTTGAATATCACATAATAAATGTCTGCATTTTAAAAAGACTGCAGGGTAAATACAACCTTGTATCACATTATAAGAAACTTGCTTGATTTTATTGGATCTTTTTTCTTGCTATGAAAATTACCAAATTGAAGGTTCAATTTAATTTATACAGTAAATTAAATTCTGACATTTTGTATGAACAATCAGCATACCTGTAAACTGTCAGATGAGAGTGGTACATTCAGAAATGCTGCTATATCTCTTCCTCCAAATCCAATTGTGTTCAAATAACTAGTAAAATTTGTTTAACTTCCTTCTTGTAATCATTAAAGTTGATCTCTTCCCATGTTTAATCCGTAGCATCATGATACTGCAGTACCTCATTTTGTTTACTATAATATAAGCACTGAATACTGTTTAAATCAATAATCTTGCTACAGAGAGAGATGTAAGTGCTTAAATTATTTCATTTAATGACTTCTTATTGGGCTCTATTGACTTCCACTTCTCATAGCGTGCAAAAGAAAGTAACAGTATGAACCTTTATAAAGGTGTCGCCTGATATTTTTTTCCCCCCAAGAAAATCTGCAGTAATTTTTACCTGTTATTTCAACACAAGCCTAGGGCTGTATATTAAAGGATAGTAGGTGACACATATAGCCATGCCTTACAAAATACTTGGATATCAACGGAAGACACAACAGACGTTGATCCTGAAATCACTAACTATAAGGAAGAGTCCCTCAGTTCTTTACTTGTCTTGGTCATTTGCTTGTGACCTTACGTAATTCTGGTTTCCTCACTGTATTTTGGTGTGTTTAGTTTGGCACATTTTTAGGGCAGAGGCTACTTCCAAAAGCAAGTCACAGTCTTCAGCTCTATTAAAATCACCAGTGGTCTGGAGCCACTGAAAGGTATATTATAATTTTTTTTTTTTTTACTTTCTGAAGTTACTATAATAGAAGAATCTGTGCTTAAAACTTTATTTACTATAAGGATTTGCTATCATAGAATCACCTATACATCACAGTATACTTATTACTTATTTTAAAACAAAAAGTGGCAGAGGATGGAGGAGGTTTTTTGCAGCTTCCATAGCTAGTTAGAAGTGAGGATGTGACTACTATCACTTGATTTTCATTCCATGGTAAATACTTTCTGTTGCAGTTTAACCCCAGCTGACAATGAAGTACCACGTAGCCACTCACTCACCCTCCTTCCCTGGCCTGGTGGGATGGGGAGGAGAATGAGAAAATGGTAAAACCCATGGACTGAGATAAGAACAGTTAAATGTTTTAAATAAATAAATAAATATAATAACAATAATAATAATATGAAAAGGGAGACAGCAAAGGGAGAGAAATAAAACCAAAGAAAGAAAAGTGATGCATAGTACAATTTCTTGCCACCTGCTGACCGATGCCCAACCAGTCCCTGAGCAGTGGTCGGTGCCTTCCAGCCAACCAGTTTATACACTGAGCATGACTTTCTATGGTATGGAATATCCCTTTGGCTGGTTTGGGTCACCTGTCCTGGCCCTGCTCCCTCTCGGCTTCTTGTGCCCCTGCCCACCGGCAGAGCACGGGAAACTGAAGAGCCCTTGCCTTAGGGTAAGTACTGCTCAGCAACAGCTGAAACATAAACATCCCTGTGTTATCAACATTGTTCTCATACTAAATCCCAAACATAGCACTGTACCAGCTACTAGGGAAAAAAATAACTCAATCCTGACCAAAACAAGGACACTTTCATATAATTTCTACATTATATATGGATATGCAATAAAATCAGAAATACCTTAAGACCCCAATACAAAAAAAAATAATACCTTCACAAATAGTCACACTGGGTTCCATGAAAAGATTTAGATGTTCAGAGTAAATGTATGATTCAGTGTTGAAGTGAATTAGGGACTGATGAGTACAAACAAATGGTTTGTAGACCAAAAGATGTGAATATGGCAGGAAATCTCCAGAAGCTATTTCCATTTAAGTAAAGCTATTTCTTGTTAAAAACCAGTTTTCCTAAGAACTGTTTCCTTAAAATCAGTTATGTAGAAGACCTGTACTACACAAAAAGCAAAGCAAGCCAAAGCACTGTTTTCAGTTGCATTTCTTCATTTGGCTTTCTGAAACAGAAAATTAGTATTATGTATAAGAACTAATTAAATTAAGTAACCATGACATTTGTGCTAATGATACCAATTAACAAACAGTGAAAGAACATGTTAAGTGAAATACAGAACTACTGTCTAAAATACCACTAATATGAGACTTCACACTGCTGTGTTTTATTTAGAGCTGTGTTTATGTAGAGGTGAATATTTCAAGGGTGAAATTCAGCATGAGACAGAAGGAAGCTTCTTGAGAGTGGCTTCTGTTAACAGGAGGAGTCTGAACTGAGTACCTCTGACTTTCATTTGGCATCACTGCTGAGATCTGTCTTCATATAACTTCTTCATCTAGTCTTCCAGCACTAGGAAGTCCTGACTGAGTGCAAGTTTGTACACACATGTACATACAGGCACGCACAGTAGAATCTCAGACACTGCTTATTGCCAAGTAAACAACAGAAATTTCAATCCAGCATCAAATGACAGATTCCCATCATCAAACATTTAATGAAAACCTGTACTGACATCTCAACGTACTGTGGATTACACATGAATTGCAAACTGCTGCCCATAGTAGTGTAGGTAATCAGTAATCTGCAGACCAATTAGACTATAATAACCCAGGGAGAACTGTCTTGGTTTGTGTTATATGAAAACAAAACAAAATTAAACTCTGTGGATCTATTTTCTCAAATGGCAAAAAACAAGGTAGGAATAAAATAAATATAGTCATAAAGAGTTTATAAACAATGCAGGATTAGAACATATTTTTCAATGTTTTAGTTATTATAATATAAACTTTTGGTCATTTAGGTTTCAAGTCAGGTAGAAATTGCAGAATAAGAACATTTATTCAGATTCAGATGTCAGTACTTAGATCTGAGCATGTAGGCACTTGTTTGAGACATCTGGTGTAAAACCTCAATGTTGCCACGGAGTAACTTAATTACACTTGTATTCACTGTGATAAATAAAAATTATTTTGCTAGAATTCTTTGAGATGAGGATAAAACAAAATATTTGGAGGATTTTTGTTAAATTTCATTATTAAATTTGCATTTTTCTATGTGTTTGTAGCAAAAGTTAAACAAATCTATAGACTTTAGGTTCCTTTAAACCAGTGAAGTCTATCACCAAAACCAGATATTTAGCTTTTCGGTTTATCCAGCTAATAAAAATGGCCTCTTCAGCTTTGAATGAATGTTAGCTGAGAGAGAGTTCACCACAGTCAAGGTAAAGATGGGGACACTAAGATTTTTATTTGAGTCATCTAGTGTAGATATAACTTTTACCATCATCTGGTATATGATCAAGAAATGGGCTTAATTAAGGTTGTGTACTATATGGTCACGTCAGTGAAGGTGATTGATATTTTCCCAAACCATAGCCAAGAGCATAATTAGGACCCAACCGAGACATCACATTTAAAAATATGGTAACTTGGAAAACTGTAAAGTACAGCTCCTTTAGGTGTTTGCTAAGATCAACATCGCCATTGCTGCAGTCTGTTACACTTTAAATTGTGGCAATCTGATCACAGTCTTTGAGACTGAATGATTTTTGGGTTTTTCCCAATAAAGAAAAGGGAGATGTCTAGTATATTTGATTTACTGAAGCACTAGTCAAATGAAACCTGTTATCAAACTCAAATACAAAAATACTACATCTCTTTAAATTATATATTGCCTTAGTATATATCTCTATATCAATTTTTTAAAATGTAAATTTGACATGAAGCTCGAAGTTCTCAAATTTGAGATTTTTTCTATTTTTGTAACAATTTTACTTCACTTACACTAAAAGCTGATAATAAAATTCCTTATTTTAGTCACAAAATGATTCCCTAAATGAATGTAAGAATACATATAACTGAGCAGGACACAACCCCACACACCCCCACCCCATTTATAACTGATCTTAAAATGGATACTAACAAACAAGTTGTCTATAGTCTTCCACACAAGGAAACATTTATATTAGAAATCGTCATGACAATATGAATGAGTACTCTTTAATGAAATAACTTTAATGAAAAAGAAGGAAACAGACACAATTGCTGGTGTATGTTCATTTTAGTTTGTGGTTCAGATCTTGTAGCACTCTATTAAAATTCTCCTTTGGTCTTTGTGGAAATTAGCATAACTTCACCAGAGCTATGTTGAAGTTGGTATTTTTATGCAAAATTCGAGAATTGCTCCTATACTCATCTTGGTGCAGGGCAAGGGGTGGTGGTGGTGAGGGCAATGAAAACCCCATAACTGCCATAGTAACAGAAACATACTCATAATAAAAACCAACAAAAGATGGAATATTTTTTCTACCTCTGTTTTTAAATAGTTTATAGAATTTAGCGCCAAAACCTAAACCTCCTTAAAAAATGTTTGTTGCCTGCCCAGGAAATAAGAGATGGTATTGATTGTCAACTGAATCGTTAGAATAAAGACTCAAAAAAAGTGCTTAGTTTCATATTAGACTATGACCTTGATGTCATCAAGGAATGCTGAGGGACAGGAATAATTCCCAGGAGAAATCGTTTTTCTTTTAAACAGATTTCTTCTGAGCAAGTCATGCTGATGCAACCACTGCAGAAATTTGTAAGAAGCTGTGTGGCAGCAGCAAAGGTGAAAGTCTCTCAATCTGCCCTCTGGATACCTTGTGTCCGTAGAAGACAATAACATCTTAAAAGATCGGGGTAATTCATCTCATTTATGTCCCTTCAAAGCCTTTCACCCAATTTTTATAGTCTTTGGAGCCATATTTTATTATTAGAAGAAATTATAGAATTAAATGATTGCTACTAAGTGTAAGAATTAAAGAGATGTTTATAATGAATAGCAATAGCTTTACTGTTTAGGGGAATAATTGTAATACTATTGACACATTTTTATTAGTAACGCTAATTCTAATAAATGTGTTATATTACATACATTAAATAATAATAATAATAATAAATAATATTGATTCCCAGAACTGTGGCTTCTAGTACTCTAGTTGTAGCTTACACTGAATCTAGTTAGACTGTTGCTTGAATAAAAAGATAATAATAATAAGCTGCTTTCAGCTGTCTTCTCTTCTTTTTTTGTCTTCTCTCTTTTTTCCCTGGAAGATTGAGCTTCTTGGCTGGATACTCTGTTTCCTTTAGATTTCCCAAAGGGTCTTATGAATAGACCTAAAGAAGTGAACTCCGACTGGCATCAGCCATGAGAGATTCATACTGATAATGCCTCATGGAACTTTGTGGTCCTCCTCTTTTGACAGGGTATATATCATGTCCCCAGGATGCATAACAACAAGACTATCACACATAATTATTTCCACAACAGGTCTTAATTGTCTCACAACTCAGTATTAGTACATCTTATTTTTTAAATTACTATAATCTCCAGCACAACATGTAAAGACCAAGATCCCCAGTATAGTGTGACAGAAACCTTAAAACACCTATGATATTTCTATGCAGGTAAATATCCACATCCCGTTTCTTACACAATAAATAAAAAATGTTCCGTGTGTACTATGCCTTCTTCCCTTTTTGCCAGTTAAACTTAGATGGCTATGCTTCTGTAATGCAAATACAGGCAGCCTGTAACAAATGACCAAGTAATTTTGTTACCAAAAAGCAAAGTTTACTTACTGTTGATAAAGCAACAGTAATACAGTCAGGGATTGCTTACACCTCAGTCCAAACCCTTAGTATTGTAAATAAATGTGTATCTACTGAAGATATCAGAAGCCAAAGAAACCTGTATTCTGGTAGCTTTGTAAGTAATACCTAAATCAGGTAGGGAATGGAGCTCTCATCTCTGCCTGAATAGCTATTTCTCATCTCTAGATGAATCTAGTAGGAGTGTTTTCAGAAAGTGTATCACACCATGTGTGGCAACCAAGACAGACAAGGGAATTTATAATTTTAAAATTTACAGGGGTTCTGAAGTGAATATGAATTTCAAGTATTTAGGTATCATGAAAATCTGATGACCATTTTTATGCTCACTGGAAGACACATGGTTGCTTAGGGATTCTTCAAGTATAAATTTAGAAATCCTTAAAGATAAAAGAACAGATTGGTAAATTTTGTGGATTTGACTACTGCCCCAACCAACTGAAACCTACTGACATGGCATTTAGGCACACACCTAAATTATTTTATGCTAACACTTCTGATGCTTGTGTGGTTGTGCAAAGGACAACAACTATATCTTCACAAA
This sequence comes from Falco biarmicus, assembly GCF_023638135.1. NCBI lineage: Eukaryota > Metazoa > Chordata > Aves > Falconiformes > Falconidae > Falco > Falco biarmicus. The sequence continues at coordinate 36,174,079 of NC_079289.1, read as the reverse complement.
TGTATCAGTCAGGATCTGGTCCCTGGTGGGATTATTTTTCAGATGTGAGAGATTTTTCATGCCATTTTGACTCCTGCAGAATACTACTTTACTTGGCAAGCATTTCCATTAAAACCAGCAAGTCTACTTGTTTGTTTAAAAATACATTTGATTCTTGGCTTGCAATTTGTCATGAGCAGCTCAGCAAGACACATCACAGGAACTTTTATTACCTGACCACTCCTATAAAGGCAATTTTTGCATATTATACCAAATGGAATCTATGTCAGCTATAAAAGCAAATAAACATTTGGGTTGGAATGTGTCTCTCATAATAACAGTAATTATATTTAGCACTTACTTAGGAATTTTCATCTGCAAAGCACTTACTACCAGCATTAGCTACTTAATTCTCACAGAACCTCAGCAAGGTAGGAAGCTATTAAACCTCTCTGTAAGGGGATGCATTATTGACTGGCAGATGATTGTTCACTGAACAGAATGGAAGAGAAAAGAGAAAAAAGAAAAGAGAAAACAGAAAAGAGAAAAAAGGAGAGAAAAAAGAGAAGAAAGAAAAAAGAAAAGAGAAAAGAAAAGAGAAGAAAAGAGAAGAAAAAAAAGAAGAAAAAAGAGAAGAAAAGAGAAGAGAAGAGAAGGAAAGGAAAGGAAAGAAAAGAAAAAAGAAAAGAAAAGAAAAGAAAAGAAAAAAGAAAAGAAAAAAGAAAAGAAAAGAAAAGATAAAAGAAAAAAGAAAAGAAAAGAAAAGAAAAGAAAAAAGAAAAGAAAAGAAAAGAAAAGAAAAGAAAAGAAAAGAAAAGAAAAGAAAAGAAAAGAAAAGAAAAGAAAAGAAAAGAAAAAAGAAAAGAAAGGAAAAGAAAAAAAAAGAAAACAAAAGAAAAGAAAAGAAAAGAAAACAAAACAAAAGAAAACAAAAGAAAACAAAAGAAAACAAAAGAAAAGGGAAGAAAAGAACATCAACTAAACCAGAAATTATAAGAAGAAACACTTTAATACTAATAGTTTTAGGAGTAAAGTACGATGGAATAGTTCTGTTCTTTAAAACACAAACAAGGCTTAGCTTAATTAATAATGACACACTGGACTCAGTCCTGTGAAATATTGCCATCACACAAATCATTTCTTTTCCAGCTGTCGCATGCTGGTCTGAGACCGGAGCATGGTTCCATTTGTATTCTTGGGAACAGAATTAAGACTCAAAACGGAGTCAAGAGCCAAGGAACATTATTTGCCCAACAATAAATCTGCAAATGCAAAGGGAGAGAGAGTGAGAGATAAAGAGAGAGAAAGGAAGGCAAGAATGAAGGAAAGAAAGGAACGAGTTCACAGCAATAGCTACCACCCTGGAGCTGCAATGTCCTGACAGTCCGATTCGTTTCCAAGTCCAGTGGGGGAACGTTCCGTCCCATGTTAGTTGGTTCCATTTTTTTTATAGAGTTGTTACAAGCTGTTCTGTTTAACCACACCTTCCATCTGACAATGGTGTACGTGCCCAACATTCCTCAGGGGCCTCCAGGCACCCTGACCCCCCTGACCCCAAGTCTGGGCACATGCACAGGGGTTTGGTTAAGTTTTGCAGGATCAGCCTCCCCCATTGCTCCATGGCGTCAGTCAGTTTCCTCTTTTAACAATGTATAGATAAACCTATGCGGTGGCAGTGGTGTTATCTTCCTGCCTTAACAATGTATGAGTTTCCTGCCATAGCAATGTTGAGACAACACATCTGCTGTGGTGATGGTGGGTCTCACTGGCACAGTTTCTCACACCAACCTACCATCTTAAACTCAAAAGCCAAATGGAAAACTCCACCTTCAGAATATGTTCTGCTGAATCATTGTTTTCCTGAGTACATGGAGCATAAGAAAATTTCTCTCAATCCCTCTTCCTACCTGACAGCCTTATGGGTTCTGCAAGTTCTCCAGTATATCTTTGGAGTGTATAATCCAAGATCCAGCCCTCTGTTCCTTACAGTCTTGGCACTTAGAAGATTGTGTGCTGCTCTCCAGAGTAACACAAAGGAGCTAGAATCTGTCTGGTTGTCTATTAAAGATTTTAATTTTTCTTGTTGTATCTGTTTTTTGTGACATTGGCATTGTCTGTCATTTATATAACTACAGGAGACCATCTTCTTACAAAAACAATTGTATGATCTAAACAGATATTAATTCCATTAACAGTCCAAATAGATTGGGGGTGGGAAATAGGTCAAATAAAGAGCTATAGTCTTATATCAAAGTTATAAATAACAATAATAATAAAAAAAACAGCTTTAAGAACTAAGTAGGACAGTTTAAAAGTGATCTGTCTTGAAGGAAGTACAATACATGAGAATACAAACTTGGTTCATAAATCTAGATTTACATCTTTCTACAGGATTTTTTTTGTGGGTGTGTTTTTTTTAAATTGGAAGTTGTTGATTCGATATCACTGAAACTTTACACCAGTCAATTTTTATAACATGCTGTTTCTAGGACTGCATATTTGGAGCATCTTGAAAAGAATACTGTTCCATATTGTAATTATATATTTTAATATTATCTGCCACTATGAAAATAATATAATGTAAATATGTCATAGTTCCTTCCATCTCTGCCCTTTCCTGACAGTGGCATCTGAATCTCAGTTCAGTTTTGTTACATTCCATGATCTCCTGTTTATTGCTCTGATCTCTTCATGCCTGTATTTCCTCACATTTTGCTGTGCATTGCTCTTTATCGTGCCCTTCTAGTATCTTTACTTATTCTCATATATGCTCTTCTGTCTTATATTTTTGCACACTGTACCCCATCTTGTCTCCCACAAAGTTTCTGTTTCAGTCCCAGTTGCCAGTCATTTATTTGCTTCCTCTCGTCTGCCACAGGCAGATATCCTTTACCGCTTTTAAGACTTCATTCTTCTCCCTCTCATCTCCTTTTCCTTTTGCTTCACATATCAGCATGTTTGGCTCCTACTCCCTGGATGGGGCTTTGGATTCCACACTACAGAAAGAGAAATCTAAATTTGTTCAGTCTATCTATCCATCTGTCTGCTGAGCCACTGAAACTTCTACTGTAGATTCAAGCCAAGCTAAGAAGAATTTTCTGAAAAAAATCTATCAAATAATTAGACTACACATCTAAGGTATGTTTACTATGAGTTATTTTTCACACAACTGATCATGATTGATTGTAATCACACAATAATACACAAAATAATACACAAATAGTCATTATAGCAAATAATAAGTGAACAGAAGTGTGTTAGGAACTCTGTTTTCATAAAAAATAGAAAGTTATTTTTCTTTTCAGAAAGGCAAGATGTCTTTAGGATCTATGGAGTAATTCAGTATATACAGCATGTTTTTCTGCAACCATTATGACACAACTGATTTTGGGAAAGTATATTCTATTCCTAACACACATAACAGCATTAAATAATGCAAGATAAGAACAGCATATGTAATAAATTGTGCATATTCTGGTGTAAAAAACAGATGATTAATGCGGTTTAAGGTATTCAGTCACAAAGTCAATAATGGAGATAGTGGGAGGGTGAAGAAATTAAAAGAGGCAAATAAGGACAAGGTTTTCTTTTTAATTAGATTTAGCATAAAGTGGAATATAGATAAGGTAGAATTATACCCTTCCCCAAAATTTTCCAAATAGTAGGGATTGTGCAAAAGATGGTCAAGGTACAAAATTTAGGACACAGAAGTTAATTTAGATATAATATTTCAGCAAACAGTTATAAAGACTGCATTTATTAAATAACAGAGCTGGAAAAACTATTCAAATTCAACAATTTATACAAGTATCTTCCCCCGCCCCCCCCCCCCCCCCCCCTTCCTTTTTTTTCCCCGGTCTGGCTATCTTAGGGGATTAGAACTTTATTTGCATCAATGTAACTGCAATAAGATATTTCCTGAAGACATAAGAACTTTCGAAGTGTTGAAGCCAGTTAAATCTTATTTTATAATTCCTTACAAATCTCTGATTATTTAGCCTTAGATAAAGCACGTTTTCATTTTCTCTATAATTGAAAAATAACAGCTCACTACCACCACCACTACACACTTTTTTATCTTCTTTTGAAATTTTCTGAATCACTAATCTACAACCAGTAAAAATCACTTCTGTGCATAAGCAGTATTTTGGAATTGTTTCTGATTTTATTAATCATTCCTTCATCTATTAGATGTTTAAGAACTACTTTTTCTTTATATTTTGAAGCCTCATCCTTTTCTTTGCAAATGTTTTTAATATGGGAAATCGTACACTCTTTCTTGTTGCCTCTTGGAGTTTGGAAACAGACTTTTGTTTCTCCTTTTATTTCTTTTTATGGCTTTTCACTTTTTGTTGGCAAACTCTTACCTCTCTTTTTCCTTCTAAACTATTGTTTCTGCAGAGAGAGAAAAACCCTACAAAACCAACAATTCTCTCTTTGCCCAAATAAGTATGGCAATAAGCTTTAAAATTTTTGCTTGGTTTACATCTCTGGAACTCACAGACTTTTAATTGCTCAGAATTTTCTTCTTCTATTGAAATGTAGCTTTCAAGGAAGCTCATGCTTAAGGAAGTCTTCTAAGTAACTCAGAGCAAATCTTTGAAAGACGTCAAACATCAGGACAAATTAAAATATTATTTATGATTGATATATATGTTGTTTTGGATTGGTGTCAGAGAGACAATATTTTTAGAAACACGTAATTTGTTATATAGACTTTCTAATGAGTGTTTCCATTAATAGAAATGAAGGAATATTTATATGAATTTATCTAAATTAGTATAAATTAGAATAAACCTAGTACAATTTTCTGAAAAATGTGGTTTGTTTTTTTGTTTTCCCTGGTGTTAATCTATTGTCTATTTTTATTACAATTTATTCTATTTTAAGTCACAAATATCTTTAGAAAATTTTATAAATATTTATTAGTTTGGGATTTTTTGTTTTAGTTTTTTGTTGTTGTTGTTGTTGGGGGTCTTCTGGGTGTTATTTTTTTGTATTTTCATTTGCTTCAGCATTGCTTGAGCTATGTGGATTGTCTTTGAAGTTACCTTTTGCAGCACTCCGAATGGGACCATGGTACATACTTTTAATCACATGTTTAATGATGTAACTCAGTATTAACTTTATACTAACATTACTTTGTGGCTTACATAAATATACATCTTAACATGACTGGAAAAAAGCAAAAAAAAGCCTCAATAAACTAAAAAGTATTACATTTTTTTCTATTTATTATGTACTTACTAAAAATTGACCCCGTCAGCGTCAGGCAGTTAAATTTATGCTGGTGGCAATATTTCTTTCTGGGCCATATTTCCACTATTTCTGGATGTGTCTGTAAGGAAAGGAGAAGAATAAGAAACAATTACTTCTGGTTGCTCGCTCTTTCTTTCTTTCTTTCTTTCTTTCTTTCTTTCTTTCTTTCTTTCTTTCTTTCTTTCTTTCTTTCTTTCTTTCTTTCTTTCTTTCTTTCTTTCTGTCTTTCTTTCTTCCTCCCTTCCTTCCTCCCTTCCTTCCTCCCATCCTTCCTTTCCTTCCTTCCTTCCTTGTTTCTTTGCCTTCCTTGTAAATCCTGGAAATTTCAGCATCAGCTCTTCCAATCTTAGGAGCCTAACTAGACAATATTAGTCAAACATTCATTTTAACAACAGATTGTAGGTAAAAAAAATATTTTTTTTCTTCTGGGGAGATCAGTAACATCTTATTTTTATTTTGAGTCTTTGCTGCTTCCTTTGGGAACTGCAATCTACTTCTCAGGGTTACGTGGACATTTTCACTCAAATTCCCTGCTATGGGAATTAATGCCTTAGAACATTGTCAATGACCAGTAGATTGTGAGACTTCCTCTCTGACTCCTAAAGTTTTTTTCATCTGTTGTTCTAAAGGTCTTAAGTTTATAAATTCTCATTTGAGACTTGTGCTATAAGCTAATTAAAAGAAGTTGAGAAAGACACAGGGTTAATATTGTATAGAACTTTCCTGCTAAATGTTAGAGGTTCATTTCACCTAACATTTATGTGTTAGACATCTAAGTCTGAGCTGTTCACCTCAGTCTTCATTTATGGTTGTTGAAGATAAATATGCACTTCCAGAGGGTGACTGCTTTGATCTAATTTGGTTGCCTTTCATAGGGTGAGGTTAATCTCTCTCTGGAGATGCTTGCTTCTTTTCATTGACGGTAACACAAGCCCAAGATGACTAGCACAGCATTAGGCACTGAATTTTAAAGCATTGATGTTCAGGCAAACCAGTCCTACCTGACATTTCTTTTATGACTGCCTGCACTTTGATATAATAACTAGTCCTTACACTTCAGTAAGAGTAGGAGATGTTAAATGTCTTTGAAGTCTCACTCCTTTGCTGTTATTTTGCCATTCTTTAAAAACAAACAAATAATAATAAAAATAAAAAGTATAGAAATATATTTCAAATCACACAAATATGGAGGTATGACTCACACAACTGGAATGCTGCAATGAATGGCTATAAACCCTCCAGAAGGGACAGGCAAAGGAGGAAAGGCAGTGGGGTAGCCCTATATGTTAGGAAATGTTTTGACTGTCTAGACCAGGGGTCCTCAAACTTTTTAAACAGGGGGCCGGCACGCGGATGAAGTGGCAGGAAGTCATCTGTGGCTGCTTGGTTTCCCCCCCCCCCCCCCAACCCCCGGCAGGGGAGTGAGTGGGGGGGATGTTCTGTAAATACCGGGGACCGGATTGAGACCCTGGGGGGCCGTATCTGGCCTGCAGGCCATAGTTTGAGGACCTCTGGTCTAGAGCTTGGCAATGGTGATGGAAGGGTCCAGTGTGTACAGGTAAGAATCAGGATAGCAGTATCACGGTGGGATTCTGTTATAGACCACCCAAACAGGGTGAAGAGGCAGAAAAAATGTTCTATAAGAATTGGGAGAAGTCTCACAATTATTAGCTCTTATTCTCATAGGAAACTCAACAGATGTCTGCTGGAAATAAAATACAGCAGAGATGAAATGGTGTATGAGGTTCCTGGAGTATATGGAGAATAATATCCTGACACAGCCTGTAAGTGAGCCAACTAGGGAAGGCATCCTGTTACATGTGAACAAAAGAAGGCTTGTGGGTGGTGTGATTGTTGGAGGCCACTTTGGGCATGGTGATCATGAAATGATAGAGGTTTTGACTTAGAGAAGTAAGGAGGTGATCAGCAGAACTGCCACCTTGTTGTTCTGCAGGGCAGACTGGCCTGTTTAAGGGACTGGTTGACAGAGCCCTTAGGAGGCAGTCCTGAAGGGCAAGAGAGTCCAGGAAGGCTGGGTATTCTTCAAGAAGGAAACCTTCAAGGCGCAGGAGCAGGCTGTCCCCATGTGCTGAAGGATGAGCTGGTGGGGAATAAGACCAGCCTGGCTGAACCAAGAGCTTTGGCTGGAACTCAGGGGAAAAATGAGAATTTATCACATTTGGAAGAAGGGGCAGACAACTCAGGAAGGCTATAAGGATGTCATTACTTTATGCAAAGAGAAAATTAGAAAGGAAAAAGCCCAGCTACAACTTAATCTGGCTATTGCCTTAAAAGGCAATAAAAAATGTTTCTATAAATACATTAGTAACAAAAGGAGGGCTAAGAAGATTATCCATCCTTTATTGGATGCAAGGGGAAACATAGTGACAAAGGATGAGGAAAAGGCTGAGGTGCTTAATGCTTTATTTGCCCCAGTCTTTAATAGTAAGATCAATTGTTCTTGGGGTACCCAGTCCCCTGAGCTGGAAGACAGGGACAGGGAGCAGAATGAAGCTCCCATAACGCAAGGGGAAATGGTCAACAACCTGCTACACCAGACACACACAAGTCTATGGGACTGGATAGGATCCACCCAAAGATACTGAGGGAGCTGGCAGAAGTGCTCACCAAGCCCTTTTCTATCATTGTCCTGCAGCGCTGGCTAAGCAGGGAGGTCCCAGCTGAATGGAGGTTAGCAAATGTGAACTCATCTACAAGAATGGCCAGAAGGAGGATCCAGGGCACTAAAGGCCTGTCAGCCTGGCCTTGGTGCTGTAGAAGGTCATGGAGCAAAACATCGTGAGAGCCATCATGTGTGTGGCACATACAGGGCAACCAGGTGATCAGGCTGGGTTTATGAAAGGCAGGTTCTGCTTGACTAACCTTATTTTCTTCTATGACAATGGTTGTGAATATTTTTTAGCTAGACTTTACTAAAGTCTTTGACACTGTTTGCCACAGCATACTCCTGGAGAAACTGGCTGCTTATCGGTTGTACTCTTCACTGGGTAAGAAACTGGCTGGATGGCTGAGCCCATAGACTCGTGGTGAATGGAATTAAATGCAGTTGGTGGCTGGTCACAAGTGGTGTTCCCCAGGGTTAAGTATTGAGGCCAGTTCTGTTTAGTATCTTTATCTTTGGTCTGGACAAGGGGATTGAGTGCACCCTCAATAAGCTTGCAGAGGACACCAAGTTGGGTGGGAGCATTGATCTGCTTGAGGGTAGGAAAGGTCTACAGAGGGATTTGGACAGGCTGGATTGATGAGGGGTGAGGTCAGTTGTATGAGGTTTGACAAGGCTAAGTACCTGCATGGTGTCTGGTTAGCCCCATAGCAGCCCTCATAGTGCTGTGCTTGTACTGATAGCTAGAAAGGTGGTGATAACACACCAGTGTTTTGACTACTGCTGAGCAGTGCTCTCACAACATCAAGGCTGTCTCTCCAACCTTCACCCTACCTGTCAGCAGTAGGCTGGGGGTGGGTGAGATCAGCCAGGAAAAGGACCTGAGGGAGTTGATCAACAGGCAGCTGAACATGACCCAGCAGTGTGCCCAGGTGGCCAAGAAGGCCAACAGCATCCTGGCTTGTATCAGAAACAGCGTGGCCAGCAGGACAAGGGAAGTGATTGTCCCCCTGGACTCAGCACTAGTGAGGCTGCACCTCGAACATTGTGTTCAGTTTTGGGCCCCTTACTTCAAGAGGAATGAAGAGGTGCTGGAGCGTGTCCAGAGAAGGGCAACGAAGCTGGTGAAGGGCCTGGAGCACAAGTCTTACAAGGAATGGCTGAGGGAACTAGGGTTGATTAGTCTGGAGAAAAGAAGGCTCAGAGAAGACCTTATTGCTCTCTACAACTACCTGAAAAGAGGCTGTAGCCAGGTGGGTGTCAGTCTTTTCTCCCAAATTACAAGCAATAGGACAAGAGGAAATGGCCTCAAGTTGTGCCAGGGGAGGTTTTGATTGGATATTAGGAAAAATTTCTTCGCTGCAAGGGTTGTCAAACATGGAAACAGGCTGCCCAGGAAAGTGTTGAGTCACCATCCCTGGAGGTATTGAAAAACATGTAGCTGTGGCACTTGATGACATGGTTTAGTGGTGGACTTGGCAGTGTTAGAAAAACAGTTGGACTTTGTGATCTTAAGGACCTTTTCCATCCTGAATGGTTCTATGATTCTATGTGGGGTACTTTACTAACATTTCTAGTCTTCCTGTGGTTTGTAAATGGCATTAAAAGCAAAACCAAAATACCTCTCTCTCTCCCTGTGACCCCCCCCACCCTTCCCCTGACACACACACATCACCCCACACACACTCTGGGCCCTCCCCACCTCCCCCCAAAATTATTGGCTTGGGAACATTTCAGGGGAGGGATAGAACTTCTAAACTTTTATTTAATGCCTGTGTTTAATTTTTTTTATTTTGGGTGTGTGTGTGTTGGGTTTTTTTTGTTTATTTTAGTTGACAAGATCTCTTATGCATGGCATTCCTTAAATTTACAGTTCTCTCTGTTGTCTAGTTAGCTATTTGATATATACTCTGAAGTATTAAAGAAAGAATATTGCCTCTGGACAATTAACACATGTCCAATTTGCAAAAAATGTTGAGATCACGAGAGGAAAGATGTTCACTAATTATTATTACGAAAAAAAATCCATATTTCAATGTTTACATATAAATGCTTCTGCCTTTAAGGATAGTCCTAAGGATAACCATAAAAGCCTTCAACGAAAACTTTATCATGCTGAAGAATATAATTAAATGTGGCACTTCATACACTGTGTTACAAACAATTGTGGAATAGAAGACTTGAAAAATAGTCGCTTAAGCAAGTTTTTTCATTTAATTGTACTTTTAGCCTGAAATGTAGCAGAAGAAAACTTGAAGCAGTAGGTGAATGTCATTCCAACATCTCCAGCATTATTTTGGAAGGTTATATTTATTGCTATATGGGAAGTTTATGTTTAAGGCTGAGACAGTACTCAGTTTCTTCTAATAAATATATAACAGCAGAGGCCCTGGGGAGTTCAATGAATTACATCTTCTTATATCATGCTTCTAGGTGGGATTGCAATGAAAGGAAAAAAAAAAAAAAACCACATCTCTCCATTATCAGGGTAATTAGTTCCATAAATTCCTTTATGTCTTCAGTGAAGAAACGGGGTAATTACATTGTGAAATTTCATTTTCCTAAAGGGACACATTAATTTATGGCCACATGTAATATTTGTTTCAGCACAAGGTTTCCTCATTCTGTACATGTACTTCATTATGTAGAAAATACTTTGAAGTGCACAAGATTCTACATATAGTACAATGTGTATTTTTGTTAATTTAGGTAATTTATTTTTAGCAAATCTCTTGGATTTTGACCTTCATTGAGTATACTATAAGGCTTAAAACAGAAAACCAAGTAATTTCACTTTTATTCCTTGAGAGATGAAAATAAAAAATGTCTAGATAGATATTAAAATTCGTAAAATATCATTAAAATTAGTAAGTGTGGCAGCAAATTAATTATTACAAAACACTATGAGTAGGGTTGGGGCCCATTTTTTATATTTTATCTCATGGGAAATATGCTATGGTATTTACTAACACAGCTTTATCTATCTTTCTGTTACTCAAACAGTAATATCACTTCTGTTAAAGGCTAATAATATTATTATTATTTAATCCACTAGATTTTATTGAATACTTTGAGCCCTCTGAGATAGATACTAGTCAATCTGATCAGAATGTTTTCTTACATCCTCCTATTATGCTCAAAATCTTGTGAATGGGCAAAAAGGAAACAGTTTTCAAATATAGGTGGGAATTTATTGTTGATGTCATTGAAATCCTGACAGTTTAATTCAAAAAGCATTATTAGACTACATCCAATTATTACAGAAAAAGAAAAAGTTAATAGTAATGTAGTTAAAATTGTTGTTTGTGTACTCCTTACTTTCTACTCCTTTTCCTGGTGTCATGCTCACCCTTTCCCTGTTCCTTGGGGGTTTCAGAGCAGTAGTAGTGATGATGGGGATGCTATGGTGGGTTATCAACAGCTGAAGTCCTTTGCTGTGAGGAATGTGATGCTTGTGTTCATGGTTTCTTCTTGCTCACTCTAGGGTCTGCTTGTGGTCGTTTTCATGCGTTTGTTAACACACTTTTACACTTCTGTTTCTTGAATGATTTACAGTTCCAGGTTGCATAAAAGATTACTATGATGCCCTTTACATATGGCATATAAAAATATATATGTCTTTGTTTTCTTTTTACTGCTAAAGTCAGTTTTGCTCCAGGTCTGTCTTTCTGAAACTGTCCTTTACTGAGTTGTTTATAATTGTGGAGTCTCCAAACCCTGTCTGTCTCCCATCCGTTAGAGTCCCATTCCTGTACTCTCCAATGCATGCCAAGTTCCCACCTCTCAAGGTTGTTATTGTACCAGGCCTTTATTCCTCTGGTGTACATCATGATGTTAGTCATAAGCCTCTAATTCTACATATAATAATAACTGCTATATATATAAAATCAAGTTTTTACCATACAAAGAGAACAAAAGTAAAATCCATCAGCCATTTATCACAAAATCACAGAATGGTTGAGATTGGAAGAGACCTCTGGAAATTGTCTACTCCACCGCCCCCTGCTAAAGCAGGTTCACCTAAAGCAGGTTGCACAGGATCATGTCCAGACAGGCTTTGAGTCTCTCCAGAGAAGGAGACTCCACAACTTCTCTGGGCAGCCTGGTCCAGTGCTCTGTCACTGTAAAGAAGTTCTTCCTCTTTTCCAGATGGAAATTCCTGTGTTGCAGTTTGTGCCCATTGACACTTGTCCTGACACCACTGAAAAGAGCCTGGCCCCGTCCTCCTGACACTCAGCCTTAAGATACTTGCATGCATTAATAAGATCCCCTCTCAGCCTTCTCTTCTCCAGGCTGAACAGGCCCAGCTCCCTCAGCCTTTGCTCGTAAGGGAGACATCCAGACCCCTAATCACCTTTGTAGCCCTCTGCAGGACCCTCTCCAGTAGTTCCCTGTCTCTCTTGAACTGGGGAGCCCAGAAATGGACTTAGCACTCCAGGTGCAGCGTCACCGGGACAGAGTAGAGGGGGAGGATCACCTCCCTTGACCTGGTGGCCACGCTTCTCCTAATGCACCCCAGGATCCCACTGGCCTTCTTGGCCCTGAGGGCACACTACTGGCCCATGGGCAACTTGCTGTCCTCCTGAACTGCCAGGTGCTTCTCTGCAGAGCTGCCTTCCATCAGGTCAGCCCCACACCTGTGCTGGTGCATGAGGTTATTCCTCCCTGTGTGCAGGACCCTACACTTGCCTTTGTTGAACCTTATTAGGTTCCTTTCCACCCAACTGTTATCCAGCGTATCCAGGTCTCGTTGAATGGCAGCACAGCCTTCTGATGTACATAGATAGCTGGTCTAGAAGATAAAATGTTGTTACAGATAAACCAGGTGAAACAAAGCTGCAGGCTAGTCAGAAGAAATTTGGGCAGAGCAGACCTGACAAGCAGCAGCCCTGAGGTCATGCAGACTCAGTACAGAGCTATTGGTCTGTTACTAGCAATGGCAATATGAAACTGTAGGGCTATGCAGTTACATAAAGTTAGCAGATTACTGTGTGCAGTACTGTCTTTCTCTGAGAAGCAGGTAAGGCAGCTTCATGCTTCTATGCACCAGGAGCCTAAGCCTGTGCTTACAGAGTTCCCTGTGCATGTGTGATATGACAGATCCATCAGATTTGCTGCACAATGGCAGCTGGCTGTCATATTAAACCTGGACACCTCAACCCTAAAAGTCCCATTGGTTTCCCTGGTCTTTGGGGCAATGAGTTGTGAGGCTTTGATCACTAGTGGGCTTCCCTTGCAGCAGACTCAAACTGCTGTTGAAGTTCTGCTCTTACTAACACGATGGGTTTCAAGAGTCTGAATATTGCCCCAACAGCAGTTGTAAGACTGAATAGGACAATTCACTCATCATTAAGTGCACACAAATAAAAGAGATGGGCAGTAGACCCAGCAACTTTTTTTAAGAGACACCAGATTTTTAGATTTTTCACCATGGAAATGAGTCAATTGTGCACACATTTCTTCTGCATTCCTGCTTCCTAGCTCTTATTCATATAGTTCTGTTCCCACACTACCTTGCTCAGAGGAAGATACCTCAGCAGTATACCTTCTAAGACAATGTATTTTATAAGGGTTAAGAGACTTATAAGGTTAAAACCATCTGTTTTTGCAGCACCATGTTTTATTACAATGCAAATGGCTTTAGCACTTTCCTCAGGTAAGCAGGCAAAACTCACAATACATCTTGGCAGGAAAATACTGACCTTCTCTCAGGAGTTGACTGTTATAATCACTGTTGGTGAGCACTAAATTGCTGACTGTCTTGAATAGGTACAACTGATTCCAGGAAAACCTCTCACTGAGACCTAACTTGGGTATAGATCTAGAGTACACTGGAGCACTGTGTGGTTATAGCCTACAGGCTTCTGTGTGTAGCACTGCATAACCACTGTAAAACAACATACTACTATTGGCCTACAAAGCCAATGATTTTGAAGCAAACATTCATGCACTTGTGTATCTTGTCTCCTCCAGGAAAGAACTGATAGGATGGATAAGATTTTTCTGTCTCACTTTGAAGCAGCTTTAGAATCTATCTAATGTTATGCATACCCATAACTGTTCTGCTAAGCCTTTTGCTGTTAGGCTACACATAGAATAAAATTTTCAAGGTCAGGCATTTCCAAAGTATTGTAATGTTGAAGCGGTTAATTTCTATTAAACTTGTCCACAAAGAACTAAGAAGTTAATGTAGAGTTTGAATGTTTAATATTTTTGTCAGTTGTGATTGTTGGATTATGTTTAGTAGAAGAACAATTCACAATATAACAGTTCCACTAAGTCAACATATAGTAAAAAAAGTGCTTCAGACTTCTGTTGTGTAACAAAACATTGTAAAAAAAAGTAAGCATAACTTCCTCTATTTGCCATATATAAACAATTAGATCACAGTTTTTTGTTTTTTTTTTAGAAGAGGTCTGATTCAGTGAATATACCACAGCCTTATAACATCATATTGGTTTGGACCTCTCAGGGAGCCAAAACATCTCCCTACTTATTTTCTGTATCTGCATAGGCCCTGCCAGGAGCAGAGACCCATACGGAACAGTATGACACCTTTAAAGTCTTACTGAGACTTCTGACTTCTCATTAAGTGCAGTGCTATTCATCCTAAGAGAGGGAAGGCCACTACTGAAATTTATTCACCACGAGCTTCAGTCTTTGAGAATCTGCAGATCATATAGGTCTTAGAAATTGGTTTTTATTTGGGTCTAGCCTTTAAGTACTTTTAATTTCTTTTTCTTCAAGCACCTTTTAAGCAACTTGATCTTTCTGTTTGTGTGGAAGACATGAGAGGTACTTTGAGAATCCCAGTAAATTATGAGCACATTGCTTCACTGATTGTTTTGTTCCCCACTGAACAATGAGTTAAACTACAGCCCAGACTAAACCTTCTTGAGAATTTTTCAGACAATGAGACATTTCTAGACACTAATGAACTAGAATTTCATTCTTGGCAATTTGTGACTGTTTATGGATAATTGAGCAATGACTAGTACACCTATGAATTATCCACAAACACTGAAAGTCTGAAGAAATTATACCAGAATGGAATTATCCATGACTGTTAGTACATGAATTCTCATTCCTAGTTAGAATATTTTTTTGCTTTTATTCTTAGAGATCTTTCTCTTCTTTTGATGTTTCAACTATCAGTCAGTAACCAGAAAGATAATCACATGATCAGGAAAATAACTTCAGTGCTCAAATTCCAAATATAGTATCTGATGTGCCATTAACTCTGATGAGAAAATAGCTTGTCTTTAACATTCTGTGTATATGAAACTTAGGATGCATCCACAAAACAGAATTAGAAATCGTTTGTCAATGAATCCCATAATTGTAATCTCCAAGATTTGCAGAATCTCTGTTTTGGCCCTTATTTACTCAGACGTGTTCTAATCAGCAAAAATAGTTCTGCTTATCTTTTTTTTCTACCATAGGATTATTTTTAGTGAAATAATGCAAATGTCAATGACAAAAGTATGACTTAGAAATGTGGGAGGCATCATCTCAGGAAATGGTCCATAGCTGTGAATCTTACTCCTGTAGTGGAATAACTTCAGGCATTACTGTCATCAAGCTAAAGTCCAGCATGATGTTATAGGTAATTTCATTTTTCATTTGTTTGCTTTTTTAGAGGTGAAAGCAAAGCTACAGCTGCAAAAGAGATGAAACCAGGTCTACATCTGGATTGCAGAATCCATAGATTCTTCTTAGTGTTCAAGCTAAGAAGAGTGATTGCTTGATTCTTCAAGAGTTCAAGCTAAATATCATGTTAGCATGTCCCACCCAGGCATCAGCTCTGGTCAAATGCTATATACACACACTTTTTCCACATTTCCTTCTCTTCTCAGCTACTCTTTATTTCTCCTTTGACAATTTGGAGACAGAATAGGTTAATTCAAATGATGTCTCTGTTAAAAGTTTAAAGACAGATTCTACAGTAAAATTTGTCTGTATTTTCTAGTCATTTTAGATTGGAATATAAATAATATTACAAGCTAAAACTGCTTCCAGGAAATTCTTGCTTAGACATGATAGTCAAAACAATCTGCAGAATTCATATTGACTGACAGGGGTAGCTTTCCTGACCTTCTGCAAGGACTTTTCAAGAACTTTGCATAACACAGGTCTGAAATAATTATCAATAATGATAAGCTGAAGCTTAGTTCATTAATTTCCTCTATTGTCCTGAAAAACTGTTAGAATCACTGATTTCCCAACTTGCATTAGGAATTAGAATATGAGTGGGGTAGTAATCGCCACTATCTGTATCTTTATTACTAAATACAATATCCATTGTAAAGATAGAAAACAAGAGTATGAAGGTTTGAGTTTGGGTTTGGGTTTGGCATTTTTTTGAGAGTTATTCCTGCCTCCCAGATAACTTTTAGAAGAAACAATATACAATAACTGTATGCAAGGGAATCTATACCATCAATTCCATAGCTTGTTATGTATGCTTTGCTAGATTGGTCAAAATTACTTTATATGTGCTCTAAACAAATTACTCATTTATATTTTGGAGAACATTGACACTCAAACAGGGTATTAATATCAACTCAGACTAATTAAAGCCTATAAAAGATAAATTTAAAAATTGCTGGGTTTTTTTCTGAATTTTTTGCTTTTTTACTATACATTTAAAGGTGAACAAATTGTTTATTAGTGAAAGAGGAGTGTCATGACTGAGAAACTGCTGACAGTATATATAACAAGACAGTTCCTCAAAAAAGTAAGTACCTAAATTATATTTTGGTTTGCTATTATTTTCAAATAATTCAGAACTATGCCCTGGACATCCACACAGAAATCATATTTGATTTATCCTGATTTTCTGAAGTGTAGATTGTGCAGCAGATTTTTTTTAGTGTGTGTTATTAAAGTGATTACTAAGTAAACCCAGACAGAATGTACTTTAAATCTTTGGGGCTAGACATGCTAGAATGCTCAAGCACCTTTTGGACAAGAGCCAGTTGTTTCCTGTGGTAGTGTTGCACTGAACTCGAAAGCCACATGTATACTGTCAAATAAAACGGTGTCAGGGAGTGTTCCTGAACACAGGAACTTTGTTGTATATACTATTAAATTGCTAGAACAGTCTCTGTTATGCTTTAGAATGTGCCAGCTATTACTCCTCAGAAAATTACCAGTTGCTGTTTGGGAGTTGGCACAGCCTAGAGACTGTTCCCAATATACAGTCTTAGAGGAGTCCTGGGGAAGTTGGTTGTACAGAGGTAGCTATTCCATGCCAATCAACCACATTCTCTAAGAGTCATCCTGGGCATACTTATCATGTCCTTCAGCTTTCCTCGTAAACTGCTTTCAAGGTTTCCAAACTGAAAATCTCTTTCTTTTCATGCTAGCGGAGAAATTGAGGACTTCAAGACAGTCGTCTTCACAGTCAGATGTCTTAAAGCTCTGGGACAGAGTTATTCCAGAATGAAGTAAAAACATCTTTGTGAAGGGAAGGGAAGGGAAAGAGAATGAAAGGGTAAAGGAAGGGGAAGGGGGAGAAAGGACAACTTTACACAGAGAAGTTCGGTCAGGGTTTTAAGAATGAATCCTTTCATAATGATAATTCAAAACAAAAATAGAAAATTTGAGAAGGAGCACCAAGTTTTACGTGAACAGGAGTAAATATGTCCATCTTCAGTGGATGTTGTTCATGCTGACATCATATTTTATTAGAAATGTTGTGGTTTTTCACAACTCAGAAATTTTGTCTGGAAAATAGAGACATCTGTTTCCAGCGCCTCTCATGCTTTTCCCAAGAGCATTTCAGCCTATATAATTTTTCTGTCTACAGTATGTCCTAACCATCCAGGCCTTGGTTCTTTCTTTGAAGTGAAACTAAAATTATTAAGAAGACATTCAATGCACAGGATGTTGTGTTACTCTGGTGTTTTGTTTCCTTTTGTCCCCCATATCTCCTTCGGCAACCATGGAGATAAGAAAAGTTAGCTCCATTTTTTTTAATGAGAACACAGACAAATGACAAATCAAAATGACTGTACAGTTTATGCCCATCTTATTAGGACTGAATCACATAACTAGTTCAGATAGTTACATAGAGTACGGCTTACTTTCCCCTCAACCCTTGTAACAGTCTTTCTGTCCATAAATCATGCTAAACTCTGTGATTTCTGAAAAAATAATCGGGGTAAAAAGAAAGAGCAAATACAGCATAGTACCTATACCAATTATTAGGGAGGCCTTCTACCAAAAGACTGTGGGGTTTTTTTCTTTTACATGAAGAACTAATTTCTGATAACTCCTAACATCTTTTCTTTCAACTGCCTTTGGAAAAGGAAGTGACAACCACACTTGCTATGGAGCCAATCCAGTCAATGTTAGAAAAGAGTATGCCTAACTGAACTGAGATTTTTAGAAGGTCTTGGCCTAGGAAGGAAAAATGACAAATGCTGAAGAGTTAAGCAAGACTGAGGAAATTAGGAAAATGTGTTGAAAGTCAATTTTCAGTTTGCTTGTGAGTTTTTAAATTAAAAAATAAAAAGTCCCTTAGGGGCAAAAATACTTGCAGAGATAGCTGACAGTGGAGCAGATGCTAGAACAGGATTTTAATTTTAGTTGTAAGAACCAGTGTTCAACATAACTCTCTGTCTGCAATGTCTAAGTAATTTTTCTAGACTAAACCAATACCTAAGAATACACAGCCCCAGCGTATCCTTTCACAAGCTCCAAAAGGCACAATGAAAAGGAATGTTGAAACAAATTAGTACAGAAAAACGCACATTTAATTTTAAAATTAGTACATTTAAAGATTAAACAGAGTAAGGACAAATGAACCCAACTTCCTATTTAATTAGAAGTCATAAATTATTGTCTTCTTATAGATGTGATGATAAAGATACACTGTAAAATCAGTGCAGTGTAAAAAAATTTTGAGTTCTAGTGTTTAAGAAAATAGTTAAGGAGGGGGAAATACAAGAAAGTTCTTGAAGCTGGGAAATCATGGTATGGGATATGTTTAAAACATGTTTATTTAAAGAGAGATCAAGATGTGCTCATTATGTGCATAGCATACTGGGTTTACTACCCTTCCTTTAATTTACAGTCTCAAAATGCATTGCCTTAGGGCAGGAGAGCCTCCACAGATGACTTGTATACCTGCTAATTTGATGCAGCTCTAGAAATGATTTGCTGTGATGTTTGATCAAGGACACATCTAGGAAAGCAATTAACCAAAGAATTGTTTTTGAATGTCAGGATTTTTTATTAAAAGCAATCTTTGAATAATGTTCAGTAATTCTTATTAGGTGTAAAGCCAGTTAATAATTTAATAGGTGTTATTCCTGTAACAATGAGAGTATACATGTTTTTATGCTTTTCATTTCAACTATGAGGCCATGCTATATTTATTGTACTTACTTTCCTAATCAAGTGTATATTTCATAAGGATACTTCCAAGAAAAATCAGAAATAACATAATGTAGTCATAACAAAGATAATTTCCTTGGCATAGACTTGTGGCATGCAATTTTATATAATACTGCAACTGAAGTCAGTATAGGAAAACTGTTGTTTCACTGCCATAAGAAACAATGACAACCAAAATATTGACTGCTTCAAAACCAGGACATATCTGACACACTCTTTACTTCCTCCTTCCTTTAAGCTTAAAATCACATGTACATATATATATATGGAGAGTTTTGTTTTATTTTTTCTATCTAATTGTGTTTATTAATTCATATTTCAGCAGTTCATAAGATGTTACTACAGAAATGTTCTTTTTCTACATTCAAAATTTAAAAAAACCCAAACAACCAATGACAAACCCACAGAAAACAGAAGTCCTCCAAGACGATTATAGTTACCATCAATATTCAACCTGTATGATCAAGGTTTTATATAAAATGTAAATAAAATAAGTCCCCTATTTGCTTGCCATAGAACACTGATTATTATTCTTTTCCATAAAACCTCATCAATTTTAAGGTGGATAGACTAAGATACAATACATTAGTATAGTTTCCTCTTCAGGAAGAAGAGCAATGTACAATGTGAAGCTCTGTTGAGAACATAAAGAACTCTTATTTGAAAGCATACACACAATGGAACAGTGGACATTTCTAGACTTGTAGTAGATTTATAATGTAAGGGTACATTCACTATTTCTACAAAAATGTAATAGTTTTAAGAAATGCAACCGTTTTGCTGATTTCATAAAGTTCTCTATTGAATTACAGCTTGAACACATGCACATTAACTATCTGTTCCAATTCATGATGACTGCGACTAGCCATTCAGCTGCACATTCCATAACTGCCTGTGTTTTCAAACTGTGCATAAAGGCACATTACTGTCAAAGGTGTGAGTCATTAGTGTTGCATGTTGAAAAAGTTTCCACTAAGTAGTCTGGAGAAGATGTCCTTTTGCAGCAAGGTGTCCATGTGTGGAATTCATCTGCCCTAAGTGAGGACTTCAGCAAATTAGGTGTCTGAGTTGGTCACTTACATGAGAGGGGTGATATAACCCTGAGACATGTCTAGTCAACCTCAAGAGGCAGGATGGCATTCCTTATGAAGTTGGCTATTCCTCAGTGCTGAGTTTGGTAACCAGCTCAGAGGGCAAACAGGGAAAGCAGAGAAGAAGTTCAGAATCAGAAGTTTAGCTTTTGGGCAGCAGCAGTCAAGGGCCACTGTGTGTGTGCATGTGTCAGACCTGGGGGTGGGGGGCATGGTTTGTGTCTGTGTATCTGTGTGGTGTATACGCTCTATTTCTTTTCTGAAGTGGTACCACTTCTCTCAGAAGGAAATGACAGGGCCAAGTTTAATTTTCTGGTGTTGAAACTACTGTCCAGACAGTTAAAGCGGGGGCATAGCTATCAGCTCTTTTACAGGAGCTGCTGTACACTGGATAGAAACAAATTTCAGTAACTGATGACTCTGAAACATCAACAGTATCAGTCCAGAAAGCAAGCTGGATTTGCTGCTGGCAGTGATGCATATTTTCCATGGCTCCAGGAGCATCTGAATTCTGTAACTTTCTGACTCCTGACACAAGGAATTATGATTAATTAGGAGGCTGATACTGTTTATATTGACCGAGGGAAGAGGGCACAGTAGAAGACAGTTTTTTCAGCTACTGGGTCACCAGTTTGGAATCCAGTCCCAGTTTCTACAGCTGATGGGGAGAAGTATATTATAACTTTTGGTACTCCTAGGACACTCAGTCTCACGATGACTGTTTTTGTTTTAATGATCTAGGTATTACAAGCTACATATTACCTGTTGACTATCTCCAGAGCTGTACAGTTAAAGGTAAAATAGGTGCAATAGCTGGAATGACCTTGATATACATAAAAGCTTAATCCATTTTAAGCAACTAAGAACAGTTTCCCCTTTACATCTTCTTGGGCTGGCCAACATAGCTGCTCAGAGTCGATGATCTATGTTACAAACAGATATGACAGGGAAAAAAACAATAAACATTGCCAGGTCATACGCCTTTACGCTGTGCTTCCTTTATGCTGTGCTTCCTTTAATATTTACACAAAGCTCACACATTGGAGGACAGAAATGAAAGCTTGAGAAGGCTAAATATAAATATGTTAAAGCATAAATAATTTATGCTACCAAGGCAAGAACTTAATTAAGGTGACATTACCTTTCTTCCAGCCAGGAGGCATCTTTGTGAAAAGGTAAACAGAAAGTCAGGTGAATTTATTCACGGACAAAACTAACATGATCACTCATAAATATTTGCAAAAGTGTTCCAGGGCTGCTTATTCTGCTGTTATGCTGATAGCCATATGAGGAAATTACTAACAATGTTGCAATAAAGAGATTTCCTGTGGTTTACAGATCAGAGATTTACTTGTCAATGGATATGAAGATCATTTTAAATTTTGCTTTGATTATTTCTACAATTTTTGCTTCTATTGTATGTTTATTAGGGTTTCTGTTATTAATTAAAAATAATACATTTGAAATTCCTATTAAATCTAAATTTTATTGCCATGAACCACCACAGTGCCATTGCACTGAAGTTTGAAAAGTAGTTTATTAACTGGAAATAAGTGGACTTTTATAATGCTCTCTCTAAGGAATTTTGCTATTAAAACCAAATAGTTCATCTTTAAACTAATACTAATGATGCAATGTTGCATAAACCCTGAAAAATGATGAACCTCAATAACTATAAGCACTAACAGAAGTCAACAGGGTTGCTCCTGGTTATGTGGCTGTGCTCATGAAGCTCTTAGCAATGGATTGAGGGTCAAACTGGGACAGCAAAATAAAAAGATTGACTATACTAAGAAGTTTTTCTTTGTATTAGTTGAAAAAGTATTATAGTAAGACACTACTTTTTCTAAGGAAGAAATTACTCCTTCCTGGTAGCAATAAATTATTTGAGATAAGAGCGGTGAGACACTTCAGAAGCCAGCACTCCAGCTGTGTCTACCAGTGCTAAGCAGAGGGGAAGGATCACCTTCCTTCACCTACTGGCAACTCCCTTCCTAAGCAGCACATTACCCTTTGCTGCAAAGGTGTATTGCTGGCTCATGGTCAGTTTGTTGTCTGCTGAGATCCCAGAGTTTATCCCTGCTGAGCTGCTTTCCAGAAAGTCAGTCCCCAGCCTGTACTGGTGCTTGGGGGGATTCCTTCCTGGGCACAGGACTTTGCATTTTCCCTTGTAGAATTTGAAGAGATTCCTCTCAGCCTAATTTCCTGGCCTGTGCAAGTCCCTCTAAATGACAGCACAATGATCTGGTGTACCAGATTGCATCAGACAGCTCCCTCTATATTCATGGGTGCATCTCATCAGATGCTGTGGATTTACATATGTCCCATTCATATAAATGTTCCCTAATCAGAGACTCCTCTACCAGAGGAACGTCTTCACTGCTCCAGACTTTCCTGTTGGTCAGAGGTCTGGGATTTCTGAAACCCATCTCCTCGGTAAAGATCAAGGCAAAGAAGGCATGGAGTATCTCTGTCTTTTCTGTTTCTTTCATCACCATGTCCCCTGCTCCATTCAGTAGCAAAACCACATTTTCCATGCCTTCCTTTTGCGGCTGATAAACTGGTAGAAAACCTGTCTTATTGCCCTTCATATCTCTCACAAGTTTCAAGTCCAGATGGGCTTCGGCTTTCCTAATCTCATTCCTGCATGGCATTGACAGTGTCTCTAAATTCCTCTTGGGCTTTATGAATCTGCTTCCATCTCTTCTAGGCTTTCTTTTTATGTGTAAGCTTATTCTGGAGCTCCCTCTTCATCCATGAAGGCCTCCATCTGCCTTTATTTGGTTTCCTACTTGTTAGGACTGCCTGTTCTGGAGCTTGGAGGAGGGAATCCTCTGAAAATCAGCCAGCTCTCCTGGACTCCTCTGCAGGACCATATTCTATGGGATGCTTCTAAGCAGATCACTGAACAGGTCAAAGTCTGCTATCCCGAAGTCTAGCGTTGTGACCCTGCTTTTTTATCTGGTTTTCTTCTCTTAAGGTTCTGAACTCCATGATCTCATGATCACTACAGCCAAGGCTGCCCTTGACCCTCATGTTCCTGACCACTCCTCCTTATTTGTAAGTATGGGGTCCAGCAAAGCATCTCCCCTTTTTGCTTCTTCAGTTGCTTCTGTCAGGAAGTTGTCATCAATGCACTCTCAGAAACCCCCTTAACTGCTTCTGCTTTGCAGTGCTTCCCTTCCAGCGGATTTCAAGATGGTTAAGGTCTACCATAAGGACCAGATTCTGCAAACGTGATGCTTCCTCCATTAGTTGGAATATACCCAGAATGATGACCCCTACATTAGTCTGGCCTTTAATCCTGATCCATAACATCTCAGCTTGTTCACCACCTGTTCCTAGGCAGGGCTTCATGTACTCACACTGTTTTCTTACAAAAGGGTAACCATCTCTTCTCACTGTCCTGCTCGGTCCTTCCTAAAGATGCTATATCCACCTATAGCATCACACATTTGTATTAGCTACATCACCACATCTCCATGATCCCACTGAGATCATAGCCCTTCAACTGCATGCAGGCCTCTAATTCCTTCTTTTTGTTCCCTATGCTGTTTACAGGTGCTTTAGAGAGGCACTTGGTGATGCTGACTTCACAGAGAAGGTACCAGGGCTTCTCCTATAATGTCCTGTAAGCAGTTCTTTATTTACATGTATGCTCTTGGGCTGGTCCACTTTCAGACCTGCATTGTTAATTATAAGGTCTCTCTTGTCTTCCTTTTTCCTGTCATCCCATCCCACTGTTTCCTCACTTGGCTCAAGTCACTCTTTTTCTGGTTTTTACTTTTCTTGAAATAGATGGATTTTTTCCAACTTACTCTGATCATGTCTTTGCAGCCACAGATTGAGGATGTAAGAAAAAAAATAATTCTCATATCTCTGACAAAAGTTTACTCCAGGTTACTCTACATTGTCAGTTTACAGACAGTGTAGTAAAGAAAATATTTCAATCACCAAGGTTATATCCACAACATTTATTTCAAAATCTTGCCTTCTACTTGAATAAAGGAATCTAGTACAAAAAACAAAACAAACCTGAAAACCTCCATGGTCTATTCGATTTTGATCTACTGCTTTGTAAATCATCAGAATTATAAAGACATCTACTTTTCTTTCTTGGATATCGGATGGCTGTTAATTCTGTCAGAATTGGAGAAATACAAAATGCTAGCATAATTTTCAAGGGATTATTTCTTTGCTGAATACGAGCCACTTCCATCATCCACAGATGATTTATGATAGTGAATATTTTGCTAACTGCATGTGCTGGTTTTGGCATAGAGTTAATTTTCTTCATAGTAGTTAGCATGGGGCTATGTTTTGGATTTCTGCTGGAAATAGTGTTGATAATTCAGGGTTCTTTTAGTTAACAACAGTCAATACCTTTTCTGTTTCTCATCCCACCCCACCAGTGAGGATGCTGGGGTTGCAAAAGAAGTTGGGAGGGGACACAGCTGGGAAAATTGACCCCAACTGACAAAAGGGATATCCCATACCATATGATGTCATGCTCAGCATATAAAGATGAAGGAAGAAGAAGGAAGGAGGGGACTTTTGGAGTGATGGAGTTGATTTTTTTGGAGTTGATTTGTCTTCTCACATAACCATTATGCATAATGGAGGCCTGCTTTCCTGGGGATGGCTGAGCACCTGCCTGCCAATGGGAAGTGGTGAATGAATTCCTTGTTTTGCTTTGCTTGTGTGTGCGGCTTTTAATTGTCTTTATCTCAACCTATGAGTTTTCTCACTTCTACTCTTCAGATTCTTACCCCTGTCATCTCATGGGAAGAGTGAGTGAGTGGCTATGTGGTGCTTAGTTGATGGCTGGGGTTAAACCACAACACCACAGGATTCATGAAGCAGTTAACTGTATGCAGGGATCTGAGTAATTCAAAATTCTTGATACCCTTTTGTGAACCCATAGGGCTTTAGCTAACTGTGGAAACGTATATTAAAGCAATGCTTCAGCTAACGACTGCCTCTCTGTAAAATCTTCAATTATTTGTGCTGTGCCTATTAAAAAAAAATATTTTCAAGCATACTTAAAAAAAAAAAAGTGTTGACATGCTTTACCACGCTGAGGGGTGCACTACGCAGGTAGAAAATTGGAATGCTGAGCTGCCTTATTCCTTTCTTTTCCTCTTCAACAGAAGGAAAATGCATTTCCTGTTCATTGGCTTTTCCAAAATTTCAGTATAGCAACTTGACAGCTAATGGATTTAGTGGAACTGTAGCCATGTGCTACATGTCCACTCCTTTGCAGTGGAAGCTGCACACAAACTATTATATTGATTCTATATCATCAGAAAACCATTCCACATTTAAATGATAAAGTCAAGGAATCTATAGCCCAGGGAAGCATGTTACTTACCTGAAGATGAATCTTGCTGTATGAAAAAGCTAACACTTCCTTTGCAAGTCTTTCAAACAACTTCAATAGATTCTGTTGGGTTTTGAGAACCTACTCGATTGCAAGTAAAAAGAGATGTATACCTACAAGAGATAGTCAGAAAATTAATTCAGTTTTACATGCTTCTGAAAGTCCAACTACTTAATTTTGGATTTCAGTGAAGTTGTTGTTGTTCTAAATAAGCCACTCTCAGTCAGGAATTACCTCCATTTGCTTTGCTGTGATGTAGAATTAAACAACAACAACAACAACAACAAAAAACAACAACCCAAAACTGTTACATTGTAACTTATAGGATAATTTAAGAATTATTTTAAAAATAATTTTTATAAGGAAATATTTAATAGACTATAGATTTTTTGGACCTCTTCAGAAAGCAATCTAGAATAAATATTCAGTAAATACTTTTGAAGGAAATAAAAAAAAATATTTTTTGTTGGAAGTATGCAAACATTATAAGCAGAAATAAAGAAAAAAATATTGATATCTGTGCACAGATTTTCCTAATAATTTCAGATCTGTTATATGGGGAGATGCTTTTAGTTGTCATTGAAGATACATCTTTAACACACACCTGATAGTATTTATAAAGAAATGAGATAAAGGTAGTATGTAAGAAGATTATGTTCATTTACACTGTTGTGGAGAAAACAGATGAAGAAAATATTGTCTTATTGTGGGAGGAAAAGCTGCAGGTGTCCATGGCTATTGGCTTGTAGAATTTTTAGAAGCTGAGCAAACTGCTGAAGGAACTGAAGCCACTGACTGTGAAAAGTACCCTTTTTAATAGTAGCTAAAATCTGTTAGGATGGGTCATGTGCTTGAGTTCTAGCTTCTTATAAACTGTGTGATATTTGAGTTCCAAAAACATGTCATTACTCCCAGGCTTTTGGATGGGAATGATATCCATTCAAAATCAAATCTGTTTTGCCTGTGATCTGTGTCTTTGAAAAGGCTGTCATTTTAGCTACTTTCTTGGTAAAAATGGAGAATAAAACCAAATAAGTTCCAAGCGCTTTATTACATGTGTATCTGAACATTTACTCATTTGCTATTTTCCTAAAATGTGAGGAAGTATTTATGTCAAATGGTCATCAGGAAAATACTGGAATTTCCCAGACCATTTTGTAGTGTAGTTCCTGGTTCTTTTCAAAGCAAAGAATTATAGTTTATTTTAAACAAGCTGTTGGGTAACTTGTTTCCTAGATAACAAGGCAAAGAAAAAATTATACACTGCATTCAGAAGTTCAGTTCCTGAAGCATATGTAGACACTTTGAGAGTAACAGAGGTTGAATAAAAAATACCTGAGAAGACCAGAATTTGTGTGTGCTGTCAGGTAGTAAGTATTTGGGAGAACAGTTTCAATAGTGCCCTAAGTTCCCTCAATCAAATGGATGAAATTACTTAAGCCTGTTATCTGAAAACTGATTTTAAAAATACACAGGATCATTTCAAATACAAACGGATCTACAGATCAACTGTAGGGTTTGCATTCTGTCATAGCAAAAGGCTGTATTGTCAGCAGAGGTCTTCAGGTTATCCCCTCAAGGTACTTCAATAATCTTACTGACTCCCATTGGCTTATGGATATATATTTTGTTAGAACTCTACTAAATACTCTTTTGACATTATTTCAAAGAAGGAATTCACACAATTCATCCCTGAAGACATGTTCTCTTTCCAAACTAAAATACACAACAGCTACAAAATATGGCTTAGCTTGCTCAAGTAAAAGAGTAAATTTTAAAAGAAAATGTATCATTTTCTCGTAATCATATTACAAAACAAAACAAACAAAAAAACCCTCACCACAAAATAGATAATGCTGCACTTTAAAAAAAAATATCTGGAGGAACATAATCCCATTTTTAATTGGTAACAAGTTATTTCCATAAGTGATAGCTTCATTTTCCTCAACATATTTAAACAGAGAAAGGCAGATTAATATATGATCAGTAATAGTCTCACTTGACACACAGTACTTAGACCATCTACGAGGAGAAGTTTTGGTTTTCTTTTTCATTACATACATTGTTAAAACAAAAAAAATCTGGCTAGTTAGTAGGAAATGGAATGTTTCTCTGAAAACTTTCAGTCTGGATGTAACATTGGCAATGAATTGTATCAGATTTTTATGTTTTTTTAAATTATGTCTTGACATATAAGTTTGGTGCCTGCTAATATAATATTTTAATGCCAGGTGATGTTTTATTAACATGCAAAAGTCCACTTAATACTTAAATTGCAGAATCTTTATAATCAAGTATTATATATTGTTTGCTTAGTTACCAAAAAAAAAAAAAAAAAAAAAAAAAAGGGAAGAGAAAAAAAGGTATATTGCTAAGCCTACTTTTTGGTGTCCCTCTTGAGTAGGTGCTATCTTTAAGAACTGAGTATTAGACAGCATGCTGTACACTATCCAATACAGTACTAATATTTCAGTCTGATATCCTTTACCTTCCAATGAATTTCATATGACTTGTGTGGCTTGTCCCAGTATTAATGTACCACTTATTCTTATTCTTGTGGTCTATATGCTAAAAGACAGAAGGCTGCTAACTGTTCAGCTTGCTAAATAATAAAAGCCAGATCTTTAAAAGAAAGCTAAATTAAATGCCAGGGCTTTGTGAGTGAAACCACATCTCAAACTGCATGTCAATGACTTTCTGCATCATGCAGCACGACTTGGGTAAACAGCTCTAATCTACTGTTGCCCAGATAAATTCTAGAACTGGAGTCAGTATCTGTTCATCAAGAATGCAGTGAAATATTCAGGCTAATAATCCATGCCAAGTAGAGCTCATGAACCTATACCATTTTGAGTAATACGTTAACGTCTCTGTATATTTCTGCCCTGTCATGTCACTAGAACACTGCTTTTGGAGCAACCTGGAGAAGAGTTGGATCCTATAGTATTATGTAGGGAAAACACACTCTTGCATCTCTCTTCTGTAAAGAGGCCCTGCTAGCTGATTTTCGAGCAAAGAATATGATATACAGGAAAATAGCTAGGTCAACAAATAAGAAATGGCAGAAAGAAGATGTGCCCCATAAGAGTTCATTCATCACTAGCTACAGGATTGTCATGGTTTAACCCCATGCAGCAGCCAAGCCCCACGCAGCCACCTGTTCACTGCCCCCACAGTGGGATGGGGGAGAGGATCAGGAGAGTAAAAGTGAGAGAACTAGTGGGTTGAGATATAGACAGTTAAATAGCTAAAGCAAAACCTGCACACACAAGCAAAGCAAAGCAAGGAATTCATTCACTGCTTCCCATGGGCAGGCAGGTGCTCAGCCATCCCAAGGAAAGCCGGGCTCCATTATGCGTTACAGTTACTTGGGAAGACAGATGCCATAATGCTGAATGTCCCCCTCTCCCTTCTTCTTCCACCAGTTAATATACTCAGCATGACGTCCCATGGTATGGAATATCCCTTTGGCTAGTTTGGGTCACCTGTCCTGGCTGTGTTCCCTCCCATTTTCCCGTGCCTCTCCAGCCCTCTTGCTGGCAGGGCCAGAAACTGAAAAGTCCTTGACTTACTATAAACATGACCCAGCAACAACCAAACCCATCAGCGCACTGTCAGCATTGTTCTCACACCAAATCCAAAAAACAGCACTGCACCAGCTGCTAAGAACCAAATTAACTCAATCCCTGTTTGAAACTAGGACAAGAATAATTTCTTGCTTTTTTCCTATTTCATTCACGATCAAGGTACATGGATTTCTACTTATGCAAGTTCACGAGCACAAGACAATGCTTAGATGTTCAGATGTCTCAGGATTTTGGCAAGTTTATAAATTTAATGTTCTAACTGGGCTCTGTGGTGACAACAGATTGGCATAAAAACCTGCAGACTTCTAGGCCATGAAGTGAATTTTCACGAGGTTGCTCAGTTTGGATTTCAGATTTCAGCTGAGATATATCGCCACATTAGGACTTTGGATTTCATCCTTAGCTACTAACAAAAAACAGTTTGAGGAACTAATTTGTGCTACCAAGCTACCAATGTAAATGGCATGCCTACTTTAGGAACCTGAACATCATCTGTGACTTACTGTAAGTCTGGCATCTCAAGACTGTGATTGAGATTTTGTGTAGTGGTAATCATTACCTAGAGGACTCTGCTTCCCTCTTGAATATACATAGAACTTACCTTTCTACTCTAAAGCATAATATCTGATTTAGGAGTGCCTAAAGGCAGGTGCCGTGTTTCTAAATTTCTGTCTAGTGATGTGTTAGCAGTTAGTGTGATTTACCTGCTTGGAAGATAAATAAAGGAAATGTGGTGCTGCTAGGAACCTCCAAATGCTGTTTTCTCTTGCTTCGATCAATGTTTCTTATCAGGTAGCTTTATACTGATTTGCAGTCTAGAGCTTGACATTTAACAGAGAAGTTGCAGTTGGGCATAAATAGAAAATTGCTATTGTAGCTTATATGCAGTATTTGCAAAACTGTTCATTCCTTGCTTTATTTATGTCTCACGTCTCTTTTCATACCTATAAAACTGGACAGATTTTGTAAGAAACAGAATATATTTTAAAACTGATCCCTCAAACATTTCTGTGACCGTTCCTGAAAGAACTGAATTATAAAACAAGAGCTGGTTATAAACACAGAATCATTACCGTATATTTTCCTTTTACTGGGGGACAGATTATGTCTTTCGCACTGAGAGAGACATTTTGGTGTCAATAAAATCCCATCATCTTTTCTCTCATATGATGCTACAGATTTAAAAGCTCAAGAAGAAAATGTGAAAAAAAAAAATGTAAACCTGCGGAGTTCTTTCAAAAAACCTGAGTTTTAAAATGAAAAGAAATTTCAAAGATTTTTCCTGTAAAAGAAAGTGTGTTACAATGTGTTGACTTTAAACATAAACTTTCAATATAAGGAGTTTCAATATATAAGGAGTTTACTACTTGAAATATTCATTAGAAATTAGGATAGGCATAAATATACTCCAGACAGCATAATCTATTTTTTGATCTTTCTACTGGAAAGAGATTTAAAGAACCTCAGGATAGTTCCTGAAATTCCTGAAGTTCCATAGTTTCTGCATGTGTTTAACAGGTACAAAAAAAAAAAGAAAGAAACAAAAGAAAAAAAAAAAAAGAAATAAAAATCTCTGTTCTGTCTTACTTTATGATAGCATATATGCAATCATAGAATCATAGAATGGTTTGGGTTGGAAGGGACCTTAAATATCATCTAGTTCCAGCCCCACTGCCACGGGCAGGGACACCTTCCACTAGACCAGGTTGCTCAAAGCCCCATCCAACCTGACCTTGAACACTGCAGGGATGGGGCATCCACAGCTTCCCTGGGCAACCTATTTCAGTGTCTCATCACCCTCACAGTAAATAATTTCTTCCTAATATTTCATCTCAATCGAACCTCTTTTAGTTTAAAACCATTACCCCGTGTCCTATTGATACAGGTCCTACTATAAAGTCTGTCCTTATATTTCTTTTAAGCCCCCTTTAAGTATTGAAAGGCTGCTATAAGGTCTCTGAAACCTTCTCTTCACCAGGCTGAAAAAACCCAACTCTCTCAGCCTGTCTTCACAGGAGAGATGCTCCAGCCCTCTGATCATCTCTGTGACCCTCCTCTGAATGTGCTCCAACAGGTTCATGTCCCTCTTATGTTTGCCCCAGAGCTGGACAAGGTACTGCAGGTGGGGCCTCTCGAGAGTGGAGCAGAGGGAAAGAATCACCTCCCTTGGCCTTCTGGCCATGCTTTTTTTGTTGTAGCCCAGGACACGGTTGACTTTCTGGACTGTGAGTACATATTGCTGGGCCATGCTGAGCTTTTCATCCATCAATACCCCTAAGTCCTTCTCCTCAGGGCTGCTCTCAATTCATTCTCTGCCCAGCCTGTAGTGATATTGGGGGTTGCCCTGACCCAGATGCAGGACCTTGCACTTGGCCTTGTTGAAGTTCATGAGGTTTGCATGGGCCCACCTCTCAGGCCTGTCAAGATCCCTCTGGATGGCATCCCTTCCCTCCAGCATGCCAACTATGCTATCCAGCTTGGTGTCATTTGCCAGCTTGCTGAGGATGCAGTCAATTGCACTATCTATATAAATATATATTATTTTTAATGGAATGCTTAAAAATGGAGGTGAATTATGTATTTTTTTTCAGATAAAAACCTCAAAGTGTATGTGATGTAACTGTGCATTTGGATGGAGGCTTCACCAAAACTTAGAGTTATTTAGATTTGGGGTTTTATTTCAAGTAACTTCATAATGAAAACTGAAATCCTGCCACTAATACTAGGAGTAATAATAATAATATTAATGACAGCAATAACCTGCAAGAACATGCTTGCCAAAGATAGTGATCTGTAACTGAACAGACACCAGTAGACAAAGTGAATGTTGTCTGTGTAAATGCTGCAAGGCTTGTCTTCAGAAAAGTTCCCAATATTACTTATTTCTTGGGATAAATTTTCCATTTGCAAATCAGCCTATTTTAGGAAGAAAAGTGAAGAAGCCAAAATCTTTGGATTTGACACTTACATAACTCAGATTTTCGTGACTGTCATAATTCTATTCTAGGATACTCCCAAGTGGATATTTATGCATACTCTGAATATTGGTTTCAGGGACTTATTCCTATGGATGTTTATGAAGAATTTGAGAAAACTTCATTTTTTGCAGGAGGGTGTAGTCTAGCTAAACACCAACACTGTTGGTCATTAACTGATTCTGTTATTCTCACTAAGGTGTTGGGGGGATGTTTGACAGGATTTTCAAAAAAACTAATCTCAATGAATTAAATAGAAACTAATTGTCCTAGAATTTCTGAAAATACCTCTGGACATCTGCCTGTATACTTAAATAATGAGGCATTTTGGAGAACTTTGACAAATGGGATAAATGGTAAATGGGTGGGAGGTTTGAAGAAGAACAAATAGCTTAGAAATTCCCAGTAATCAAATAAAGAAAACTCACCTTTCTTTGACCTAAACTTAAACACTAACAGGGTTGTAAGTGATGGAAGCTGCATTAGTAGACACTAGAAGATGTGTCACAGAGCTACGTAAGTATATAGATATATACTTTCATAACATGCTCCTGAACATTTGTCTGAATCATTTTTCCAGAAGCGCTCTATACATTCCATAAATAGAGATAGTCTGCTGCTGGGCTGTACAAATCTGTTGTCCTGAGAGGTGTCTAAACATAGGCAGACAGAATTTCTCTCTAGGTAACCATCTATCCCTAAAACTTACGTACTAATCTGGTGACCTCTACGCCGCCTAAGGCATTAATGCCTGGATCAATCTTAGCCTCCAGATACAGAATGGCTTCTGTGTAGGGCTAATCCCCTCTAGACTGACCATACATACAATGCATAGGACATGCACCAGCTGTTTTCCACATCCTCATGTCTCTAAAAATTAATCACTATTTAGATATTTGGGCTGTGTTTTGTTGTTTTCTTTGTTGTTATTTCTTTTGTGCGTGTGTGGTGTTTTGGTTTTTTTTTTCTTGTTTGTTTGTTTTTCTATTTGATGTTCTTGAGATAAAGTGAGCTGTGTCATAGCTTGCCAAGGGGGGTTCCTATGGAATAAATCAAAAGCAACCTCACTCAGACTGGGATTAGATAAAAAATTCTAAATGGGTAAATGTGGTAAAGGAACAATTTGTTATTTACAACAAATTAAATTAATTACAACTTTCTGAAAAGTACCCTCTAAGGTCTCTGGGCCTTGGAAGAGAGGTGTCTATTATTTAGGCATCTACATCTGAGCTTTCACCCTAGGCTTCTGTTATAATCAACAGTGAAACAGGAACTTCAAAGGCACAGTTTGTCTTATCTTAATGTTGATGTCTGAAATACAATCCAACTTTATTTCCCTAGAAGTGTCTATTCCTCTCCATTTATAATTAGGAAAGGAGCTTATGGGGAACAAGTCAAAGATATCTGTATGGTAGGTTTCTAAGGCTGAACAAGACGAATCCTACATTGGCTTTCACCTCTTAATGGTAGAAATTCACGTTCTTCTTCAGCACTGGGACTACAGGCAGTCTGTAGGTTCCTCATGTGAACTTATTCAAAACACTGTTGTCATAATATAATTCATTTCACATGTGCCCTTCTTGAATACTTAAAACTTCCTTGTCCTGTAAAATATGTTTCCTCATTTATAATTGTTAGACTGGGGTCTAGGCAAATAGGCAAGAAATTTCATTATGCATCTAGATGTTTTTTTTGTCTTACTTATCTCAGCAGAACTATAATAGCACATTTTAACATCTTGAGAGCATGCAAAATAACATGATTCAATTTGTCCTGTTCACTTGTTCACAGTGGTCACATTTTTATTGACATGACCAGAAAATAAGTGCATTTCTGAAGTAATGACATAGGTACAAATTAAATAAACTCACATATCCAAAGGAATAAAATGAAATTCTCCTGATTTCATATTGCAGTGCAAAGAATTAAATGTTAAATTGAATTTTAGATAGTTTTTGTTGAAAGGCTGAAGAATTTCAGTCTTTGACAACTCATACATATTGAAAATTCTTATAAATATTAAAAATAAAAAAGGAGGGTGTGTTGGAACTGACCATCAAATACAGTAACTTAAAACTAACAGAGGAAAGAAAATTCAAGATAGATAAAAAATTTCCATAAAAATACCCAGTGGATGTTGCTACTATACGGACCAATACAAGCCCTGCCTAGCTGAAAATATTGTATCTGAATAAATATGTTGAATTAGACTGCTTATTTTTATTAGTATGAATTTAAAGCTATGTATAGAGCATCAGATAAATCATGTGCAACAGAATGAAATATAAGAATTGCTGGGGATTTGAAAAGTCAGCAAGATAATAGTTTCTTGTGTAATAAGTGTATATTAGAAAAGCAGATTTAAAATCTGCATTTGCTGTATCTGTTTTCATTGTGCATGTATAGTGGAAGAAACAGAGTTCTGAAAGCTTTTTTTTTTTTTTTTTTTTGGTTAATAAAGTGCTTTTTGGCTAAAGTGTTGTTACTCAGAGCCATACAAAAACAGCTTTGGATTTTTATACCTTTATGGAAAGTAAGCCTTCTTCATCTTCTTGATGCAAGAATATAAAACATATGTATGTAAAAATTTAATTCATTAGTGTGAGTCTCAAAGTAAATATACTTTTGAAAACCAGGGCTTGGACCAAATTTTAAATAAAAATAACAATTGAACCATGTCCTTGGAACTTTAAGAAATTATTAATCAACACACAAACATTTTAGTAGTGGAAAGAAAAATCTACTTAGGAACAATTAGTTACATGAATATTCACTAGAGCTTTGAAATTATGAGGATGGCTTTGACAAAATACCAAAGAATTAATCATTAGTCACACCTTCATCTTCAGATTTACAATATAAATTTGTTGAATTACTTCTGATGTTTCAGTATCATGCTAAAAGCTACAAGAGACATAGAATTTGAGGGGGGACAGTCTTTTCAGACTTGCTATCCAAAGGAAAATGGTATCTATTAGAACTCATAAACAAAAGTTGGTATTCTTGGCATTTCTACACAAAGGAGATCAAGGACTGAGCTGGCATAGAAAAGCCCTTGAGAAAGTGGTCCTGCCAGTTCAACATTTAAAGACTTTGTGAAATGGTTTGCATTGTTACAGCTCTGTGCACCACAAGTCATGCATGAATAATATGAACAGCATTGTGGCTTTGCTTCATCTCAAAATTTGTAGAATACTATCACACATAACTAACTTTTCTCAAAAAGTAATATATGTAGAAGACAATAGGGTTGTTTTGTCGTATAGCAAGATTTATCAAGCGAGTTCTTCACTAGTATTTCACTGTTAAATTTTGAACATTAAAAAAATAATTAGACATTGTGATTACCTTTAAGGAAAAGCCTTAAATCAACAGGATTTTAAGTTAAAAAAATAAAAAATTAAAGAAGGTTTTATTTTTGTTTCCCCCAGTCTGAAATGACATGCTTTGTAAT
Organism: Falco biarmicus; assembly: GCF_023638135.1. NCBI lineage: Eukaryota > Metazoa > Chordata > Aves > Falconiformes > Falconidae > Falco > Falco biarmicus. The sequence continues at coordinate 36,138,328 of NC_079289.1, read as the reverse complement.
ATGAATTAGGCATCATTATTATAATTCCATGTAAAATATCTGTGGATCATTCAAAGAGATAAATTAATTTGATCAAAACCTTTTTGTTGTTGTTGTTGTTTGCTGAGTTCCTGTATAGAGTACTACTCTTTAATTTGAGGGGAAAAAAGAAGTGAATTTTAAAATATACATGGGTTAGAACATTCTGTCTCAGTTCCAATCTATTAACCATTGTCAAATAGGTAAATGTAGAGTATAAAAATTGTAAAATGAAGGGTTTGAATGTTTGGTACAAAACCAAACTTTTTTTTTTTCCTTATTTATATATTTTCAGATTTATTTGTAATGATGTTTAAAAACCTTACTGCTTTTAATTTGTCTAAAATTGCCAGTGTTGTGGTAATTCATGTTGCTAATTTGAGAAGAAAATACCAACAACAAAGGTTTGAAAAAAGGAGAAAAAATGTTTGACAGGAAACTACAGGAAGAGAAAGAGTTCTTCATAGAAGAACAAACCAAAACTTTGTACATTTGAAAGCAATAATGATATCATTAGTTAACGAGGACAGATGAGGATGAACTGTGGAAGATAAGCAAAGGACTGGCATGGAAGAAAATGTAGAAAAGTTGGTAAGTTGAATTTGGAAGAGGGATAAATATGTCCATAATGGTTATATGAAATATTTAATATAATTTTGGGTAAACTTTAAAGAAATGTGCGTCATGAAGGTCTTTTTTTAAAAAAAAAAAACCAACAAACTGGGGTGGTGCTGATTTCTTTGGGTTACCAGTAAGAAAGGCACAGACATGCAAGGCTAATTAATGATTTATTCTATAAAAAACAGAACTGGTAGGAAAATGATAGAAATCTTACATCTCTTCAGATGCTTCTGTAGCATTTGATAAACCCCTCCTCATTTATCATAGCATGCTGTGCAGAGTTACCATCCATGGTGAAGTTAAATGGCCTCATTATTCTTCACATTTCTAGAATATTCTTTCAAATGAACAAAGCCTGTAAAATACTGAACTTTTTAGATGGTACACTGCGATTCTTCACTGAGAGTGATATGCTCTGAGAGTGATGCGCTCTTACCTATCTCCATAGAAATGAGCTCTTACAGGTGGTTCCCTCAGCACAGGGAAGATATGGATCTGTTGGAGTGGATCTGGAGGAGGGCCACACAATGACCAGAGGGCTGGAACACCTCTCTTCTAAAGAAAGGCTGGTAGAGTTGGGGTTGTTCAGCTTGCAAAAAATAAGGATCTGAGGACACCTTTTTCAGTATTGAAAGGGTGCTTATAGGAAAGATAAGGACAGACTTTTTAATAGGGCCTGTTGTGATAGGACAAAGGGCAATGGTTTTAAACTGAAAGAGGTAAATTTAGACTAGGTATAAGGAAGGAATTTTTTACAGTGAGGGTAGGGAAGCACTGGCGCAGATGGTCCAGGGAGGTGGTAGATGCCCTGTCCCCAGAAACATTCAAAGTCAGGTTGGACGGGGCTCTGAGCAACTTGATCTCATTGAAGGTGTCCCTGCTCGTTGCCAGGGAGTTGGACTAGATGACCCTTAAAGATCCTGCCCAACCCAGACTATTCTATAATGCTGTGATGTAAAGGTGGTATTGTTAAAGGAAGCCACAGTATACATTCAGGTTAAACAGCGGTCACTCATGCTAACATATGGGTCTCTACAACAAAACCCTATGGTAAATGCCTAAATTCCACTTGAAATCACTGTTTTATCATTACGGTCTACTGCACTGTCTCACTACAAGGCTGGATCACATTTCACTGAGCAAAGACATAATCCTCTGAATGCTACACACATGAATAATTACATCAAAATAATTTTCACTTTGACTTAGTCACAGTTATTCAGGACTGATGGTGAAATACTATTCTGTCTTAGGATTTGTCAGTCTGGGTTTTCCTGTTCCCTCAGGAGTTCAGAAAGTTCTGTAATGATGCTAGCTGTTTCTCAGAAGAATCAGGAAAACGTTGTAGGAGAAATGTAATTGTATGTGTTATTCAAGCATAAATTATAGGTCTCAGCTGGGTAAAATTCTGTGGGGTTATAGCACAGGTCAGACAAGATGATCTGATGATCTCTTCTGGCCCTGTATTTCTGAGTCTTTGAATAATGTACAATGAATTGTATATATTCAAATCAAGCTGGGTGGCCAACAAGCTGAAACTATTTACGACCTCTTGTCAAGGTTCATGATGGAATAGAAAGTATCAGCAAAAACTTAGTAAAAATTAATTCCTCAGTCTCTTAACACCTACATTCCCTTCCTTTGCTTTTTTTCTGTGTCATGGTGAAAAACTTTGAAATCCTTCCTTGGCCTAAATCAATAAGTCCTGACTTTTTAAACTCTTTATTGTTTCTTAGCACTCCTTTGTAGAGATTTTATATGGCTTATCAGTTCTTTATCTAACACACCTCCATAATCTTGTGTCTCCTTTGTACCCCTGCAGTTAAAATATTTCTTCATATTCTGAAACTATCCCACTTCTGAGGCAATGTTGACTATTTATGAAACTAACTCTGTCTTTTGGATGGTCCAACTGACTTCTGTAAGTAAAATGCACATTTTCATATTTCTTTTCTGCTCTTTAGCAAATAACTCTCATTATTTTTTCTTAAGTCTGTTTTTTTCTTTCTCACTATTTTTTAGAAATTTTGCAGTTAAGGGAAAGCAACACATTTTTAGAGAATAAACAAAAATATTCATAAGGGTCAATACCTGAAACAGTACCTCTGGTACAACTAGTATGGCTAGCAATGGGACCTTTAGCATGGATAAATACACTTAGATGTCTCTAGTGGTAAAATTTCCTATCTTTGTAAATATTTACTAAGAATTCATATGTTGTATGTGTTTGGTGGAAGCAGTGTAGGTAACAAGGAAAAAACTATGTTTTCTGAAATTGTATATTTTTGTGTCATGCATCTCTGTGGAAAGATTTTTCAAGATGAGGAGTTCTTAACATTGTAACTTGCAGTAATAAAATACTTATGGTATTAGTCGGCTTCCACACCTGAATCAGAGAAAACAGAAAGCAATTACCTAGGCATCAGTGTCAAAGGGTTAGCTTCCAGACAGGTCTACCTAGTTCTGGGCAGGGCCTTTAGTTCTGTAGTGACTGCCACATCAGACAATGACAAAGATAGTATCATCAGGCTTAGAGACAACTTCTCAAGGAGCTGACTTTTTAAAAAATGCTATTTTTTGCTTAATGTCCATAAAAATTCTTTCCTTCATGTATAGTCTCCTTTCAGACTATCCTTACTGTAGCAGTGCAAAGCTATTCAGGTGGCTATATTGTGAGCTGTGAGAAAAACCATGATCCTTCCAACCTCAAGCATCATGATTACAGGTTGGGCAGAATTACAGGCCATAAGGATTTCAAGAGGTTTGAATCAGAAGGCTTAAAGACAATAAAGGTATGTTATAAATGTGCCAGGAAGCAATGTAATAACTCTCAGTGTGAGGAAAGGGTGTGTGCATTTCGCTGAATGTTATCAGATCAACAGTCACCCAGACATAGTCTCATTAGAGATACCTTAGATATACCAGCTGACATCCAGTTGATTGTCCACGGAAGGACAGATATAGTATCCACTCATAATTGTCTTTCTTATGCAGAATTCCCTTGATGAACCTGCATGGCATTATGTACCCCTGTTTAAAGTAACTAAATTAAAACCTCAGTCTGAAGGTCCCACACAGATATGGCTACATGAGACTAAAAGTTTTGAGCTTCCTTGTAGTCAGAAGAAGCTGTAGGGTGGGATTCATCCAATCTATTTTACACAAGTACTTTATGGTAGATGAGTGATGATCTAAACGTGCCTGTTTTCCTACATGACTAGTTGAGAGGTAGATGTAAACACATTTCTACACCTGTTCAGAAAAATTTCCACCCAGCACACTACAAGCACCATCCCTAGAAAACTATAGCTTACTGCCATCCCAACTACTTAGCTATACTTATGTGACAAAACATTAGTAAGGAAGCCTGTATAGGATTCATGATTCATTTTCAGGGCACATGAAGTTTTGCTGAACTGCTAACTCCTCCACTTAGGGGTAAAAGGATTCCTGGAACTGGCTCAGAAATTGTCCCTCATTTTTAGTAATTAATAAGAAATTTACCTGTGAGATACAATATAATTAGACAATTTATACACTAAAATAACACTCTGTAAATTAGATTGATTTCTTTATCAAGAGGATTTTTCTTCCTAACTTCCTAAAAGCTTTACTCATCTTTGCCCTATAACTCAATTACTTACATCCACTTGTGAAGCTCTTGACCTTAAGGGAATAGACTAAGCCACTCCCTTGAGATCCCTTTCTAGCAGTTTAAGTAATGAGACGTCAGCAAGTGTAATCATGAAAAGAAAATTATTTTCATCAAGAAAGTGTATGTTTATGCTTGTCAAAATGTTCTCTGTATGGAGTATAAAGTAGACATGTAAAAAGTTGATCATAATTAAAAACTAATTCTGAATTATCTTCTTTTTACAAAAGCATAAAATTTCTGTCTTCAGAAAATGCATACAGAATTATAAAACTTAGTTTAATATGTTTTTTCTTGTTTCTAGGTAACCAACATTTGAATCTTTTGGCCTTCTTCAGGCTTCCCAAAGGGAATCAGCTAATTAACTCACTGAGCCACTGGTAATAATTATTCTAGAAAGTCATGGTCATTGGGGCAGGTATCAGAGGATTAAAAAAAGAAAAAAGATGCTGAAAAAAAAATCTAGGTATGACACTAGTCTTTTTAAAATGACAAATAAAATAATCCTAGAAATTCCTACCAAAACAGCTGATCCTCATTGCCTGGAGGAGGAAAATAAATATTAAGGGGAAATAGAAATGTCTAAAGACTTCATATTGTCTAAACATAGGCATTAATTAGTACTGCTTTATAAATAGCACAAATCATCCATGGTTTTGCACTTTAGGAACTGATAGGAAACTTCCTACTGATTCAGATGAGAGAGGAGGATGCACAACACTTTACGTGTTTCCAAATGTCTCACAGAACTGTTTGATTGCCAAAGTGACAGGCAGACCTTATCCCTGCTGGAAGACATTTGTAATTCTTACTCAAAAGCAAGGACAGCTTATGTCTTGGGGGTGTTAGGATCCATTCCCACCAGAATTTTATAACCATCAGTAAAACTCTTTGTGAGCTTTTCTTTCCTCCAGTGCTAAGCACAGAGCGCATGTGAAAGCACAAAGCCAAACATCATCACACACCAGACAGGGGTATGCACAGGGGTAGGAAGGGTGCTGCACCTTTGCCTATGCAATAGCCCTCATCAAGGGGGATCTCCACTCCCTGTAAAGCATTATGATTTTTACTGCTTTAAAGAAAAGGAGATCAAGACAGGATATTATGTGTTTAGCCAGTGACAGAATCTGTAGCAGAGAAATGCTAAAAATCAGAACTGATACCTTGCTCCCTCTGGAGTTATGAAGACCAGTCAATACATGTCATATTATAGTAGCTAATGCAATGAACACCACAGTGTGTGCTCCTGAAACTGCATGTAGAAACGTGGATGACTTTTTTTTTTTTTTTTTTTTTTTTTCTTTTCCCCCACACAGGACACATCTTTGTGGGCTAAAACTGTAAAAAAGGTGAATAAAGAAAACACATAGTTTTCTAAAACAAGCAGACTTTAATTTTGTTTGATTTTTTTTTCCCAGATAATATGTGGCAAAAAAAAAGGTAAATATATTCTAGTTTTACTTAATGTTTTTTAAAAAGTTATTTGAATCATTTTATATTAATGGGATGGGGAAACTACTTTTTGTAGACCACCGATACCCCCTTTTTCTTGGGGGATTTGATGATAGTCAAAATTTGCCTAACAGTAAAAATCAGTTTTAGTTATGGAAATGCTGCACTCTCCCAATAAGTTTCTGTCTATATGAAAAAAAAATAATTTTTCTTTTTTCCTTTAGCATATGGTACATATTTTAAAAGTATAACAATTCTTTCATAGAGCATAGAATTGAAATCGATGTTGTTCAACAGTCTAGTAAAATAGAGGAGCCAGGAAACTGCAAAATGAATCTGGGTGTGGTAGGAAGCATACAGAAAAAGCAGTAAAAACTTCCCTTGGTTAAGAAACAAAAGGAAAAAGCCAGAATTAATTCAATATTTAAGATAACTTTTTAATCTTATGCCCTTTGAACAGTAGTAACAGTTAGCCATACAAGCGTATAAAAATATTCACACTCGATGGTTTAGATACAGTTACATACACTGTGGCTTTCTTTGTGTGGTCAGTACTGCAAAGAACATAGTGAAGACTAGCAGAGGCCATACTAATGGTTTGAATGGTTTTACTAATTACAAAAATCATGGCTAAGTTTGCTCTGTTACCAGTAATGTAAGAAACATCAGCTAAATATTCTTCACTAACAAAACCATGAACTTGATTTAAACCAGCTGAAAATTCCTGTTGTTTTTTATGAGTTTAGATCAAGCACTTCATACTTAATATCTTTATTTTTTCTTTTTCTACACACACACACCCCCACCCCACCCCCACCCCTCAGCCTGAAGTTGAAATCCTAGCTTACTTCTGGAACAAGCTGTTTGCATGAAGGTCCCAGATTAAAATCATATTGCTTTTCCACAATCTGATAAAAAGAATTTTAAGAAATACATGCTTAAATATAAATTATCTTTTTATTTCTTTATTGTTGAATGACTGGGGAATCAACATGCTAAATTCACATTCCTTAAAATTACTGGGTATTTCTGTACCTTTTAATATAACTAGCCAATAGAAGAAGTGGCTGTAAGAAAAGATCATGTAGACTTATCACAGCAGGCAAACTTTCTTTGATCTGCATAAAAGTGCATAATGCTTGATTTGTAAAGTTGCTATTAAAGCTCAGAAGCAGGACTGGCCAAATGCAGGAAGCTGCTTAAACAATGCATTTTCTGACTAGCAGGAGTGCAATACCTATGTACAGAGCAAATGGCCAGTTTATAATCAGTGCAAACTAAAAGCCATTACTTTTTCTACAGGGAGTGAACAATTCATCATGTCAGACCATAAGGTCATTATATTGTGTAACACGCCATAATGTCACAGTGCTCCAAAATGATGAAAAGCCAGCTCCCAGCCAAATATTTAGTCATATGCTTATATTTAAGAAGCCAAATTACTACAAATTTCTGGCCAAAGGCATTCCAGTTGAAACAAAGATGCAAACTGGTGTCTGAAGGGTCCATTTTCAGAAAACAGCCTTTCAGTTCTTGGATAAACAATTGAAGTAGATCTAAAAAAGAAAAAAGAAAAAAAAAAAGGTGTACTTATACAAGTTATATCAAAAGAAAATTGGGACAAAGATTGATAATATGATCATTCCAATGGAGCAAATAGTACTAACTTTGTTCCTCCCCTGCCCCCTACCACCACCCCAACTTGATTGGAACTAAAGAAAGGGTGAAGTTATGAATGGATGAATGAGCTCACGACATTATGGATATAAAAATCCTACATACGTAAACACAATAGTTAAGTTAAAATATCTAAACCAAGTAAGAAGTTACTTGCCTTTTACCTTTGTAGAGAATGCTTTGGGTTTTGATTTCCAAAAGTGAAAAAAAAAATAAAATTCCTGAAATGGAATGTTATTGTAATTAATTCACTGTGACTATTAGTAGCCTAAATAAAGGCTGTCAGGAAAGCTTAAGAAAGGGGATCAAGGCCATGAAACTAGATTTGGCTAATACATACATAAAAAATTATATTTTCCAAAAAGTCATGTTTGTCTTCATTGATCCTCCTGTTACACTCGTAATCTTTTTTTCCCAGCCTAGTTTGGAAGTATTGCTAGCTTTGACTCAAACAATTTATTCACTATTTTCCACTCACTTTTCTCCTGTAAACTTTTGTAGATACATCTTCCAAATTATGTCCTCCCCATGGGTTAGCTTCTTGCTTCCACTGTCAACTGTTATTCTCATACCATCTGGAAAATACCAGCTTTCACATCAGGGAATGGACAAAATTAGTGTAGGAAGGATAAATGCCTTACCTGAATTTTATGAAACCGATATTTTGTAACTTCATACTTTGAAACTTAATTCAAAATTGCTTATTTTTAAGATCTAATTATCTGAATAGAAATCAGAAATAAAAGCAAAAAACTTTCACCAAAAATATTTAACTGCTACAGGAGAGTCAATATTATTTTCTTACCTCTAAACAGTAAGTTTCTCATCCATGGGTATATCAACTTAACATGATTCTCAGGCAGCACCTCACATTATAAGGAAGCTGACAATTTCAGTATTTCAAGGGTTTATGGCACATTATCATCAGAACTGGATAGGGTTTAAACAGCTCACTGAGAGTTGGGAAATTTTTTTTTAACTGATTGAGATTAACTTAAAAATATGAGTATTTTTTAAAAATAGAGATACAAACAGATAATCAAAGCCCCTCAAAAATATCAAAATGTATAATTTATTATTTCAAAACATTCTAGTAATTAAATAGAAATATGAATGAACCAGCTTGTGGTATACAAAAAGACCATCACAATTCATTGTTAGCATGACAGAGAAGTACTATTCTGACAGCTAGATAAGTATAAAGGCAAAAAGAGGGCATAGAACTCTGTCTGGAATATCAGAAAAAAATAAGGAAAATAAAAGAATTCTCCAAGGTCAGCTGTCTTAGAAGTTCTAATACCCCAGTGGATCCCTTAGATTTTTAAGGAACTCTTTAAATTAAATTATGAATGAAAGTAAGCTATTGTTTTCATAATGTATTTCCATTCTGTTTTCCTTTTTGCATTATTCCTAAACTTTTGTTTTACTCCCAAAGACTAAATACAAAGTATGGGGAAGATAAGAAAAAGGCAAGAAAGACACCTGATTTAAAATAACATTTACATTTCAGGGGGAAAAAAAATATTTTTTAACCTTTTGAAATTCAAACCATATAAATTGTTATTTATGTGTCTTTTTATCCCTGTAGAGAATGCATTAGGTTTTGATTTCCAAAGGTAAAAAAATACAAATAATATATATTACCTGAAATGTAAATATTATTGTAATTAATTGATTGTTAATATGAATAGTCTAAACAAAGGCTGTCAGGAAGGCTTAAGAAAAAAGATCAAGGCCATGAGACTAGATTTGGTTAACACATACAAAATAATAACTACACTAGCTGCTGATTAGTAAAACCCAGAAAACCTTGTATTGTGGTCAAAGCAGTCTTTGGTTTTACTCTATATAGATCCCTTTTCTACTGTCATTTACATTGAATGTTAGCCAAAGCTGGTGGGTTTGCACAGGGTTCAGGCAGACATGCTTTGGATTACTTAAGTTCCTGGCTTTAGAATTCTAGAGGTGGACGAGAGAAATCAGATCCCTCACATGGCATGTAATTCCTACTATATCAGTTTCATTACTGGAAAATAGTCCCAACAACTGTATGAAACAGTCACATCTGAAAATGATGGCTTTTCATTTGATATATTTTTATGCCTCTCCTGTTTGTCAACTGGTGGGAAGGATATTTTCACTCCTTTTAGGACACACACCTTGCCAGTGACACCTTTAGGCATTTCTGGAGTGATCAGCTGCTTATGGGATCACATCGTTGGAGATCAACAAGCAAGTCACTTCCCTCCTCTGCCTGTGCCAAAGCCCTAGAAAGAAGCTGGTTGTTATTACTAAAGATGTGGTAGGGAAACAGAAGGTGGCAGATGCTCTGTGGTTTAAGCATCATTTGTTGTCTTTATACTTTGATGGCAATAGTGGTAAAAGCATGACGGGGTTTTGGCACTCCTTCCTGTCACTCCTCCTTCTTCTCTATTTCTCATATCTTCCACCTTTTTCTGTTATCCCTGGGTTTTTTTTCTGGAGAGGAGCATTACAGTTTTCACTGGCCCTCACCGTGGAAAGTCAACGTGGCAAAAATCAGCTATCTTGCTGAGAAGCCTTGGAACAATTTCATTCTTTGCATCCACCAGTAAAAGTCTAAACTTCCTTTTGGAAATTAAAAAATTTAAGACTCCTGTGACTGTTGAATTTTTGGTGAGCCCTTCATTTTGGGACAAAGCTTTCCTTACAATGTCACTTACCTTCTTTCTTTTTTTAAGTAAGTCACACTGGTGGTACAATCCCACAGTCACTTAAGTTTACTTCTTTGTGCTAGTAAGCCTGAGGTACTAACCTAAATCTTCCCTCTTGGTAGTGCCATGTGCTAGCAGGTGAGTCATCAGAACAGCTTTAACTAAAGCTTTGAAACCATATGCTGAGAAAATAGTCACAAAACAAGGGTGTGATTATCTAGACTTCAGGAATTACTTTCACATAATTGCTGCTGGTAAAAAAAGTAATAATCTCATAATATTCTGAATTATCTTTAGATATATTTTTACTGTAACACAAAGCTGTTTCATCTATAACTCAGAGAGCACAAGGCAGTGATTTTTTAAAATAAATTTTATTATTACAAGGGGCTTATACCCATGCAAGTTCTAAATTCTTTATAATGTTGCAGGTAAATCAGCAATAAAGCGAAAACTGTGTAAGTATTGTAGAAAACATGTGAGAAAAATCAGGGGGGAAAATGTAATTTCAAAGTCCTTGACACTAATGACCCATTTCGGGTAACAACTTTTAGCATGTAAAGTTAATCAGGAATGACTGGCTGGGTAGACGAGGGGAGAGCAGTGGATGTTGTGCACCTTGACCTCAGCAAGGCTTCTGTCACTGTCTCCTCACAGGTAAGCTCAGACAGTGTGGGTCAGATGAGTGGACAGTAAGGTGGGCTGAGAACTGGCTGAATGGCAGAGCTCAGGGGGTTGTGATCAATGGTGCAGAGTCGAGCTGGAGGCCTGTAGCCAGCGGTGTTCCCTGGGGGTCAGTAATGGGTGAGTCCTGTTCAACTTACTCATCAATGATCTGGATGAAAGGACAGAGTGTACCCTCAGCAAGTTTGCTGATGATACAGAACTAGGAGGAGTGGCTGACACACCAGAAGGCTGCGCTGCAAGTCAGTGAGACCTGGACTGGTCAGACAGGCCAGTAGAGTTGGGGTGAAAGGAACCTAATCAAGTTCAATAAAGGTAAGTATAAGGTCCTGCACACAGGGAGGAATAACCCCATGCACCAGTACAGGTGTGGGGCCGACCTGCTGGAAGGCAGCTCTGCAGAGAAGCACCTGGCAGTTCAGGGGGACAACGAGTTTCCTATGAGCCAGCAGTGTACCCTGGTGGCCAAGAAGGCCAGTGGGGTCCTGGGGTGCATTAGGAGGAGGGTGGCCAGCAGGTGGATGGAGGTTCTTCTCCCCCTTTACTCTGTCCTGGTGAGGCTGCACCTGGAGCGCTGTGTCCAGTTCTGGGGTCCCCAGTTCAATAGAAACAGGGAACTACTGGGGAGGGTCCCGCGGAGGACTGTGAAGGTGGTTAGGGGACTGGACGTCTCCCTGATGAGGAAATGCTGAGACATCTGGGCCTGTTTAGCCTGGAGAAGGCTGAAACAGATCTTACCAATGCATTCAAGTATCTTAAGGTGAAGCATCAGGAGGACAGGGCCAGGCTCTTTTCAGTGGCACCCAGGGACAGGACAAGTGTCAATGGGCACAAACTGCAACACAGGAATTTCCATCTGAGTACGAGGAAGAACTTTACTGTGAGGGTGACAGAGCACTGGACCAGGCTGCCCAGAGAGGTTGTGGAGCCTCCTTCTCTGGAGATATTCAAAATGTGTCTGGGCGTGATCCTGTGCAACCTGCTCTAGGTGAACCTGGTTTAGCAGGGGGGGTTGGACCAGATGATCTCCAGAGGTCCTTTGTAACCCTAGCCATTCTTTGATTGTGTGAAAAGAAAAACAAAGTTGCTGGAATGGATGCACAGTGCATATCTGTGTCTATAGCTGATATCCCTGAAGATAAAGATGTATTATCACATTGTATTATACTGTGATTGCTCTGAATGTTTTATTAGACACACATTAGATTTTAGACATGCAAACAAGTAGTAGTATGGAAAAGCTTTCCTTTTTGTGCAATGGAACACCTAATTTGCCTTGCCTAAAAGCTTCATATTGTTTAGTTGAGACATACTTTTTGAGGGTTTTTTATTTATTTATTTATTTTTTTTTATTTTTTTTTTTATTTATTCATTTTATTTATGAATATAAAATATGCATTAAAACTGAGCTCATATCTTAATTGGTTGAGTTACTCATCCCACCAGAACTTTAATTTATGCATAACTTCCTGTCATTTCATTGGGGTATCATTTCATGATGCAGTGATCTGTTTTGATGCCATACTCTGCCCTGCCATCTGTAACGCAGAGTTTGGAGTAGTGCATTTAGAGTAATCTGCACATGGCTGTCTGTGTATTAGAGAGAAGAAAGAAGCAGTAAAAAAAAGAAGCCTCCTCCTTGGTCCATTTTCTGACCTTGAAATGGCCATAAAATTGTATGGTTTTTACATTATTGCTATAATATTTATATATTTTTACATTATCTTTTCCACTACCACTGGGGGCAATTTTCCTAGGCCTGAAAGACATCCCTAATATCCTAGCACAGCAGAAAAAATGTATTATGAGATTACTCACCATGTATAATGTCTATTCTCAGAGATTAATTTGGTTATTCATCAGTTCTCCTCCTCCTCCATTTAAAGTCCTGATACGTTCCCTCAAACTCCTGACCCTTCTCTCACCTCAGTGTGTTAAGTAAAGCTTATCATTTATTCACGCTTATCTCAGTATAATAAAACATTAATTATGGTATCTAGGGGGTTACAATACTTGATACATGTCTGAGGTTTCTCCATCACATTCTTCAGTGCAATATTTGTCTTTCCTCACCTCAATATGCAGCCTGAAATCCTCTAATTCATGTGCTGAGACAGAATTCCAAAAAGAAGCTACAGAAACATTTGCTTAGATATGAAGACAAATACTTTTATCTGTCAGAAATATCTGATTAATGACTCATAATAATAGATACAGTAACTGGCAAAATTTTTATTGTACCCAAAAGAGTCCCGTGAGAATAGTATTAGGTGAGAGTCACAGGTTGTGATACTGTGACTTGCCTAAACAAAGGCAAGTGTAGGGTCCTGCACACAGGGAGGAATAACCTCATGCACCAGCACAGGTGTGGGGCTGACCTGATGGAAGGCAGCTCTGCAGAGAAGCACCTGGCAGTTCAGGAGGACAGCAAGTTGCCCATGGGCCAGCAGTGTGCCCTCATGGCCAAGAAAGCCAGTGGGATCCTGGGGTGCATTAGGAGAAGCGTGGCCACCAGGTCAAGGGAGGTGATCCTCCCCCTCTACTCTGTCCTGGTGATGCTGCACCTGGAGTGCTAAGTCCATTTCTGGGCTCCCCAGTTCAAGAGAGACAGGGAACTACTGGAGAGGGTCCTGCAGAGGGCTACAAAGGTGATTAGGGGTCTGGATGTCTCCCTTACGAGCAAAGGCTGAGGGAGCTGGGCCTGTTCAGCCTGGAGAAGAGAAGGCTGAGAGGGGATCTTATTAATGCATGCAAGTATCTTAAGGCTGAGTGTCAGGAGGACGGGGCCAGGCTCTTTTCAGTGGTGTCAGGACAAGTGTCAATGGGCACAAACTGCAATTTCTGAATATGAGGAAATACTTCTTTGCCTTGAATGACAGAGCACCGGGACAGCTGCCCAGAGAGGCTGTGGAGTCTCCCTCTTTGGAGATATTCAAAGCCTGTCTGCATGTGATCCTGTGCAACCTGCTGTAGGTGAACCTGCTTTATCGGGGGTTGGTCCAGGTGATCTCCAGAGGTCTCTTCCAACCCTGATCATTCTGTGATTCTGTGGTTCTGTATTGATGCTGAATGACAGCATCCTAATTCAGGGTTCTCACTAGTAAGATTTGACAGATTTGGATGTAGGGAAAAAGAGAAAAAAAATGATGCTTTGGTTTACTGACACTCATTTCAAAATTTTAGTTTCTGCATTAGAAGAGCACTATTTACAGAACAGAATATGAAGGGTTGAAGATGAGATGACACCTAAAATGCCTGTGTTTGTTTTAAAAACAGGATCACTCCTTGAATATTTAGTCAATACAATGAATGGAGTCTAAGGCATTTTATATCTCCCTGCAAGTAGGCAGCTGGTTAGCTAAATCCCTCTCCAGACATCACTGACTATAATACTTAAAGTATTAGATACCTACCTTTCATACAAATACATGTGCGAAACAGCTAAATTCTGTTATATAGTTCTGGAAATTAATCCCTTTGTTAATCTTTGTTTTAAGATTTCAGAGAGGAAAAAATACATTTATTACTTTGTATCAATGATTAGTGAACCTTCCAGTTTAATTTGAAAGTCATATCTACAACATACACTTAGTTAAATTACATATGCCTCCCTGATATGGTCTTACTGTGGGAAAAGAAAAAAAAGAAAAAAAAAGAAAAATGTAAAACTGTATTAAGTTTCAGTTTTCCAGAATTTCTCTGAATAGTTATACAGAGCATACACATTTGTTTTGTACTTTGCTCTTTAGAACTGCCTCTTCTAATCTGAACTGTGAGTACTCAGTTGATGCCTCCACACACACCACACGCCCCGCCCCCCCCCCCCCCCCCCCCCCCCCCCCCTTAAACATATTAAACAATCATTTCATTCTGTGAGAAGCTCACCAGGAACTAGTGGAACTTTTAATGGATCAGCTTGTTCCCATGTGTGAGGAAGGATGGCAGAATTGTGTGTTGTATTCTCAATACTAATTTCAAATGTTTAGATAGATAATATTCACAAAACATGACAGGCACTAAACTAACAGCTTGAATAAATCCTCAGTTCTTTTTGAGAGAATGGAATCTAAATGCAACACTGAATGACAAGCAAATGCCAATATATACTATATAAATTTCAAATGCCAAACAACTTTTTTTGAATTAAAACCTAAAAGTAGATTTTAAAATTAGTTCAGAAGAATTGAAGCTGTTACAATTCTTCTGTAATTAAGGGCATGATTATAGGCCTTTCCCTTGTCATTGTTTTGTGTTTAGCTCAGACATTGCTTTTTATTGTTGATGTACTGATATAAAAATAAGTTCATTTATTTATTTGTCTTATTATGAGGCTTTTTTCAAATCATTATTTTGACAATAGATGTTGATTTCTTATTACTTTATATGCATTTTAATGACATCATCAAACTTCAGTTTCATGGTATAATGAATTATAAATTGAGCAACATGTCTTGGTCCCATACCGTAAAAATATTTCTTCATTGATTTGTTACATATCATTAAAAAATCAGTTTTACTCCTAGCTCTGTGCACAAATAGTTTTTGTTGTCAAAGCCACAAAATCCAGTTTGTTATTTGGGAATATTCCAAATCTTTGCAAGTTTCTGCAAATCTGCCTTGATAAGGAAATTTCTTTTAATTTAAGAATATGTGTAGGAAACAAACTGGAGAAGCTATATAATTTCAGTGTGAAAGTAAGAGTGACACAAACAAATGAAAAAAACACCAAAAAACAACATAAGAGGACATAGACACATAAAATAACCATACCCTTAATGCAGATGGGAATTTTGACATTAATTAGAATAGAAATAGGAACCAGAACACAGTCTAGGAAAAGATAGAGGGTAACAAGCTTATTAACAGAGTTGAAAGCTTTTCATTTTCCGGATGTACAGATTGTCTACTTTCAGTCCTGCCCAAAATGATGATGGAGAAAATATATTTTTTTCTGCTCTTTTCTTCCTCTAAGGAAACAAATTACTTCTGTTCTAGACTACTTGATGGTTACTACTGTTTCTTCATTGATTCCAGCATACAAGATTATGTATAACCATAGAGGCTGGTTTCCTCTCATTCCTTTGCTTTCTTTCTCTGTGTCCTCAAGATGAGTTAATAGGATGAATATCGTTGATTTAAATATGTATAGTCTGACCAAGAACTGTTGCCTATTGGGATATTTAAAGAAGGTTCTTGCTGTGTCTTTATTCCTAGTACATTTTTGCAGTCCAAGTCAAAAAATAATTTAAACTAGAGGTCAGAGCTTTAGCCCTGATGTGTTGATATATGCAGATGCAAATTTTTCTCTTGAACTTCACTGGAGTTATTCCCAGATTTATACCAATATCAAGCTTGTACCAGATCTGGTCTCCCTCCTCCATGGACCAGTGGTCAGACATAACTCCTTTTTTTCTCTTCTTTTATGATTAATTTTGGAATATTCTAAACAGAGTAGGTACAAATGCTCAGATTCAAATCAAAACAATTGGAAGAATTTTACCCTATTTTCTGTGTGTTGTTTAACAACTTGCTTTTTAACATTACTGTTTCATAGTCTAAACAAATTTACTTGATGCTTTGATTATTATGTGGGCCTTCCCCACCCCTACTGGTAGGCTAAACATTTCTCTTCATAAAACAACAGTTATGAAATCATAACTTACTGGAGAGAAAATGAGAATGTTAGAAAAATATTTACTATAGCATTGCTTTGAAATCATCAGAACATTTGTCCATAAATAAATCTATAACTGACCTTTAGCTGGTACACTTCTACTGAGAAACTCTAAGGCTTTTAAGTGATGATATCATACCCTGAGAGGATTCACGATCAGAGAACTTCTTTTGCCTTTGCAGTCTTTTATCTTGAGCTGACATTAGTCACTCCTCACACATCAGTGTTGGGAGCTGCATCTGCATTTGTACTAGAAATGATACAAATTTTAGAAGTATCAGCTGTGCTACATTCTCATTACTCAGGCTTGCTTATTTGTTAGTATAATATTCCCAGTTGCACCAAAAATACATTCTGGATAAAGGTTGGAAAGAGGACATCTTAAATACCTGACAGCAGTTTTATTCAAGAAGTGCTATATATAGATCGGATCTCATCTCTTTACCCTCCTATGTGCACCTGTGACTCTTAACGTCACTAAGAGATAGATCTGCAAGCTTACTGGAGAACAGAATTTGTCCCCTAACATTTTGGGATTTTTTTTTCATCTTGGTTTTGGTTTTTGTTACCTATCAGAGGATAATAGGAAAGACAGAGCTTGTCTCTGGAGTTCTGTTATCGTCCTCATTACAAAGTTCTGATTAAACTGCACAGTGTTGGACACTATGATGATGGGCAGAAAAACAAAGCTATAGTTAGACACACATAAATAATTTGTATTAGTGGCTGGGACTACTCTGGTGGTATGGCTAAGAATAGAGATGTTATATATTTCCCATTTTAAAAAGCAAAGGGGACTACAAAAAGATATCTTTAGTGATATTTTTCCCTGCTGGTTATTCTCACTGTCCTTCAGAGAGTGGCCCTCTCCATGAATATAACTGATCTGACATGCCTTTTTTGCATTATCACTGATAACTCTTTCTAGTGTGACAGGGATCATTCTTCATGTCCAAAGAACCATATGAAGTTAGATGGTTTGAAGATGGGGCTACGGAGAGGATTTCCGAAGAGAAAATTTGACACAGCCTCCAGGCTTCATTGTCTAGGTCTACATTAACAAGTAATTACTTGCTAATGGTACAATAGGAGGAGTGAATAAACTGAAGTTCTGTCCTTACTGCACTCTATGTGGTCTGGGGTTTTAATTCAGGATAGATTAGTGCTCTCTCCTAGACTTAATATTTCTATTTTACATGTGACACAAAGCTATGAAAAGTAAAGGTATTCTTCAAACCCTCACTACACTATGAAGTGCCATACTGGTGTTTTTTCTGTGTCAGGCAAATTACAATAGCATATCACAGCCCACTCCAACATGGCTCAAATAAAAACTCACAAATGGAAAGGAACTGAGTTTCTGTTCCTGCCTCTGGTCTTGCCTATTTCTATTCATGTTCATGTTCAATTAACATACCACAATTCAATTGTCTTGGGGTATGGGATGACTAGCAATGAATGTAATACTCTTTTTGCAGGGGCAGTATAGGCTTTCTTCTGTGACTTGATAGCACTTTGAGCTACCATTACTTCACTATCACACCTTGCTATTTCAGAAAAAAACATACCTATGTTAAAGGATGTCACTATCTCTATCTCTTTCTTGTGAAGCCCTGTAACACTGATCAGCAATTCCACTACTGTGGGCAAAATAATGGTCAAGACTCCAGTTGTCATTCTCCAGACCTTCATGTTTTAATAAAATGGATAACACCAAGAAAAAATTCCAGGCTTTGGTTTTTATAGTTTTTTAAACCATGTGGGAACTATCTACTGAATTATCCATGATAATGTGTAGATTATTTCAATGATGTGGTTAATTACACATTCCTATCTCAAACTTGTGGGGATTTTAGTATTTTATTTGAAAGAATAGACACAATAATTCACTGCATTTTGTTCCTGCTGTTTCACTGGGAAACACTAACTATTCCCCTCATTAACAGATCATAAGGTTGTACTTGGACAAGGATGATATAAACCTTAATAGGGTGGAAATGGAGCATACCTTTGGTTGTCTAAAGGTAGTTGGGACTGTGTGACAAAGAGGGGGGTGAAGCAGGACACTCCAAGTGCCCTCAAAAATATGGTGCTTTCTATGAAAGAATGTAATGTTCACAGTAATGGTAATCTCTTATTTCTTTTAATTAGCTTGCTCGATAAGAAGAGTACTCCCCAAAAAATAAAATAACAACAATAATCTCTTAAAAAAACCAATATCTTAAAAAATAATAATCTCTTAAATCTCTTGCTCTGAATACTCCCAAGTACAGTGGTTGAGGTCTTTGGAGGCAGTAGGGCCACCCAGCCCATGTTTTCTATGACTTTGCTCCGTACCCTGTAACTACCTGTTCAAGTCTGGGATGTGTGCTATAAAGACTGTGCAAAACTCTGTAACGCTGCCCTTTTCAGCATCAAAGCCTGGAGTTCTTACTGATAATAAAGTTTGTTGTTTGTGATTTCAAACCAAGTAACAGTATAGCATGCAGTAAAACGATGTTCCCATAGAAGTGATAGTGTGTCTGCAAATATGGCAAAATGTTCCTTCCTCTTCACCTGACGGCAAAGAAATTCACAACCCACAGTTAAGCCTCTACCTGCAAACTGCCTACTAAAACTAGAAATGAAAACTCACACCTGGCATCATTTCTGAAAACCATTGGCCACCTGACCCTGAAGTGGCTACTCAAAACCACATGATACGAAATCCATGACACAGTGAAGTCTCAGGAGCAAGTTTGCTCTGCCACTGTTTACTCTTAGTAGCCCACTGAGGGCTGGAGTGTCCTATGAGACTTTGTGAATGATGAAAAAGTATGGAGGGAGAAGGAAGAAGGAACATTACAATCAGCAAATATTAACTCTACCATTAACTACTCTGTATCCTGAACAGAAAGACCCTCTCCCCTGCTTGTCATTCTAGTTTGTGGCAGAGGTTCAAAAGGCCATATGACAGAAAACCATCCTACGTGTGGCTCTTTGATCATATTTTCAGCTTGGAACCCACTGCTTTTCAAAAAGGGAAGGAACCATGTGCTTAGGTCTTTAAAGAAGCCTGTGGTGACTGCATTACTATGGCTTGGTTAGTAATGGGGTTGAATTAGACTCACACAGGGCCAGGCTGGGCAGACATTTTCTGACACACCTAAATGCCAGGCAGAAGGTTCCCTCACAGCTCAGAGCCTCAAGTCAGCTTTTAAAGACAAAACAGCCTTTATGATTCAGAGATATGTGTCATCTCTCTGCAACTCTTGAGACCAGAGCTGTCATTCCTCCCTCCCTCTGCACATGTAATGATGACAGGTAAAGAAGAACATCACAATTTTTTTCAGGTTGGAAACTAGAGCTCATAAAGGGTGTTCCTGATACAATCTGATGCAGGAAGCAAGCTGAAAGGTATTTGTAGATCTGTTCTTGTTCTCAGTGAGAAATGGGAACAATAAAGCAGTGCTAAATAGGCTCCTGAAACTTTCCTATATGGTGATTCCTGGACCTCAGGTGTTAAGCATGCAGTTAAATGGCAGTACTATTATTATCTTCTCACCTGAAGATCAGTTCAAGAGCTCTGTAATTGATTAAGATCTTCTGCATTGTACCCAAAATGTGCTGGTTGTCCTGAGTCTTCATAAACAGAGTCTTCATCTTCTTATATGAATTGAGGAATTATTTGCATACCTTCATGGTACCCATCAGCAGTTAGATACTCCTACAAGATTATCCTGATGACACATAAACTTTTGACACTGTCTTTTCCTTAGGAATGAGTTGTGTCATTTCCTTGGGAACCCAGCTGGTATCTTGTTGAATCTCTGCCTTTGCAAAAGACAGCAAAAATAAAAGGGCAATAATAAAAAAAGAGGGAGACAGAATATGCAAACTATTAATGAACTGCAAATAGAAGATGACAAAAATTTATTTGAGCCAAAGGAAGTTTATATGAATGAAGAAGGTGCTTGAGTCACAGAGCTGAGAGGTAGTAGGCAATAGCATATGTGAAAGTACATGTATTTCCAATGGGACATGTGTGTTGAAGAAACTCACGGTAGTGTGGAGCAGCTGGTTCAGACTCTTATGAATCTGTGGTGCACATTTGGTAAGCAACTGGAATGGACATCCCAGTTTACTTTCCTCCAGGAGGAATCTTGGTTGCATTCACTAAAAATACTCTTTATGTGTATCAAACAAACATGCTTTTTTGTGGTATGACCAGGACACTCACTTCAGAGCTGCTCTACTGAATCCACTGAACCAAAATGTTGACATTGTTTTGTTTGAATCTCCACATAGCCTGTATAGAAATCACCAAGCAGTGAAGTGGCATTGTCAGTGGTTACAATATAGAATGAAGCCCACAGAGAGGGGTGATGGTATGGAAAAGTTAGTTTTCCTCTTTACTGAGCAGTGAAGCTAAACCTCACACCCAAGAGGCGATATGAAATAAATCTCACTGATGCTGCTGCCAAGATGGTGATATGGCAATGAAAAGTATATTGTTGTATCAATATTTCTTCGAAAAAATGTCCTTTTAGTGTCATTAAGACTTCTGGAATGCATACTTTAGTACATCTTTGTCTCAGTTTGTCTCAGATTATTCCCTTTTTTCAATTTTAATTTTTGCAATGTTATTCTTATTTTGCTCTAAAAAATCTGAACAGCCTTTCTCTAGAGTATGGTCCCAAATATCACAAACATGCAATAGCATCATCTCCTTGAAGAATACCACATCTAACAGTACAATGGTTTTATTATTGCTCTGTGCTCAAATACAAGTTGTTTCTTTTGCTGCTCTCAGGCAGACAAAACAAAACAAGTCTTTGAGGAGGAAAAACATACTTAAAAGGAAAGCATATCCATTTGTCTCAGCACAATACTCTGAAAAGGCATAGGGTAAGAAAACAATGACAAATACATAAACTGAAGAGAAACAAACAAAACCATGAGTAATACTATTCAGATGCTTTTCCTGACATAATACTTACCGTTTTTGAAAGAAACAGTATCTCTATAAAATTTTTCTACATGATTCACCAGCTGACAAAGGCTACATCAAGAGTTTCACTGTGAATCATTAAGACCTGCTACTCCCATATTGTTTTTTCAGCTCTTTTAAAAACATAAACCTTTCCCCCCTCGCCCTGCAGTTCCTTGCTCAAATTCTTTTTCATTTAATTTGGCCATCCAAGAAACTATTCTCTTGTACCACAGCTACAGTGAGCATAAATACTTTTTACCCATGTTTTTGCCCTGATTCTGTCTTTTAGAAACACTTCAGAAATGGAGATGCAAGCATTACTTTTCCATTTCTTCTGTCTTCCTTTCTTTGCTCTTTTCCAGGTAAAGAGGCAGCTGCCCTGCAAGCAGTGTATTTACAAAACAGATTCACAAGATAAATGGCCTTCGTATTGGTGTTTGTCTATATATTGAGAAGATAATGGAATATGAGATGGAATTTAAATTGGCAAACCTAGCTCTGTTATTTTGTTTGTAAAATTATTCAGATAAACTGATGTAACACTCGGTTCTTTAGGATCACAGGCAACAACTTTCTTGCAAGAAATGCAGAATGTGAATTGTTGGGTGCCTCTTATCTTCATTACAGCTTTTTACCTTTTCCCATAACTTTTTTTTCAGCTTTCAGATCACAAATTTCTTCAGAGAAATCTAGTGTGATCATTAACGTCTGTATTCAGCAAATGTCAGACTTACATAGCTTTATATGTGAGCCTCTGCAGGCTCCCACAGTATGACAGCTTTAAAGCTGAAAAGTCTCAGTGCACCGTCCCAGTGAAACTCAGGCACCATATTCTGCTCTAGCTAAATTGAAGCAAAGAGCCATTCCTGAAATACATTTAATTCAGGACAACTCTATTCTCACTGGACTACTCAAAGGAGTCCCATTCTGTTTTCTACTACCTAGTGACAACCTCTGCATTTTTTCCGTCAGACACAGAAGATCTGAACTTCAGTCACTATCAATTAGACCTAAATTCACAGTGAGGTGGTATGGTAGACGGACTGCATTCACCCCCTAAACCTTCCAGTAACTGATTAGCCTAAGAGGTATGGCTTATTGGCCAAAGGAGTACTCAGATATTCAACAGCTAACCAAGAAATCTTCATTCTGACAATTCTTCATTGGTAAATGATTTGTTACTATATAATGCTCTTTTCTGCATAGGTATGTGTCTATTAGTAAAAGTAACAGTCAAGAAAACTCATAATGATCTGTCTTAACATAAGATAGATTTTTTATACCCATTGCATAAAGAATCTGGAACATTTTCTGCCATGTGCATACAGTGTAGTGGCAGTTATATAAGCATTAATGAAACATTTTGCTCTCCAGACAACTTCATCCAACTTTTGTTAGCAAGTTAAATATATACCCTCTCTCCTGAAGATGGTTCTGGACATAAAAGCAATCATATTTTCAGTAGTCTTGTACTGTGTGATGGTACTGCACCAGCCTCATAGGGTGAAGAATCATATAAGAGGGTAAGGTCCTCTCTGGCATTAGAATGCACTACTGATTGTAATGATCTTAACAGCTTTAGAGCAGCAGTGACACATTGTTTATTTTTGTCTTGAGCAAAGCTCAGGTTCTTGCAAACCCTTTTTTTAGCAAAAAGATAATGCAGCTATGCAGATGCTCCAGACAACAGAAACAGGAATTTATTAACTAACTATTCAACTTACAAATATTTTGTTCTATCAAGACTCTAATAGCTGCCACATTCACATTAATAGCTTTAATATTTAATTTTTTTTTTTTTTTTTTTTAGAACTGGAAGCAAGCCATAGACATTATGTTATTGCCTGAAAACCATTCCTTTATGGCTTAAAAAATATTCCTGCTCGGTTTCAGATACAAGAACTGAGAGTTATGTTAAAGAACTGCAAGTATCGATATAGATTTAGTACGGTGAATTATATGTCTACCAGTTTTCTGGTATCACTGCAGTTATCTCGAATCAAAGAAAAACTGTAAATACAAACATCTGAGATGTATGAAAGTGTACATTAGATGTATAAGGACTGTACATGTATTTGAAGCTGTAGATGCTTAGAGCATTATGACATGCATGACACTGAATCACAAAAACGCTACACAGATTGGTGTTTGTGTCGTGCATAGGGATAACTGAGACATCTGCAATCGATCACAGAGCTGGAAAGCTCATCTATACTTCTATCAGTCTGAGTGAGCTAACTTTTAAGGAAGGAGTAGGCTTCAGCAGTAATCTCGTTAGGTAGTTCAATCAATGGTGAAGCAGATGTGCCTTCATTAAGAAGTGTCCCATCTCCTCGTTAATCTTTTACACCACATGGAAAAGAAGGAATCTGGTTTATCCTCTAGCAGAAAAAAAAAAAAAAAAAGTGGATAACCTTGTTTCTGTTTCTGGCTTGTTTCAATCATCATTCTAGAACACAAAAACAAACAGAGAAACTGGATGGCATATGCCTAATTTTCAAACGGGAATATGCTGGTAACAGCAAGATTTTCAGAGATGTGGAAAATGGAAGAAAGTTTAAGACTGAGAATGGGCTGGGCTGTCTCAGCAGACATGGAAGATATTACACAGTTGTTTTAAATGAGAAAAATGAAATTGCCTCATTAACTGTCACTACATTTGAATGACAGGCCTCCAGTGCAACTGCCAGCCTTCTTCAGCAGGATGGAGAAAATCTGTTAAAAGACTAGATAATCTTGCACTAAAAGGTTGTCAGATATTGGCTATTGTGTTAATCTTCTAGCTTATTAAAACTGAGGGACCTTCTTGAGAAGAGTTGACTAGAGGTAGTCCTTTTTTCAGCAAAAAGTAAACCTTTTATTTTAGAGACAATCCGTGTCTTTGCCAATGTTCCTAAGTAGAGACATAATTACAGAAGATAAGTATTTTGCCCAAGGCAAGAGGAAGACCAAAGCTAAACAGTTCTAGACATCCACCCTGGTGAAGGTTGCATGTATCCTGGGTCAAAGAACAGTGTCTTGCATTTGAATTACCATGGGTATATATTTGCAGCCTAACAATGTGTCCACTTTGTTCTACACATGCCACAAACTGTGATCATGAGCACTCTCACTATGGCCTTTAACACTGGCTGTTTTTAGGAGGCTGGAGTGGCCCAATTCAGGACTACACCTGAATCCCTTGTTGCAGTAACGCTAAGGAGACTGGTAGACAGATTTTAGTTGCTTCATCTTTTTTCCTACACATCTTAAGCTCAAAAATGATAATTTTAAGGTACTGAAATTCTTTTGAAACAAATAAGACACCACAAGGCTAGTTGTAGACCTTGAGTCACAAGCTGGTTCTTTTGTATTTGATACTAGACATTGTCTCTTCTTCAGGCATGTATATTTTTTATATATATATTTATATCTCAACTATAACTGAATTAGGTGACTAATGGGAAAGGAACGGTATCAGTATAACAATGTTTTCCTAGGTGATCTACCAAAGTTTTTCTCAGTTTTTTATATAATGTCTCTTCCTTTCTCTCCTAAAAGCCCCTGAAACATTGAAATGTAGGAATTATTTAATTCTTGGCTGTTCAGTTACTTAAGTTAATCTCTTATCAAATTGGTTGTACTTACTTAAGGGCTCATCAATAGCTGCCTGTTGTCTTGAAATGATTGAATGAGGTATAGGCTCTATGCCATGTTTCTCTGTACACTTTCTCATTAATAATAAACACACATCTCTAGTAACAATTATGTCTGTCTTCAGCTTCCAGTGTGATGATCTCCTTCAGTGTCTGTTCTGTAAAAGGTACTTCAGTACTCCTCATCTTACATATCCATGTGCAAAGACCAATCTACCTTTTAAAAAATGTTTAGTGTAACATTTCATTGAAATTTCCATAGTTCATTGCTCACTCAAGAGTCCACCTCTCACCTTTTACTTCATTCTTCTTGGTTATCCCAGGATTTTCTCTTCCTTTGAAGAACTAAAATTATTTGAACTTCAGTCCTTTTGAAGTCATGCTGTAGAGTATAAAATTAGCAACTGTTTATTGGAGAAGGTAATAGAACTTGGGATTCAGAAGACAGTGTTCTGGTCACCACATAGAAGCCTTGCTACTCTCCCAGTCACATGATGAACTATTTTATGTACTGGCACAACTTCAGCATCATGAGAGTGTCATCACATAATACTTTCATAACTGGTCCTTTGAGTAAAAGATGAGTCCTGATACAAGAACCAACTGAAGTAAGCAAGAAGCTGATTTAGACTACGTACATTGTAACCAAGTCTTTAACCACTGAATTTCTCTAGCCACCAAAAAGGATCCACTTATCCACCCATCCACTTTTTCTTCTTTCTCAGCTGTTACCTCAAATGAAACTAAGAGTAATTATGCATGTACCAATCTAAGCTAAAATTCACAGATAAATAGCTGAGATAAGGAAGATACCTAATTCTGAAAGGAGTAAGGACACAGATGTCTAATGTGTTTGCCTTCATATTTTGCAAAAGGTAGACTAGGCATTCTCTGACTGAGGGTACTAGTTTCAGTAAAGCCAGTTTTTATGTACATAATTCTCTCTATATACTGACTAGAGAATCTGTAAATCTGACTTGGCGCTGCGGATTCCACTGTTTAGCAGGAAGACTAAAAGTTACATTTACCACAACAACCATCACTGTGATACTTAAGCCTCTTTATGGATCCAGACTCCTGAAAACATTGGTAGGTGAAAAAATGGATGCTGACTCTACCAGAAACTGAGAATAACTGTTGAATTTCAACAGCTACATGACTGTGAAAGGCCTGAACCAATAACTATAGGCAGGTCAAATGTGAACCCTCAAGCTCTCACAATCTATTAACTTTCAGATCATTTCCTAACATGCACACTAAAAAATGACACTCATTTTTTACCACCTTCACCTCCTACTCGTCTCTATTAAGAAAAAATCCTCGACAAGGTAGTTGCTGAGTATACTGTTATTTGATGGGCTGAGTGGACCCAACATAGTAAAAGCATTAACTGTTTCTGTCTTTGCACAAAAATAAAACAAAATAAAATAAAATAATTTAAACTGGAGTAAAAATTGAACACACACAATGTATGTAAGAAACAGCGAGTTTGTTTCAGTGAATGTACCTCAGTTTCTCGTATGTTATTAAACTCTTTACTTTTACCACTAAAAGGATAAAATTCCTCTACTCAATATGGACATGCTATACAAGAGTTATTTTTGTTTTAAAAAAAGAAAACAATAGGAAAAAAAAAAAAAAAAGAGAAAGATTCAGAAAATGCACTTTCTATTTACTTTCCACTGGGTAAGTCAGGTATATCTGCAAGCCTTGAGTAGACAGGTTGGCATAATAGGTGCAGGTCTGCACCCTGGCATGCTTCCCTGGTCTGGGATACCATCTGGATGATTTTGGCAGATGTCTTTCGCTTCCTGGTTCTCTTTAGTTTGGTCAGGGGTGGATGAACTGTTTCTTCTCAATGTGTTAGTGCCATATGCTGCAAGATACAATTGATTTCAGTCTTAGGTCAGAAGCCAAGAGAGAAAGCGAATGGAGAAGAGGAAAAAGCAGAATGGAAATAGGTACACAGGGAAATAAAGACAGAGAAACAACCTTAGAAATGCTAAAATTAAATCTTCTACAACAGTTGTGGCATGAAATTTTTCAAAGTTTGTTGGGAATGAGTCATCTCTGGAATACCTCAAGTGCAAAGACTCTGTCCAAATATTTGCAGTGATGCAGAGGTCCTTCAGGATTTTGTAAGGTTACTTCTCTGGAGGTCTTTGCACTGATCAACAAAGTCTAATTTTAAAAAATACGAGAATAAGGATATATCAGATGCTGTGACTAAAAAGAAAATGTAAAAATCCATCAATATTTATAGGCTGTTCACTTGTTCATCAGTTAAAAATCCTATTGTCTATAATTTTCAGTCTTCTCAAAGTAGTAGTAGGGTCAGCTTAATTTTTTTGTGTACATTCAGACTAATATTTCCCATGTCACACTTTCATTTTTTTCCTCTCTGGCTTTGAATTGCTAGATATTGCTGTGATCTTTTTCTTCCCAAAATCTTTTGTTTGCTTACTAATAAAAACACTATTCCAAAAGACTACATTCACTCTGTTTCAATTGAAACAACAGATTTCCTCTTTTTCCATTAAAAAAAAATATAATTCTAACTTCCTATATAGGGCTACTGCAATCCATTTATCTTTGCTACCAAAAAACTTAGATATAAGAGTAGAGTGACCATTTTATTAGCAGTCACAACTCACAGTCACAGCCACCCTGTAGGCAGCCTTACACATTGCCTCATATACGGCCTCCTAGGAAGAACAAAGTCTGCTGCAATGCAGGGGTGTAGCTATACACAGAGAAAAAAGCAAAGAAATCATAGTATCTAGACTATCATGTTCCCTTGCCCACTTTGGCTACCATTAACATGCACAGCTCATTAACATGGGGGGAAAAAAAGAACCTACATTTCATATCCTTGTGAAAGTAATAAAACATACCAGAAAAAAGTAAGGCACTATTATAAAACATACAAATATTTCTCATTATACCTGAATCTACATGAGAGCAGTCAACCCAGAGTGCTATGTTTTATGCAAGAGAAATAGGAGACTGACCATCCCCAGCCATCCTTGAACGTCATGCCCACAACAGACAGTAGTCAGACTGAAATAACATTATGATCAGCAGTGTTACATGCTCCTTAAAGATTCAAATAGTTCATTAATGTATTGGTTCTGGCTGAGATGGAATTAGTTTTTCTCATAGCAACCCACATAGTACTATGTAGCTGGAACGATGTTGATAACACACCAGTGTTTTGGCTGCTGCTGAGCAGTGCTCACACAGCATCAAATCTGTCGCTCCAACCTTCCCCCTTCAGCAGTAGGCTGGGGTTGGGCAAGATCTCGGGAGGGGACACAGCGAGGACAGCTGACCCAAGCTGACCAAAGGGATGTTCCATACCATATGTCTGCTCAGCATTAAAGCTAAAAGAAAGGAGGAGGAAGGGGAGCATGTTTTATTAATAACATTTGCATTCCAGAGCTACCACTACATGTACTGAAGCCCTGCTTCCC
Organism: Falco biarmicus; assembly: GCF_023638135.1. Lineage (NCBI taxonomy): Eukaryota > Metazoa > Chordata > Aves > Falconiformes > Falconidae > Falco > Falco biarmicus. Next base: position 36,109,777 of record NC_079289.1, on the reverse strand, counting down.
GGGAAGTGGTGGGACATCGCCTGCTGATGGGAAGTAAAGAATCAATCTTGTTTTCCTTTGCTTCCACATGTGAACTTTGCTTTGGCTTTATTAAACTGTCTTTATCTTGGCCCATGATTTTTTTTCCATCCTATTTTATCCCTACACTGTCCTGCTGAGAAGAGGGGTGATAGAGTAGCTTGGTGGGCATGTGACGTCCAGCCAAGGTCAAATCACCATAGTTAGGGAGGAAGAACATCCATCAGTTATAACCATGAGGCCTTTATCTACTTTAACATTGTCTCCTTCAGCAATAAACTTTGTCTTTCTCAGAAATTTCCATTGTGCTTATACTCAATATTTCTTCACCTCTCTGTTTTTGAGGGTAGATGATTTTTTTCAGCAGGGGACAGTCACAGTATTCATTCTATAGATGTAGATGATACATATATACATGTATAACCCTCTGAATATAACTACCCCTTTCCTGTTGTTTACCAGTTTACTATTTTGCTGAAAGAAAGAGGAGGGCAATTACTGCATTTGCGTGTGGCAGAAAATTTTCACTTATCCAAGATGAGAAGCCCCAGATAGTGCTTATTTTTCCAAAATACACTACTTTTTCGCCTTTAAGTCTTGAACATGTATTCTCATGTGGACCAGCACAATCCCAAAACACCCATACATATATAGATGTACTCTAACAACTCTAAAGGTTGAAATTTCACTTGGAAATAGTAATCATTTACTCTTAGACAAAGTCATGCAGGAAAAGATGTCAGCACATGAGACCTTTATTCACAAAATTTTACACCTTTTATTCAGAACTGCCAGTTATAGGGTAGTGGTCCATAGTGTATTTCCCTCCTGCCTTTTCAACATAAGAAAAACTTACTATTGCAGCAGTGAGAAAATGCTCATGATCAGATTTCAGTTCTACTAGCAGTTGTTTAGGTAAGTTTTAGGTTGCTGGTGTGTGATATATACTAGTTTTCTAATAGTTTTCCTAAATCCTTTGTTTTCTAGTTGATATTGATTTCTGTTCCCTACTTCTATTTCATCTGTTTGTGGACATTGGGCTACTCAGTCTCTGTAAGTGTCATTATAACCTTCTTTCTGTAGGTACCTCTTGCTCCTCCAGAAAGGTATGTCTCTACTGTAGGAAATACACAGAATATATCTAAATGTATTCTGGTGTTTAGCCATAATCTGTGCATTAATCTCTGTATTATTTCTGCCTTTGCATTTGATATTTTAATATGCAGATTTTTTTAAAAAAAGATATAATCAGAATTGTCTATTTTTGCTACCATCTTTCCTATTACCAGTGTTATTTCAGTGTACAAAAATCAAATATTTGCTTCTTTTTCACTTAGTTTTTAGTATCACTGACTCCTTCTGGTAGTCCAAGGTGTCAGTGAATGAAAAAGAAAATGTTGTTGAACTGTATTTTACCATCATTTGTACCTCCACTATAAGACCTTGCAGTTTGATTTTCAGTGGAAAAAACTTCAGATCTCTCTAGCCATTTCTGATGAAAAAAAGAGAAGCCCCTACCCCCACACGATAAGTAAAAATAAGTCTATTAGGCTGTATGGATATTTGGATTCAAATACATGATCCGGTAAGAAATCCTGTTTTCTGTATCTTAGGTGAATTTCGGAATGATCTCCTTATTCTAGAGTAAAAATGTTTCTCCTCCTTTGTCCCAAATATTTGGAATTTTTCAGATTTTCAACACTGTAAAAAACTGTACAGGCATAAAACTTTCTGATTTTGATTGGAAACAATATAGTTGACATTTGAGTTTCAACTTAAGGAAAAGCTTTCTGAATCCAAAATATTCTCACAATCACTTTAAGTCCTCTATTATCTGACTAAATATTTCTTATTTGTGTGTGTCATTTATGCCATTTCAGGTAATTGTGGCTAGGTCATAAAGCCAACAAGGAACAGTACCATTCATATCAGAACTGTAATTTGTGGCCTGCAAAAAAGAGTAGATCTTGCTGTTGGATGGCCCCACCATTTATTTCTTTTCTTTAAAAAAAATTATTGCCCTTTAAAAGGTCCATTTAGCATACTCATTTTAGGTCTGTAATCATCAGAATGCTATGTTACACATGCCATGTACAAGCTGGTTTTAACAGATGACTGAATACAGCTTGGAAAGAACTATTACGGCCCAGTCAATTGATATTTTCTGTAAGAAGGCTCATAATTTAATTCAGATTAGACTCCTCATTCCCTCTCTTTTTCAAAAGAGTCAAAACTATACTTGGAAATGCACTTCAGAACTGTTTATGTGCCTTCAGATTCTTTTTTTAAGAGCATTAGTCTCAATCATACTTAACATTAAAAAATTCAGGTATGGCCTCACAGTGCAATTTCCCCGATAGCAATTGCAGCTGAAGACATTCTTGCCTTAGCCTTTCCCTACTGATTAGATTCTCCTTTTAATTATCCCAGTATAGGAACTTGTGGTCCAAGATTGGGGGTGGGATTGGGGGAGGAAGAACAGAATATCCGTCTTCTTGAGTGAGGAAGGATTGCTCTAAGTCCATTGCCCTATTCAGATTAGTCCATGGGATCAGATCAGAAGTTTTACTTTGTACAAATTGTTAGGCTTATGTACCACTTAGGGGGGCATCCCAATAATATTGACTTTTAGACTTTGAATTGTCTTGAATTGTCTTGAATTGAATTATATGTATACACAAAGTCAGAACTTTATAAAGAAAAAAATTAGCTTCACTGGTAATTTTTAGCATCCAGTTGGAGGGCAGAGAGTTATTAAAATCTTACGTATAAATATTTTTATAGTTCTTCTGATAGTCATACTGGGGCAGCTCCTTTTCAGCATTAATAAGTTGCAACACTGAACCATAAGGAAAAATCTTGGCAAAATATTCTCAGAACATGCAGGACAGACATATTCTTCTTATTTTATTAGGGCAGCTAAAACTCTAGAGCATGACACAGTAATTAACCCACATTAAGGTACAGTGTGTACCTCTGTAGATCTAAGAGTAGATCTAATCATCATAGGTGAATCCAATGATCAGAATTCATTCTTTGGTCTTTCAGTTCTGCAGAGGTAGAAATATATGTACCGTATCAATACTAGTTCATACATCCCTGGGATAAAGTAAAAGCTGTCTTGTACTTTGTCAACGGTTTGTGGGCTAACTTGTAGCAGAAAAGTAGTACTATCCCCTGGAACTGACTGCTCTAGCAGTTTAATGCTGCCCACAAAGGTAAATAGTGCAGCAGAAGTAAAAAAGCACGGATGTTTTCAGATTTGTGATGCTCCCCACCCCCACATGCCCCCAAATTTCTTCCCAGTACAATAGAATTAATATGCAAACTCTGGTAGCCAGGAATGTTTGATCTTAGATGTCCCCACAGTTGATTCCTGCTGATACTGCAGGATTCATACTCCAGTATCGTGACATATGAACAACAGAACTTTTAAAAGGAATGAAATATGGCTATTTGTCTTCTCTCTCTGTTGGTTTGGTTCTTTTTTGCCTCAAACTTGAGATAATGGAGAGAAAAAGCAGACCATTCAGAAAGATAATCGTAAACTGCTTGCTAAATGAGCTTCTGTGGAGCTCAAATACGCAATTAAGAGAAAACAAACATTGATCGGTTTCAGAGTATGAGGGAAAGGGGGAAAGGTTACTCATGAGAAAGTATGCCATCATAACAAATGTTTGTGAAAAAACTAACATCTATGATTTCTAGGTGCTCATTAAATATTGTGAAAAAGCATCAAATTAATAACCTGTTCTAAAAAAATATAATCTTAATATGCTTTAAAATACTATGTTTCCATTTTACAAAGTCTGCAACTTTAGAGCTAGTTTTAAAAGATTTCTACAAATACCTACTTATTTGTGAAAAAGACTTTCCAATTCCAGTCCTATTCATTCCTCTGAAGGCTGGAAGCTCTCTCCTTATCTGCCCTTTCTTAGGTGGCACCTAGGTAGATAGTTTGTGATGTAATATGCATTTATCTGTGTGTATCCTTTGAAAGATGTTCAGTTTAGTTTAGGAACACGTTGCTTTGACAGAAACCTGTCACGTAACTGCGTGTAAGTGTGCTGAAGAACAGCTAGTGAAGGCAATTACCATCCATCTCTTTGCCCCATTAAATACCCATTTATGCCATTTATATTTACACACTCCACAACACTGCTGAGTGCTTTTAATTACTTGTCTATTGGATATTAGAAGGAAGCTCCTCCAGCTAGTCCTACAAGGATGAAATGGTCTGGTTTACATGCTCGAGTTAGCTGAGTTCTCATGAAAGAGGAGAGAGAAATTTCCTCTAGAATAGGACTTAATCCTTTCCATCTTCTATAATTTTGTGTTGGCTACTTTAGTTCCAGTCTTTTCCATCTTTTTCACAGTGTACTGATCCCATAACTTTGGGTTACAAACGCCACAGCTATTTCAACCTAGTGTCTCAGTGTCCTGCCTGTAAAACCTAAGCTGATTTTCATCCTTTAATAGTTATAACCACAATTAAACAAACTTCAGAGTTTAACTGACACAGGTATCTAATCTAATTTAACAACCAAAATTTTTAAAATAAACTTTATTTTATTATAGTTTATATTATTTTATATTTATATATATAGTTTATATTATTATAAAATAAAAAGGTCTAAATTCTATGTGTCCTGTTGACTACTTCTTGTCTATGCCGCTAAGAAATGGCATCCTAGTTTTTGCGAAAAAACAATCTCTTATGTTGTTAGAGATCTTTCATAGTAATCTGCCCTACAAAGGGCACAGTAGATGGGGGAATCTCTTAGTTATGGTACAAGTTTTCAAGAATAAATCGGTAATTTATGTATAGAAAACATTACAATGTCCCAAAACTTCAGAGCTAGTTTATTTATTTGTTGGCACTTTTTTGCTTTTTTCTGCTTAGGAACATAAAGTTGTGCCTCATAGTCTTTCAGACACCAAAGAGTCAGTTTTATGTTTCTGATTCTGAAGACACCAATTATGTGTGGGAATCCATTCAAATGTGTTTGGGTGGTAAAGACAGAAGAACAGACATTGCTATCTTTCTACTGCTCAAGAAGCATTAGATATCATGAATCATTGCCTGTAACCCTAACAACTTGTAGGAAAAAGTAAAAGTGAATGACTAAGTAGTAACAATTTATGATGAGATCCTAAAAGTACACCTTAAGAACCTAAAATGTGTCTGGTGTTGATTTGTCTATTCTAAGTGAAAGATTCAGAAAAAACCTTTGCTTAAGTTTCAGAAAAAAACCTTGACGCTGTGTAAGCACTGTTCAGGAATAACTGAAACATCCCTGTGTGATCAGCACTGTTTTGATCACAAATCCAATACAGAGTGCTGTATGGGCTAGTATGAAGAAAAATAACTATCCTAGCAAAACCCAGGAGATTATATCACAGCCTGTTGTGAAGGCAGTAATTCCAGCAGCCGCAGTCTCTTTACTTTGAGAGTCCTTAAAACTGCACAGAATGACAGAATGGTTGACATTGGGAAGGAACTCCTGTGATCGCACAGTCCGACTCCCTTGCTTAGAGCAGGGTCAGTCCCAACAGGTTGCTCAGCACTGTGTCAATTCAGCATTTGAATACCTCCAACAATGGAAACCCCACAACTTTTCTAAGAAACCTTTTTTCATGCTTGATGACCCTCAGTATAAAGAAATTATTTCCTATGTTTAAATTAATTAGATTGTTTAAATAAATTAAAGTAGGAATTATGTCAGGTGTAGTAGCCAACCAATAGGAGATACTGGCTTGTATGTAGTTCTAGTATGCCTTATTCTTTTCTGTCCAGGATCAAGAAATTGACCCTGCCTATGATCTAAATGTGTACAATTACCATCTTCCCTGTTACTACCACTGACCTGCCTAAACAACCTACAGTGGATTTTTCACCTTCAAATAGTATTTTTTGTTACCTTCCTGATTTCCAGATTATTTGATTTTTCTATTGGGTGTTGGGGTGGCTTTTGTTTTTGTGTTGTTGTGATTTTTTTTAATTTTTTTTTTGTTTGTTTGTTTGTTTGTTTTTCAGGAAGTAAAGCAGGGGAATGAATGATAACTCATGACATTTTCAACTCTAATGTCAGCTTTCCATCTACTGTTAAGCCTTTTCTAATAGATAATTTGGTGGGATTCCAGGACATTTACAGTGATAACTTAGGTTTCAATGTTATTATTATTTTAAATGTATTTTTAGCCTGCATACTGCATAGATATTCATTAATAACTCATTAATAATTGGATTTTCAGTTTGAACTGTTGGTTTGGATGGTAATAATTGAACTTGTAACCATGGTAATTGCTGAGTATCTCCTGTTTTGAAGTGCTTCATAAACATGAAAGATCACACTCTCTCCATAAACCAGTCATTCAGCCTTATAGGAGCTAGAGACATTCATAAAGTGCTTATTGAACTTAACAAGAAGCAGGAGCATTTTGACGTGAGTGACATTTGAAAGTTAGATGTAGTCAAAACCAAACCATGTTTTCCCACTGATTTAAGAATTTTCAGTATATCAAGTAAGTGACATTTGACAGTAATGTTCATAGTTCTGGATATGACCAGAAAGAATATACTCTTTCCCTAACTGTTTTTCCATCTTCTTCTCCTTCATCCAAAGAAAAGGGAAACTGATGACAATCATTCAGTAGAAGATGACCAACCACAAAAAAAGACACAAAACCCAAAAGAATCCATATCATTTTGGATCATGCCACAGATCATGTTATTTTTATTTTCATTCTCTAATTATTTGATATAATTTATATAGTTTAGGTTTTTTTAAACCGACATAAGCTTTTGACAACTTAAGTGATCTGTCAGTACTGAAAATATTTCTGTTACAGTTGATTTTTCATTGTCAAACAAATGGATAACCATGATACTATGCCAATTTCTTAGTTTCCTTTAGTTATTTTGCTGAGATAACTCAAGATTCCATGTTCACTTGATCAATATATATCTGTAATATTTACTGATCAACCTGAGTTCTGCTATCATCATACAGATAACTGCAGGCTATGCATGCTGTGAAATAAAACAAACACAAAATTTAAAGAGCATGTCTAGCACTTTTTTTAATGTATCTAAAGATGTTCTTCAAATGTAAAGAACAAAGTTGTAAAAATTTTCTTCTTCTCCATTTATTCCCATAGCTGTTTTGAAAGCCCTTTTGTTTTCTCATCCTGTTGTAACATTTCTGATGTTAATCTCTAAAATCAGAATCAGTATCATACTGACATCACACACCATGAATTATGAATATTTATTTATGAGGTAAAAATCAAGGCATAATCAAAGCAAGCATGCCAACTACAACACTTCCACAGAAACTGACTTGTCAGATCATTTTTCCAATGCTATTCAGCAATGCAACAAAAGGCAGATTGTCATGTAATTCCAAATTGAGGAAAAAAAAATTTAATTTAAAATACTTAATGACTGAAAAAGCAAACTGAAATTCACTCAGTAAGTTTTTTGCTATAAATAGTTCACCAGAATTAGCCAAAATATATAAGAATAATCAAAGTAAAATTTCCACCAATATGTAAAGGTGATGATGGTTGGGGGTTTTAGCTAATTTCTACCCCCCAAAAAATGGAAATCCCTAATTCCTCTTACAAGGATAATTCATTAGTCTTACCTGTTTTGGTTTTTGAAGGACTGAGTTTTAACTTGAGAGATTAAATCCTGCTCAGTTATGGGAAAAATCTTGTGAAACTGGTCTTCAAGAAAGGAAAGTATGAATTATTCTAAATAAATATATTTTTGAGATCTCAGCATATATTTGTCTCTTTTTTGAATGCATCTGTTCTTTTCATGAAGTAACAAATATACACAAAAATATTCAGAATGTATTAAAAATGACAACATAAAAGCAGAACTTACATTCAGTAACTATTAAAATAGATACAGTTCACTACAAAGCAAGTGTAATGTTTGAATCTGAATTATAGCTGAAGTTCATATTTTTAATGACATTAGTGTTTCTTTAGCTGACTTTGCTTTAATTTTGTCATTTTGTCTTAGCTCAATCAGAGAGAGTTGTTTAGGCTTATGCCATTTCAAAAATTAATTATTGTAAAATCTTATTTGTTGTCATTTCATAATTATTTCCTGGCAATTTCTTTCCAGTACAATAATTTGCATCCAAAGCAAAATAATGGAACACTAAGGAAACAAAGCAGAATAAATTAAAAACCTAGAGTCTGTTGTATTCAACAGAATATTTTTTCCTGTGAACTTCACAATGGAATAAACCCACGTTAGTCTTGGAAAGTTACATATTTAAATAATCATTACTTCGATGAATATTCTATTTGATATAGGTGAAAGTATTCCTGTTTACAGACTTCTACTGTCATAGTCCTCTAAATGTTGGCCATAACCAATAGTGTGTACACATTACTTTCCTTTTTCAAAAGGTTCTTTAAAAAAAAACAACAGAACTTGCCCTAGCAATGACATAGGCTATCACAGTCTACAGTTCTAGTTGTTGCCTATTCTTTTGTTTGTTTTATTTTTTTTTTTTACAGTTTACATTTACATTTTTTAGTTTGTTTCTGATTTTACAATGTATACTCCAAAATCCCTCTTTATTTTCCTGCCTAAAGCAGATGCACAGGATTTCTGTTTGAACCTGTATCTCTTCACTGGTAGCAGAAATTGTTGGGGAGCAATTCATTTTTACAACTAATATATAGAAGTTTAATTAACAGACATTATAGCCTTACATTGCATACTCTGCAAAATGGTAGAATAATATCACCTTGCTAATGTTTCCTTAACATTTTTGAAAATGTCCAGGTTGGTGTGTTGTGGACAGTGAAATTATCTGTTTCCAATTAGTAGGATATTCTAAAGCACACAGCTGGTTTTGCCTCAGTTTCCTTGCCTGCACATTAATGTTAAAATTATTTTCCTAGCACCTGAAGATGTTAAGACAGTAATTATTAAATGTTTGTAACATGCTATATACTCTAAATGTCAGTTATTGCTAAGGACTATTAACTATCCACACCTCATAAGTTTGATTAACAAATGTCTTAAGGTCTTATTAATTTGCCTGTTTTAGTGTTACTGAAACAAAACTGTCCTAACCATGCATTAAAGAGTGTTTGGAGAGTAGATTCCAAAAGCAAACTAGACTTCTTATCATATTGACAAATTAGGGAAATTTACATTTAACTCCAGGAAGTTGGTAAAATTGTAAAAACCTAGCTATCCAGATTTAGCTAATGTAGCTACAAATGCAGAAATAAATCTGATGAAATCCCCCAAATGGCTTACAGAGTTGCAGAGAATCTATTGGCTGGTGCAAGGTCCTGTTTCAGGCATTTCATTCTATTTTTTCCCCACATCAAATATTACCCCGCTACAAAGACGTTTCCTAGTTGCCAATGCTGACTGCAGTCATTCACTGTCAGTCACCAATCTGCTAGTGCAACAGGTTTTTTAATTAGTTAAGAGACAGCAATGACTTGAAAAAAGACATTTATAACAGTATGGTAACAGTATTTATCAGGTGCATTTGGACAATGTTAATTGCTTACAGTGGTTCTGCTATAGGTCCGCAATTTCTGTTTGAAGTCTTACAGCAGTGCTACAAAATGCGGTTTTGGACTCAAAATACCTACTGCCTCCTTCAGCAGTTTGGGTTACGATCTAGAGAACTTGCTGTAGTCTGAGAACACTTTATGAAGTCTGAATTCTCTTTTAATACTATTTTAAAGTCACTTTGCAAAATGGCCCAAAAATATGGCAAAGACAAGAGTCTAGTAATTTGGTCTAGGTTGGAAGGTGTGAGGAAACAGAGACAGAAAAATTACTACAGTGGGCAACCATTGCTTTTTGTGAATAAGAAAAATTCAGGATAGAGAGAAAAGATTCAACCAGCATCTTTAGTGTTTCTTTTTGAACATTAGTTTAACTTTGTACAGAGTTGTGAGAATTAACACAATTTAAGGTACACAGAAATTAACTTCTTGTTGTTGTGGTGGTGGTAATTGTTTCTTTAAAATCAAAATAAACACCGCATTAAATTAAAGAGCAAAAGGGCATTAGTATCCTCTCGAGAGGATAAAGTCTAGTGACTTAGTCTATCATTCCTAAGCAATTAACCTAAGGGCTAAATAATAATATTAGAAAGCATATGTTATTTTGAATTTTGAAATAACCATATGATGACAGATTATAAAATTGCATTTGTGATTATTTTAACTGTAGCTCTGAGTTTAGAGATAAGACTGTTATATACAGGCAGGTCCTTAATAGAAACAACACTGCAGCATGGTAGCATTGAATAATGTATCTGTCAATTATTTTGGGGTTTAATGCCTTAAAATATTTGTATATTTTAAACTGTTGCAGTATTTTGATTTCTCAGCAGATGCTTGTTTCCCCTTTTGAGCTAAACTCCTGAGTAAGATAGGATATAACTTAGTCCCCATCCTAAAAAACTGACACTTTAATGAAGACAGAAACAATATAAAGATTTCATTACATTCTTTATAAATGGAAGAAATAGGAAAATTAGGATTATCCGTCCTTAAAAAATTTGCTCCCTTAACTGTCTCTAAAGAGTTACAGCAAGTACCAGTATCATGTAGTAGAAACATTTATTTTAGCTTATTGTGAACCTAGTATCTAAAGAAACAGTTTCTGGCATCATAGAATTGCTCCCTGTCAACTTATTGTGCAAATTAATAGAGTTTTTATTTTCTTTCTGAGAAGAGTCTTCTCTGAGTTTTTTTATCCCAGAGGTTTCAAAATTAGGGATCATGACTACAAACAGGATCCCTGTAGTTAGGAGCAGACCGAAAGCCTGCAAGCAATCTGACTGTTGTTCACTGTATTATGCATGTTCTCTAAAATTTATGTTCAGAGACCAACAGAAAGATACTGGCAGAGTAGACCTGAAGGAGAAAAACAGTGCAACATCTAGTTCTCAAGCTAGGTTTGTAGGGTAGGCAAACAAAGCACTGCTGCCAGCATAATAATAGCCACTTTAGTTCAGGAGGATCACTAGTCAGGATCCTAACAGTGATCACTGGGACTGCCCAGAGGAAAGGAAGAAAGGTGTGTATTCCAAAACAGCAGGGTTGCAAAGCTCCGTAGAGCAGAAGCAGAGGTTTGAGTGCTGGTCCTTGATTGTCCTGACCCCTCAATCGATGGTACACAGCAGGGCATAGCTGTGCTCTGTAGCAACTTGCAGTCCCGAGAGAAAAGCCAAGCACGGTTCAGGGGATATGCCAGCCAGGTGCTAGTCATAATGTGCAGTGTGACTGTCCTTACCTGTTCAGTGGGAAGAAAGACCAGGTGTACATACACAAACCTTGTTACACCATCTGTACTTAGAGATGAAGAAAGGGCCTGGGCCATTTTATTTTCTTGTTCTATAGGTAGAGTGGCTAGAAAAGGAACTGTTACGAGCAGCTGTTGTGTTTTTAATTCATATTATATTTTAATCTCCATTAATATCAAGCATAGAAAAGCCATAAGTTGCATAGGTATAAAAATGTTTTAGAGGCATAATTGCATGTATACAAGTAGTTCATTGATTTAAGTACTGTTACAAAGAAACTAACAAAATCTGTGCTTTATTTGTTTTATGTTCAGAAAAGTTTAAAGGCACAGTAAATTTAAAGACACAGTAAATTTTTCACAAAGTGCCTACGACAAATGAATCCTTTGAATTTCAGTTATGTGCCTTTATACACAAGGGTAGCCACTTACTCTGCTATCAACGAACTAGATTTAAACATAATTCTTCTAGAAAGAGAGGCCAAACTCCTGTAAGTCTTTCAGCTTTCTGACAAAGTAACTGGATTTTTGTGCTATGCTGAGGCTGCCCAACACGAGCTAACAAGGTGAGTGAGATAGCCACAGAATGAGGGTGAAATTAAGGTGGAATAGAAAAAAAAAAAAAAAAAAAAAAGGCATTCCAGCATTTTATCTCAACATGCAATTTGTCTTCTGACTTCCCTTGAGAGAAAGTATGTCAAGAAGTAGCCTCAAGACAATGACAATAACAACAAAAGTGGTTGCATTAATTTATGGGGAGGAGGACAATGAAACATTTCGTGAATTACTTTAACTTTCTTTCTCCAAATAATGTTTCAGCAGGGGATTGGTGGTTGACAGCTGTGTTCACTGATAGGTAACCCTGTTGCAAGTTTCTGAAGAAAGATGTTCTTCTTCACTGGACTTGTCTCCGCTTTGTAATTTTTTTTTTTTCTCTCCTTAGAGCCAACACAGCTATTGTTACATGTTAAAATATTTCTATCATGTATTTCTTCTTTGAAATAATTAATTTTTTCTTTGCACTACTTGGCTGATAACATGTCATAATGTAGGCTGCCAAGTGCCAAATGACTCGGGTTCATTCAAGCATTCAAAGCAAGAAAAACCATTCATCTAGATAAGATCTTATCTGACAAGTCAAGCTCAAGAAATCTCAGTATAATTATATAGTGTTAATGAAGGCCATGTATACAGGAAGTTCTCAATATTAACCTCTGTGTTAGTCTATCAACAGTGATGTGAATAAGTCATTTTAAGTTAGAATAAGTAAGCAGATATTTTTAAACAACTAAAGAACCCTCTCCCATAGAAACACTTTATGTGAGAAATTTTCATATTTTGCAAAGGCTCACTAAGCTGTACTTTCCACAGACATATTGTTATCATACCACTGTTAACCAATTCTTCTGAAAAGTTGTTAGTTTAGAAACCAATAAAAAAGCATTTTTCAATATACAAGGACTACTGCTTGATACAGCATACTATATAAGATTTGTTATCACTTGTATTTTTCAAAAATTAAATTTAAAAAAGATGTAAGGTTGCTTTTTAACAATTGTTATCATTAACAGTCATACATTGGAAAATATTCCTAATGACAAGTCTAGTGCTGTGTGACTTTTTTATATGATTGTAATGTTTATTGCTTGATCTCCAATTTATTTATAAGTGTATTTATTTATACATCAAGGTTAGTTTTACTTAATTTAAAAAATAACTACAACTAGTCAAAAAAAATTCAAACAAGTAGTGCTGGTTTGGTTGTTTTGGATGACTAAATTAAGAAAATTTAAACATTTAAAGATATTTTTTTGCATTGCTACAACTTCAAAAAACAAGTTTTTTAGGTATAAGCCTCCACTTCCTGAAAGACATACCTTTTCCTCAGAATGTCCAATAATGTAGATATCAGAGGCAAGTCATGTTCCTCAGGGGTTTGTACTATGACTGCTTTTGTTCAACATCTTTGTCAGTGACATGGATAGTGGGATCGAGTGCACCCTCAGCAAGTTTGCTGATGACACCAAGCTGAGTGGTGTGTGCAATGCACTGTAGGTACAGGGATGCCATCCAGAGGGACCTTGACAGGCCTGAGAGGTAAGCCTATGTGAATCCCATGAAGTTCAACAAGGCCAAGTGCAAGGCCCTGCATCTGAGTCAGGACAACTCCCAGTACCACTACATGTTGGGCAAAGAATGGATTCAGAGCAACCCTGAGGAGAAGGACTTGGGGGTTTTGGTAGAAAAAAAGCTCAACATGACCTGGCAATATGCATTTGCAGACCAGAAAGACAACTAAATCCTGGGCTGCATCAAGAGAAGCATGGCCAGCAGGCCAGTGGAGGTGAGAAGGACATGGACCTGTTGGAGCGCTTCCAGAGAAGGGCCACAAAGATGATCAGAGGGCTGGAGCACCTCTCCTATGGAGACAGGCTGGGAGAGTTGGGGTTGTTCAGTCTGGAGATGAGAAGACTCCAGGGAGGGACTTTATGGCAGCTTTCCAGTACCTCAAGGAGGCCTAGAAAAAAGATGGAGAGGGACTTTTTATAAGGATCTGTAGCAATAGGACAAGGGGTAATGGCTTTAGACTAAAAGAGGTTAGATTGGGATTAGATATGAGGAAGAAATCTTTTACTGTGAGGGTGGTAAGCCACTGGAACAAGTTGTAGATGCCCCCTCTCTGGCAGCATTCAAGGCCAGGATGGATGTGGCTTTGAGGAACCTGGTCTAGTGGAAGGTGCCCCTGCCCAACTAGATGATCTTTGAGGTCCCTTCCAACACAGACTATTTTATGATTCTATGATTCCATGTATAATTTAAAGATTTCAGGTAAGATCGAAAAGAATTTGGGTTCAAATCCCTATAAGGCATTGAATGCCACATTATGTAAACTTCCTGTTAACAAAATTGTAGCTACACTTACCAAAGTGTGTGCATGTTTTTTCTTTTTTTTTTGTTTTGTTTTGTTGTCAACATTCACAATTTTGCTCTAAAACCCCTTTTTCCCCCAATAAAATGATCACCTATAGTACTTCCTTTTAGCTGTTGTTTACTAGTTCTTTGTTACTGAATAACTATTTTTAAAAAAATATAAAATTACATTTGACAGATTATTGTTTTTACCTTTCTGGTCAGAACAAGACTCTGTTTTATGAGACTGCATTTGAACATAGAAGAATTGGCAATGGACAACTGCAGAATAACTGAAGAAAGCTTTTGGAGTCTGTGTGAAACAATATGAAAAAGCATTAAAGCTGCAAAACTTCACTAAATGGCATCAAGAAATACTGAACCATAATGGACAATAATCGTAATTGATGTTGCACATATATTTATGTATGTGTGTATATATATATACAAGTTGTGTATGTACACAGATAGGTAGGTATATAGGTAGATCAGTCAATCACCTTTTACCAAAACCACATGTATCAACAGAAAACATAAATAAAGAGTATTTACAAATTAGACAAGGTTTTGTAGACCTCACCCATGAAAATAATGTGGTCCCAGTCCTCCACAGAAAGCAGTCCAATGCTTATACAAAGCAGTATCAAAATTATTTCTCTGTCATAAACAGAGGACCTATTCATATCAACCCAACACTGTGCTTAGGCATGGCTCTTTTTCTGCCCTCCATGGTACCCTTGTGATGTTATTTACCTGGATGTGAGACAAGAGCTGAGCAGGACATCATGGCAAGCAGGTGCAGTGGCCTTATGAAAGGGGTCAGCCCACTGTACCTAAACAGACTGAGCAGAGAAGGTGGCAATAACCAGTTTTCACCACAACTGACAAGCAAGCACAAACTTGGCTAAAGCAGGGCCACAATCAAGCCAGCCAGCTGAGTTAGCAGGTCGGCATTAGCAAGGCACGCGGCCAGGTACAGGTACACCTGCAATGTAGATCAGTCAAGGTTCTAAACCGGGGGTCCTCAAACTTTTTAAACAGGGGACCGGCACGCGGATGAAGTGGCAAGCAGTCATCTGCGGCTGCTTGGTTTCCCCCCCCAACCCCTGGCGGGGGGGGGGTGGGGCGGGGGGTTCTGAAAATACCGGGGGCCGGATTGAGGACCCTGGGGGGCTGTATCCGGCCCATGGGCTGTAGTTTGAGGACCCCTGTTCTAAAGCAAAGGGTGGGGTAATGTAATTAATGATTTCTCACAGCTCCTTCTCACACAGCTCTTTTCTCAGCAGTCTGACCTAAGGCTCCAATAGCACCGTATCGGAGCTGGGCTGGAGCACAGGCAGCCAAAACCCTAGGAGGGGGTGAAGAGTTTGCAGTCTGTTGGTGTCCTCAGGGAAAGGGAATACATATTTCCTTTTTTTTCCCGCACTGAACCTAACAAAACAAAATCAAACAAAGCTTTTTTCTCTTTGTGTGGGTGATTAAACTTTCTCCAAAAGTTCTAAGATTTGTTTTTATTTTTTTATTTTTAAACACCACCCCTTTAGTTCTCTAGTGCTTTCATTTTTTAACAGATATATATAATAAAGTCATCTATCTACACCACCTCAGACACCCCCCCACCCCCCCCCCCCACTCCGGAGGATCCTAGTTTATTCAATCAATCTCTCTTCACATGTAAACTCTTCTATAATTATGGACATCTTATGATTTCTCTTCACACTAATTTTCTACCATATCCTTTTTTGAGGCAGGAAAGTATATTAATTTGTAGACAAAATGTGAATCCATGTTAGATTTATGCAAGGAGGTAATTATGATTTCTGTTTTGTTCCCTTTCTAATGATTCATAGCATTCTAATTGCATTTTTGTCCACTGCTCAAACTCATATGTTTTATGTTTAGTTCTTTTTAATAAAATGATTTGCAATGACTGCAAGATCTCTTTCGTAAGTGGTAATGGCAAATTTAGAGCAAATAATTGTTTACATGCAGTTTCTGTTGTTCTTCCTCATATGTGCTTTTTATTTTCACGTCTCAACACAGGCTATTGTCTGCCATTTCATTTGGCAGACACTTAGCAGTGTAAGATCCTTCTGCCACTCTTTGTAGACAGGCTTATTTTTTTATAGCTCTCCGCAATTGCACATCATCAGTAAGCTTTATCACCTAACTATTCATCCTCTGAATATATTGACCAGCACAAGTCTTAGCAGAAAGTACTCTGAAATTTCACTGTTAATTCTCCTACACTTGGACTCAGCAAAGACAATATATCTAGTCCTTTGTTGCCTCTTTTATGTAGTTATTAATCCATCTGTACAACACCCTTTTGTTGCTGTGAAACACAGTAGTGATTTTTTTCAAGAATCTTTCCAGAAAGCTTTCTGGAATTCCATATACAGCAAATAACCTGGTAACACAAAGCCAGATGTTATTTGATTCTATTAATGAAATTTAATAGATTTAGCAGTCATTACTTACACATGCAAAAATGGTTTACCCTAGTATTTCATATCTAAGTGTTCCAAGGTGTTGATAGTACAGCCCTGCTGTCAGGCTATTTTATTCGGACACAGGATTTCAATACAAAGTAATTTGATGTTCCTAGTCAGTAATTTGCTCTGTATATTTCCTATTTCTATCTAATCTCTTTTTTAACATGCCATGCCACTCCTTCACACATACATCTTATTCTGTCATTCCTAATGTAAATTTTATGCTAGCATCCAAGCTACAGTGCTGCACTGGTTATCAGCCTTCCACCATATTTCTTCAATCCCTAGTATGACAAGACTCTTATTTAAAATCAGGACTTTCATCTTGGCCAGCTAATTCTTTACATTTCTGTAAATACATAGGTATTTGGCCCTGTTCTGGTGTCAATTTTTTATGTGATTTGCTTCAATAGAATCTTATTTATAAAGATTGCTCCTATTTATTACCTTCCTGAATGTTATTGACTTCTGTTCTGTCACGTTTTGTAATACTGCAGAGGTTTTACTCCTTCACCCTTGTACAACCGTTGGATTTCCCTCAGTCTTTAGTTTAATACTTCCTCATAAACTTTATTTTACGTTTGAGTTTTATTTGCTTTAGATGGAACTCATCCTTTCCTTATGAGCTATTTCAAAGGTTTCCTCTGTTCCCAATAATTTTGAATTTTGCCTCTCTAGTTGGTTGCAAATGTGGCATAGAAACCATTTCAAATAGCAGAGTATGAGTTTGTCTTGCCCTTTAGAAACTTTTTCACACATTTCTCCCTGTGTTGTTCATCTGCCCAGGACTATTTGCCATCCACTGTGACATCCTCTCTGGCATCATTATTTGAGCACACCTAATGGTGGACAATTTAATAATTTATTTATTATTGCATCTTTTCTGGATATCAGCTGGAACCCTTTTTTGCAAAAGGTTCTATACAGCATACATTGTAATTTTCCAGCTGAGGAAAAAAGATAATTCCCACCAATGGATTGCCTTCCCCACAGGTACTAGAGCATAAGGTAAACGTATTATTAATGACAAAAATACTGAGAAATGGGAATTTAGCTGCTACACTTCTACTAGTCTTTGATTTTATTAATAAGCTGTTATTCTATTGTGAATGTGGGGTGAGGAAGCACAGAAGAATAAATAAAATACATCTGTGTATGTAGGATTATAGTTTTGCACTTGTACACATCTGTATAAAATATATAGATCTGCTACAAATATTTTCAGGATGGTAATTAGTGAAAAAGAAATAGATGGACTTTTTTAAGCAGGATTTTTATACATATTTATCATATGTAACATTTTAAGTATCATAAAGGGTGTATGTTCCTCCCTCAGCTCATAGAGGTAGCGTATCTATATAATTAGACCTATATGCACTACATGTATGCATCTTGTTATATTATTTGTCATTATGGTCCTGATGTTTAGTAGTTTTCTTGAAACCTGAAGTCTTAGAGTGAGATTCAGGTCAAAAGAATAGACACCTACAGCTGAATTGAATTGTCTAGTGCTGGATGTCTAGTACTATTTGACTACCCTATGCTGTCACAGGCATGATATGTAGTAATAGCTGTCAGAGTTGACGTAGCACATACAGAAGACTCAAGTCCTTGAGCATCAGCTGGACACTGGATAGGATACCACAGGTCATCTGAAATAGCACTAGATGCCTACATTGAGGGGACCCAATCAAGCCTTTCAGATTTATCTGTTATAGTAACTAAATCTTCACCAACTATAATGATACTTAGACAAATGCTATGACCATAAATGTCAAGAGTCTAGAGGTGAATATCAATTTTGCAGTCATTTAAGTACTATAATATTCTAAGATTTCTCTTTTTTCTTCCACCCCCTCCCCGCCCCCCCCCCCCCCCCCCCCCCCCCCCCCCCCCGCCCCTTGCATAATTCATCTTTATAGGGAATTAGCATGATCTGAGCATGACTTAGTGTGGACTGCTTTCTGAGATAGTTTGAAAAACATTCTCATAAAATGTATTAAAAGCCCCAAAATATCCTTCTTATTTTTAATAAAAAGTCAGTTTTGTAATTCAGGAGAGACTCAAACATATGATTTGGATTGGGAAGGCTACCTGTATTTTTAAATACTTACATTTGGTATTACATTATTTGGTGTGGCACATACACATATATCTAGTTGAGAGTTACATCAGAGTACTAGATGTGATGACTTAGGAGCCTTTGTCTAGTTCCTTTTTCCTATTTACATCAAGTAAATTTAGAGCTCTTCTTCTCCTTTGATGTATTAGCAAAGATATGTTTCTTTATAGTTTGGATTGTTTTAAACTGTATTTAATGCTGAATAATCTGAATATGGTTCAGAAAAATTAGAAAGGTGAATTTTAGCTTTTGTCAGCTATGCTCTTATTTAAAGTTTTCCCTCGATCTGGGGGCTGGTTATGTTAATTAATGTATTTGATCAACCGTGTTGTAGAATTAATGACATTTTTTGTAGAATATATATTTTACCATAGCAAAATTTCTGCTTCCTGCTTATAGATTTGTTTAAAAGACTGTATCAATGAGAATGAGAATCATGGAGAGGTAGCAAAGAACCTTTCCAGAGAGAAAAAACTACAATTTTACCATTAGATTTCATGATTGCTAATGTATTTCACTTGATACTTCACATTGCTGCTTCAAACACAAAAAAGATATGACAGTGAAATTTTAGTAAATTCATATGATAATTATTCTACAAGGTAAAGTGTCTTCAGGACATATGAATCATATCTTCTGAAGGAGTAAATGCATTATCTTGTTGAAGAAATAAAGCCTTGTAGTAAGTACAGATCGTATATATATTACAAAAGCCCAATTCATTACTTTTCTGATTGAAGTAATATGAAGCTTAAAAACCCTTTCATTATCAGAAATAGATTATGCAATAAGGAGAACATGTTCATAACAGCTGTCATTTAAGTTTAAAATGGATGTAGTAGGGGAGAAATTCTGTAAATGAATGCAAAAGTTGCTGTCTTTCATGTAAATTTGTGTCATTGTGATTGCCTCAAGCCTACTCTGATTTTAAAGATTGCTGCTAAGTGTGTGGTTGTGGTTTTTTTTGTTTTGTTTTTTTTTTGTTTGTTTGGGTTTTTTGTTTTTGTTTTTGTTTTTGTGACATAGTAAAGGTGATAGATAAACTGAGACGTTGACATTTTCTGGAGAATTCCTATTTTCCTGAAAGACAGAAAAAAGAATTTTCATCTCCACTATTGTAAAACAAATAAATTAACAGTGCAATGAAGCCATAAAGGAACATAAGAACAGTCAGTGATATAGTACATGACCTTTTTTTTGGTGCTTTCTCTAAATTCCAGTTAGTATTTGAGCAAAATCCTAGCTTGCCCTATCTTCTTGCACATGCTACTCAGGCCTTTCACAGACACCAAAAAACACATGCACATATATAAACCAATCTAAAATGTTATTTCTTTGTTGGCCATCTATTCTGTGATTATTTACTTTTTCTTTCCCCAAGTAATGATGTTGTTCATTTAGTGGTTTCATGCTTTTAAAGTTCAATTTCCATGAAGGCTACTTGTAACAGTTCCCATTGTTTCCTGTGCTCACAACCAAAGCTCCTTTTATCTCTTATCCAGCAAGCTGGACTCGCTATTTTGCAATTCATTGATGGGTGCTAGGTGGATCTCATAACTCAGCCATCCCATTTGCCAAAGGAGAAAAAGGGGTAACTGTGCATCAGAAATGCATTCTACTAGCTCATGTGACAAAGCAACACAAGGCTTAGACCACAGTCACCATTCCTCACCTCTGACTCCAGATCAAATATTTGGCCTTTTGGCTGAGGCAGCTGAGAAATACTGAAATTGAAGGCAGCGGTCAAAGTCTTGGAAAGCTGAGTGGTAGCCACAATGTTAATACGTATAACTGCATAGAACAGAAAGATTAAGAAGAAAGTGCTTTGCAACATCTTTTTCCCACTTTTCTAACTGGATACAGAGAAAAAAAATGTTTAGTAAAAAAAAAGTTAATATTTAATTTTACAGTACCCTTTATTTTTTCACATTTTTGGTGATGCATCCTTTTCTTAACAAGTTTTAGAGAAGCAACCCCCCCCCCCCCCCAAACAAAAAAAAAAAAGAAAAAAAAGAAGGATGAAAATAAAGCTTCAAAGTGATGCATTTGTTTTAGGAAAGTATCATCTTTTTGTTGTATTCAAGGAAGACTTAGAGAGTTTCTGGGGTTTTTTTTCTTTTTCTTTTTTTCTTTTGTCTTGGTCAAAGCAACACAAAAAATACCTTTCAGTTTTTACTGGCTAGGAAAAAAATCTGTGTTCAGCTCACAATGACAATTTGCATTTCAGTTTGTATTTTGTATACAGTGTGAATCCATACTCTTTTTTAATTATTTATTTATTTATTATATTTGGTTTTTTTCTTTTGTTTCCTTTTTTTTTCTTTCCTTGTTATATGAGCACCCAGATACTCTGGTAATTGGCACTTCACATAATGAAAACGTATCCAGAAACACACCCACCCACATTAAATTTACATATCAATATATTATTTATTTCTAAATGAAAGTAGTTTTGCATGAATACCTTTATAAAATGCTTATTTTACTTAAGTTCATGGATTTAATTACTATAATAGCAATTATTTTTTTCCATAACAAGTTAGAATTATTCTCAGTATGAAGGAATAATTCTGAAAAATTACTTAGAAATTTAAAAAATGTTTGTTCCAGCAACTAACTTTTATGTTAGTCATTTAAGCAGTGAGAAAAGTCATTCCAAGTGAGCCACATATCAAGTGAGCATGCACCAGCTAGTTCTGATCCAAAACTTTAACCATGCAGGTGCTTCTCTAAACAAGAGCTAATAAATCCTACTGAAAGACATCAATGTGAGCCACTGTTCCAGTTTTATTTATGGCTGTCGTTTTAAGATGTCACTGCCCACCAGTTACTTATTGCCACCTCTCAGCTGGATATCATCACCTCACATAACAGCTCTGCTGCTTTCGGTATAATGCAGTACAGTTTCACATTCACTAAGATGATCAATCTGCTATTTGCTCATTGAAATAAAGGACATTGGAACTTACATTGTAGAGAAGATATTCTGAACCTTGAGAGAGAGAAAATAAAAAGTACTTCAGTATTTAGGAACCACAAAATACCTTCTTTATCTTTCTAATTGTTTGTTAGTTCTAAAGGGAAGTGCACAGTAAATCTGGTCTAGTGAATCACTATGAATAAAGAATGTGATTTTTACTTTCTTTAAATCATTATATAAATAAAATTATATGTGATTTATATAAACTTTGCTATATATATTTGTTCTTATACAAAGAAAACAAACGCAAGTGTAAATACAGTAAGAATGGTCAACCAGTAAGTTTTTTCACTTGTAGATGGAAAATTAAAATACCATCTTTTAGACATGTTATCCTTCTGAAATTCTGTATGACAAGAAATTGGTATTAATCTAAGAAGGACTGAGCAGGAGGGAAAAATGGTTTGACCCTTTTTATGGATTTTTCATAGCTCTGATATGGTTTTAGATTCTGCTGCTGTAACTGTACTTTTACTAACATTTTAATCAACAACAGAATGGAACAATTATTTATTTATGATCAATATCCAGCACAAACCAGAGAACTGATGACATGAAGCACAGAGCTCTGGGTCCTCTTATGCCTTTTATTAATATTGCACCTGCTAGCTTGTTGTTACTGACATACTAATTGATCTGAGTGCTGGCTCGCTCTTGTCACCAAAACTTTATTACTGCTTTTTTAAAAAAAGTCAAGCACTTTCACCATTTTACTAAGACTTTTGTTTTATTTCATTTGGGCATTAATTACCTACCCACTATATCAACCAGTGTAGCTTTTTTTTAGCAAGGTGAAGAGAATGGTAACCCCTCACGTTTCAGAATTGTGGAGCAGAACTCTCTTCTTCCTCTTTCTACTCAAGTCAGGAGTCATATATTTGGAAGAGGAGAGGTGAAAAAGCAAAATGAGGAACTGGGCATTCCCTGTCCATGCTTGTCTACAAATTGTTAATCTGGGGATATTCAGAATCAGTGTCTTCTATGGGAAGCCTATTCCAAAGTTGTTTTGTATTCTTTCCTTACGTAAGACTTTGTGAGGCAGCATCCTGCTATTCTGCCCAGGTGATACGATTTCAGTCAGGGTTGTACAGGTTTCTCGATTAAATGAAGACAGTATTTGGTATTATTTTTTGCCGAATAAAAGAATTCCTCCAAAGTAAAAGTGGTGACATACTTCAGATGGATGTGTTTCTGCATCTGTATGCTGGAGAACTAGTCCAAGAAATCTTGTCTTTCTCTTGAAACTGTTTCGGCAAGTATTCTGTGCTGATGTTAGCTAGCTAGTCTGGAAAATCAGAGATTTGGTTAAGTTTAAAGGAACTAGACCTTTAGTTCCATTTGTTCAAACAAAAATATTGACTTTGATGTTAACATTTGACCTAAATTAACTGGGTATCCCTTGATATTACCAATTTTGTGTTCCAATGTTTATTTTTACTTACTATTTAATTCTAAATTACTAGACCTACATTTAAAATCAGAAATAGATTTCTACTCATTGTGCTTGGAGAGACACCAAAAATGTTACCCATGTGTATCTTAGAACTTGGAGTCACAAGATAATAATAATAACAACAACAGCAACAACTTCTAAATAGTTATCCACCAGGTATTTGTCAGGAATTTGTTCATAGTGAATAGCTTCAGACTATTCATACCCACCGTGAATAGGCTAAGCATTGGCTAACAGCCCCAAAAGCAGAAGGCTTGGAAGTGAGGCCAAGAAATGTGTCTGGGGAGCTCAGGACTGAGACTTGGAAACCACAGAGGCAAGATCAGGAGGAGAATCAAAAGGAGTATGAAAGGTTTGGGCAGAGCAAATTCAGTGTGGGTATATGAGGGATGCTTTTTGGATAGGCACAGTACTTTTCTCACTTTTATTCTCTCTTCTACTC
This sequence comes from Falco biarmicus, assembly GCF_023638135.1. NCBI lineage: Eukaryota > Metazoa > Chordata > Aves > Falconiformes > Falconidae > Falco > Falco biarmicus. The sequence goes on along the minus strand of NC_079289.1, from coordinate 36,086,049 downwards.
CTCTGACTTCTAACCTCCCTCCACCCTTTTCTTATCCTTGTCCCAGAAACTCCATGCTTAGCTACTAAAGTCAACAGGTGGGTGCTCTACCTGGTGAGAAGGTGGGAACAGTGATGAAGCACTACCAGCTGGGGTAAGCATTGACTTCAATATCAGCAGTCCCTTTAAATAGAAGTTTGAGCTGAGAAAAGTGTAACATTGCCTGAAACCTTCTGAATTAAAATGTGATGGGTTTTGATCAAAATACAAGATAATAGTTTTCCAGTTATGGGGGTAGAAGATTGGTAATCTCATCAATAACACCTAATTAAACATTTTTGTAACTATAACTAGACTTTTAAAAAAAACATATGCAGGAATTTAATTGTAAACTTAGTCTTTTGCCTGTTTTAAAGCTATGATGTATTTTTTGCTCTTGCTCAGGAATGTAATATTCAAGAGCTGTTACACAGCTTTCAACTCCTCCTTGGAGTGTTCTTTATGTTATAACAAATGAATAAAAGTTCCTGTTTTCAATTAACAAGGATATGTACCTATCTGATCCTCTGGAGGTATTCTCTATTTTCTATTGTACGCATGCTTTTCCATTGACTTATGTCCTTGGAAAAGCTGGTAGAAACTATTTCAGAAAATATCTGTATGACCATGAAAACTTTACAGGCCTTTCTTCTGCATGTTTCTGTCAGTTAGAAAGTAGTCTGTTAGAGGAATAGGCTCGGATTCAGCAGCCCAAGCAAAGGGAGTCTGCCATAGCTCCATGTCTCCAAATCCAATCAGTAGTGAGGCTGAGCCTGTATTCCCAGTAGGCATAGACACATGTGTACGCCACAGATACACACATATACGTGGCTGGTAACACAGATCAACCCAGATTTACACATTCAGCATTTACCTGAACACAGGCAACCCCTGTGTTCTGACTCCCTGAACTGTCTGAGCAGTATGAGGGTCCACTAGTGAGAATATGTATATACATACATAAAATATGAATCCCTCCAGCAGCTGGGCTCAGAACCTCAGTCTGCACAGTAGCTATCCCTGGATCCCAGTCTCCCCAGCTTCAGGCACCTGGGCATGCAAATGCCAGAAGCCACAGCCCCAGTCCAGTTGTGAATACAGCCTGCCTCGTTCAATCACAGACACACATGCACACTTTTAGTGCTCACTGGCACCTCCCTGGTCACCAATAGCCAGCACTTACTGATCTCAGTCTTAAAGACGCACACACATACACACACACATCTTGCTCCTGGTAACCCCCAGATCCTGTAGTCTCTGTGGTCAGGATTCCTCTGGTCCCACCAATAACCAGCAATAACCAGCTTCTCCTGTGGTCTCACCCTTAGAGTCATGTTTGGCTTTCAGGACCCTTTGCCTGCTTACCAGCTAATTTGGCTTGCTCTTTCCTAGCTGGACTTGGTTTGGCTGGGTTGGAGTTAAATTTCTTTATAGTAGCCCATATGGTGCTGCGCTTTGCTTTTGTGGCTGAAACAGCATTGATAACATACTTACATTTTGGCAATTGCTGAAGGGTGCTTGCACAATCAGAATAATAACATAGTTTGGGCTGGAAGGGAGTTTTAAAGGTCATTTAGTCCAACCCTCTGCAATGAGCAGGGACATCTGCAACTAGATTAGGTTCCTCAGAACCCTCTCCAAGCTGCCCTTGAATGTTTCCAGTGATGGGGCATCTGCAACCTCTCTGGTTGAGATGAAAAACCTGTTCCAGTGTTTTACCACCCTCATTGTAAAAAAAAAGTCTTCCTTATATCTAGTCTAAATCTACTCTCTTTCAATTTAAAACCATTGTCCCTTGTTCTATCACCACAAGCCCTACTAAAAAGTGTGTCATCGTCTTTCTTACAAGCCCCCTTTAAGTATTGAAAGCCCACAATAAGGTCTCCCTGGAGTCTTCTTTTCTCCAGGCTGAACAACCCCAACTCTTCTGGCTTTTCTTCATAGGAGAGGTGCTCCATCCCTCAGATCATTTTTCTGGCCCTCCTCTGGACCTGCCTCAACAGGTTCATGCCTTTCATGCACCCGGGACTCTAGAGCTGAACACAGTAGTCTATATAGAGTCTTACTAGAGCAGAGTAGGTGGAAGATTCACCTCCCTTGACCCGCTGGCCATATTTTTTGATACAGCCAAGGATATGGTTGGCTTTCTGGCCTATGGCACACATTGCTGGCTCATACCCAGCTTCTCATCCATCTGTACCCCCAAGTGCTTCTACACAGGTCTGCTTTCAGTCCTTTACCCCTCAGCTATTATTGACATTGAGGGTTGCCTCGACCCACATGCAGGACAACGTGAAGGCTTTCTGTCCCCTTCCCCACCAAACACTAATAGGCTAGGTGTGTACAGGAGGTTGGGTGGAGATACAACTAGGACAGCTGGCCAAAACTAACTAGACGGATACTCCATACCATATGACACTATGTTCAGCAATAAAGAGCTCAAGGATCAAAGGAAGAAGAGGGGATGTTTGACTTCCTAAGTAACCATGAAGGGTGTTGAGGCCCTGCTCTCCAGGAAGTGGCTGGACAGCTGTCTACTGATGGGAAGCAGTGAATTAATTCCTCTTTTTTTGCTTTTACACACAGCTTTTGTTTTTCTTGTTAAACTCTTCATTATGTCAGTCTACAAGTCTTCCACCTTCCTTCCCTTTTCTTCCCATCCTGTGGGAGAAGAGAGTGAGAGGCAGGGTCAATGTTCAGCTGCTGGCCAGGTTCAACCCACCACATTGGCACTCACAAACTCCTTTGCACACCCATACTCACTCCAGTTGTAGCACTCATGCACCCCTGTGACCTGAGATGCCACTCTAGCTGCTGACACTCAAACCCCCATACACACACACACATCAAATAGAAAGCACTTCACCCAAGGAAAGAGTTAGAAATGGAGTTTAATAAGAAGATAGGACAGACTGCACTGATCCCATGCAGAAAAGTTTACCAAGCAACCAAATGTTTACATGTGGCAGACAAGTTTAACGAGCAACAAACTGTATACATGTGACAAATCACTTCTGTCCCCTCATGCCTCTATTTTCTCATGCTTGTTCCTCCCCAGATCAACTAGATCCACCCCTTTTCCTGCCTTTGGCTCATCCTCTACACATCCCATAATAAATCCTGTGTGATCCCAAAACACTCTTCCCCTGTATCCTATGTGTCTCATACTTCTAGGCAGTGACCCCCCTCAGTCTAGAAGGTGCTCTGGTGTTCACACATCCTGATGGATTTTACCCCTGGACACTGGATGTGAGGGTCTCCTGGGATAGCCCTGGGAAGAGTCCAGATTATCTGCTCCTCTGGATATTTAATTTGGGTTCCCCACATCTGCCACTGTACCACTGTGATCCTCTGTAGAAATGGGTTTGTCGGCTGATGGCTCCTGTGATGAGCCTGGGAGTAGTCTGGCAGGGTATTGTTTGGGTCCCTACCTGCCACTGTCTCTCTCTGCTTGTTTGTGGGTGTGCAGATGAGCTTTTATCACATAACCTAACACAATCCAATTGTAGTAAATGGATTCAGTCTTTTGGGGTTTGTTCCTTTTTTATTGTCCTTAAGGCACTCTTTCTGTTATAGTACAATTAAGGAAGATGGGTTTCAGGGGCTTTTATCAACACCAAAGCAGAAAAAGAACTATTAGATTGAGTAACACAGGACCTGCCCAAAGCAGCACCTGAGCGAATTGTAGGCTGCTGCCAATCCTCTTAACTAAATATGATCAATTGGAAAGGGAGAGTGTTCCACTGCCTCCACTGGAATACATTTCCTTCTGGATTACCATTCAATTAATTAACCTGAAAGATACTACTTACCTCTTGGTCTATAAAATCTGTGTATTTTTTATTATTATTTTGCATTGAAATGAGTCACACACATAGTATAATACATAGCTTCTGTACTAGATCATCATGTATGCATAGTTATGCAATCAATGTATTATGGATTCGATCAATTATACAAATACACACACTAAGATTTTAAAAATAATATGCCACCATTTTTTAGGAAATTCTAGGTAATGACGGCTAGAGGTGTAGGAAAGCATTTTCTCTAAAACATTTTGTCCCATTTTTTTGACACCACTGTGACATCAACTTAAGGAATAATGTGAAAGGCATATTTAGGTTATACACACAAAGCCAGAAACCTTTCCTAGCAGTAAGAATAGTGAAGCACCCAGATGATCTAGACTTGGTGTTTGATCCCCATCACTCAAAGTATTTGAGAATAGCAACCATTCAGAATACCACTGGCACAGTTGCTACTGGCCTTGGACAGAAATAAGCTAGTTAACCTATCAAGACCTATTCCCATCTCCTTTCTTTCCCAGAAAATGGTATTTCTGTGAGTTTCATGGTTGTACCATCATTTCACCAAACAGTAACTGCAGCAAGATACTGGAAACTGACACCTTAAATCCTTACAAGAGGAAACACCACTGCAGTTTGGATAGATCTTGAGATTTATTTCCACATGAAATGGCTAACAAGCTAGACTGGTCAAACAAGGAATTAATTTACCACAGAAATGTCAATCCATCAGCTGGGCCTTTGTCCCCAAAAGGAATTCAGCTTCATCAACTGAATTTAGACAATGAGATAAACTGGGTAGTCCTTTTCTGCAGATACATTTTTCCTCTGTAGGATGCCTCTTCAAAGAACTAAGAGATCACAACTTCTACACCATTATCTTCTGGTGATATTTACCACATAATAATAGTAAGAGAAGAACCAAAATATGCTAAAAGGCAATACTAATACTTCCATGTTGAACTTTTCTGTTTGAACTCAGTTAGTTTCGAGTTACAGACTAGAAGTTTGTGGAAATGCCTGTCTGTGGCTGGATCACCCTTTAGGTTTAGTGCAGGCAAGTTGGAAGGTGTGGGGGACAATGTTTATATACATAGTGTTATTTATTAATATCAGTTAAACAGGGAAGTTTTCACAAATGTTAAATAGTTACAAAAAGGTACCAGTGTCTAAAAGTTAAATGTATTGATTAATACTGATGTTTTGGTGGGTTTTGTTTGGGTTTTTTCCACCCCCAAGAATAACAGAATTGCATTTACTACACTAAATATAGTTTCGCTTAGGGAGGCTTAGTATAACAGGCACAGCAGCTGGGTATGGAGCTGTCATGCTGCTGTTGTGCATGGTGTGAAAACACTTCTCTTTTGTTGATATTTTATCATCTACATACAATGGAACAGTATCACTCCAGGAGAAGCTCTTTTTCTCTGTGGATGAACTATTCCTGGAAGCCAAGCTGGTACTGTGTCTTCGTGAAAGAGGCAGATACCCCTTTGTAGGATCGATTTCTGAATCCTGAATATAGAATGACAGGTTTTGGTAACAAAGCATGTAATGTCTAGAGAGGAAGGGACTTCAACCAGAGCTGTTCCAAACATTTCCCTGTTGGGTGTATCTGGGCTGGCCTCTTGTTGTTCTGAAAGGTGTTCCTTAGGCACTGGGTGTGCAGCACAGAGGTTCAATTTAAAGCTGTAGATTGTGCTCCAAGGGGCAATTGTGGACTTCTGCCACTAGTTCAGCAGCATCCAGAGTCTTCACTGAACTTGGGACTCTGCAAGAGGAGAACAAAGGCTAAATGAAATGTAGGGGGAACTACACAAAATAGAAATAGAGATAGTATATAGTATACAGTATACAGCATACAATATACAGCATATAGTATATAGTGTGTAATGTGTAATATATAATATGTGAATATGTAATATATAATATACATGGAAATGAAGTATACCAGGAGAATGTTGGATTCACATCAATTAATAATGGCATCCTTTTCCCATTCTTTGTTCTGTGGCTCCTTGTAGTGTTTTTGAAAATTAGGGCCATAATTTTCCTACATTTCCTCAGAACACACCAACTGAATAAGAAAAAAACCCCCACAACAAACACCAACCCAAACACCCAAAAAACCTGCTTTGGGATTTGTGTTTTGTATGCATAGGAAATCCTTAAATGAGGTGCTTCAGGCTATGTTTGGTTTTCTGGGCTTGCAAAAAGGTATTTAGCCCCTTGTGTTTGGCCAGCAGGGACGAGGTTCCTTGTGTGCCAATACACCCTTGTATACGCAGAGGAATGTATGTGTATGGTAGGCCTTTATTCCTGCCGTGATTTTCTCTGACTTATTTGAAAGCACGTATATCGTTCCTCTTACTTGTCTTTCTTGCTTTCAAAAAAAGAATGTTTAAAAAAAATACAGCCCCCCCCCAACCAGTACATTTAAATCAGTCCATTATTAAAAAATCATGTCTTCTAATTAATTATTAATTATTGAGAGGAAAAACAACATGCAGTAGCCTCAGGCTTGACAAGCTGTCAAGAATGCCTGCCAAGACTGCCAGGCTCACCAAGCTCCTGGGTAGTCACCACATTAAACACAGAAAGTTAAATGACATTTTCTGGAACCTGGAGAATAGCAATTGGACATAAAATAAACATTTTTTAACTTTTTTTTCTTTTTAATTGGTATCCTTTATTGTTTCCTATTCTTGGCAAAAGATGGAAGACAATGGAAAATCTGTTAAGCAGACAGCAGCACATAAGTGCTGTTAGAAGCTAATAGAATCCTACAATAGCACATGGAGAAAACAGTTTGGAAGGCAAGTTATCACAAAGGGATAAACTTCTTCCTCATAACTATATTTTGTAAAAGTGTATAAGATAAAGTAACTGAAGATAAATAAGAACAGAAGTCACAGGGTGCAGAACAGCATGCAGAACTGTCATCACTTTACAGTGCAAGATAATTTTAGTTTGCCATTTAACATGCTAACAGGTTTTATTAACCACCTGAACAAGGAATAGGAAGTCCTGTTTCATGGAAGTCTTTGACCTATTGTAGTGTTCCATGCACTCTGTTAAAATGGTCTTAAAACATTACAAGACTGTGAGCTCTTAGGGAAAAAACTTTTCTTAGAAATCATAATACAAGCAATCCTTGAGAATAAAAATATATGTTCTGTGAATGTCTTTGAAAGGAAAAGCATATTAAAGGAGAAAGAAACACCATGACACCTCACGTTTAAACTCCCCTAGAGGAAAAAAAAATTGTAAACCTTCCGAAAATATACTGGCCTTAGGGACTTGTCAGGCTAACTACTGAAAGAACATTACTAGTAGTAATAGGAAAATCTGTTTGCATTGAGAAGATTTTCAGTTACAAAAAGGTGTTAAAAAACTTTTAATGCACCATATTATTAAGAAATTAATGATAAAACATACAGATATTTTCAAACTTTCTAATAATAATTGGAAGTCTTGAAATCATTACAGGTAAAATTATTTTCTTAAAACAGCCCTTACAGATACCTGTACTTTCTCTTGCAGGTAACTCACACTTGTAGACCCTTTGCTGAATGAAAAAGCAGAAAGTGACATTTTTTTACCCTGGCATATATTGTCAAAGAGCTTTAAAACCTGTTTCTAAAGTACAATGTCCATGTAAATTTGATTACAACCTAATTTTCCATAGTCTGAATGGAAGTCAAAATGTCTCAGAATTAATTGATGAAAGTTCAGAAGTGATAATTTTTGTATGATAAGTTTTATCCTTAATAATTGTATTCAGAAAGAGCTAATGTGGACATTACTGTACATTGCCATGGTTAAATACTTTGTTGGGAAAGTATGTTTACTGATGGACTATTACAGAACAAACTTTCCATATACAAGGGTCTAACATAAACTAAAGCTTTGTTGTTAGTTTCAGTGGGATCATGCCTTTAATTTCTGTTGTAAAAAATAAAAAAATCCCAAAACAATCTAACAAAATTGGGTGAATGTTGTAACAGAAGTCAATATTTGCCAACTTCATTGGTCTAGAAATTCCTACCTGTACAAAGAATGTATCTGAAAATTGAAAATATTCAAACCCATACAATACAAGCTTTTCTCCTCTATTTCTTTAATTCATTCCAAAAATACTGTCATTACAAAAACAAACAAACAAACAAAAACAAACCACACAACAACAACAACAAAAAACCAAACAAAAACCCAAACAAAACCCACAAAAGACACACAAAAAAGAACACAAGTAAATTTGGCAATAAACATACCATATGTTTGTTTATTGTATGTGCAACGTTAGAAAAAGATGAAGACGAACAAAGATGAACAAGTAAAACAATCTCAGTAAAAGCAATTATATACATCCAAACCCGATTTCCAGTTCAGCATACAGTAAATGATCAAAAGAATGCAAAAGAACATTTCATAAAAGCCTTAAACAAATCACAGAAGGTGTGTATTCTTCAGGATGGAGTCAAGAACAGTAAAGAACAGCTTTATAAAGGGACTGTGTTAGGATTAGAAAAACAAGGAACACAAAAATCAAACCAGCATGGTGTATATTTTTTCTTATGGATGATCTATATGGATAACATGGAATATTATTAGATATGTTTTCTGTAGTGGATTGTAAAACATATACACAGAATAGTCAAGAGGCCAGATTCAGCAGTACAACTAATTCTGGTCCAACAGTATTTTGACACGCACAGTATTCCCCCCCACCTTGTCATAGCCAAAATATTTTGTCACATTTCAGTGCTCTCCTGAAAGGAACATCCACAGTCATTGTTATCACCCAGGTATCTGTAAGCGAATGGATGGTCATTTCAAATTAAATCATGAATTTGAGTGGATTTTTACTTTGACACAAAAGATTTACTATGGGTTGCACATGACTTCTCCCAGTCTGTCTTTCTCTTATTCCTATTTAGAAATGTAGTGATTATTTTTTTTTTCCCTAAGGAGTTTGTCTTTTATTTCAAAGGCAGCCCTCAGCCTTCAGCTCTGCTTTTTAACCTCTCCCAGAGCTATTCGGACTACATCTATGAAACATATGCAGGACCAGTTTTCCTGGCATTGTAGCAGGTTGGCTTGAAAGAGCCAGTGTCCCCACTAATAAACTCTTTTACACTCCAGAACAAGGTGCCTGTATCCAAACTACATCCTGGGAATGATCCCACTTCCATGCAAACTCATGAGCCACAGCCAAGAATCCTTTGGCACAGGATGAAATCATGCCAGAGACCAAGTTAAAAATTTAACAGTATAAACAATTATGTTTCGGTACCTGGGAACATTGCCTGATATTGTTTAATTTTCTAGTATGGTTGTGACTTCAGAGTTTTTATAGGATATAATTAGACAAGGCTAGATCCTCACAGGTATTTATGCATCTAACTTCCATTTCTTTCAGTGAATTTAGGCCTCAAAACTACCTTTAGGAAATGGGCCAAAGTTCACTGAATAAGCACATACACCTCTGCAAATGGATGTAGATACAAGTCCTGTTGGGTGCAGAAGCAGTTTCCTGGAATTCTGCACAATGGAACATACACAACAACCACTGCTGTAATCAGCTGTTACTGCTTGCTTATTTCGGTTTGCTTTTAATATGGCCTCTGCTTGGACAAATGAAAATACTTCTGTGAAAACATGTCACCCCTCACTTTTGAAAGCTCATGTCAAACAAATGGTGGTAACTTACCTCACTGGCTAGAATGTGAGATTTATTCAATTTGGAAAACATTGCAAGCAACTAGTGCAACTATAACAGCACAGTCCTCCCCTTCCAGCAGATTTTAAGTGTATAAAGATGACTGGTGACTGTTTTTATATATATAAATATATACTGTTTATATATATAAATGACATGAGGGCAATATATTGCTGCCATGCATAAGTGTTTGAGAGCAGCAGTAATATAAATGGCTGTACTTTGAACTGCATAATGTGTACCCTGTTTTCTGTGTGGACAGAAGTGTCCTGAAAATCTCTTTCAACAGATTTCCACACTATCACTCTGTTGTGGCTGGCTGGACCTGCCAGCTGAGATTACTTCTCATGTTCTGTCTTTGTCTCACCTTCTGGCTGTTGTTCCTCTCCCTAGGCATTTCTGGTTTGATTCTTTCTAAGAAGCTTTAGCTGTAACTCTAGCACATTAAGCTACAAAAAAGCCCTGTGTTCAGCATATACTAAAGTTTTGAATAAAACCCATAAAAACAAGCAGACTCAGATCCACAGCAAGACTTCACTGGCTGTCTACCTGAAATTACTTACAAGGTGACAATTAATATTGTGCATGTATAATATTTATTTATTTTCATACTATACAGCATTCATACACATACACAGATGCATTCATAGACACACACATAGCAGACTACTCCTAGAATTTCTAATGTAGAGGAGACACTCACTGAACATATCATCTGGACTCCAATATGTTTCTCCTGGTGGATTTACTGTTACTGAGAGGCCATTGATATTGTTGTTGGTATTATTGACTCTTGACAAGTGACATGCATCAACTCTCAGTATGGTAAGTTTAGCCGAACTGACAATGATTTTACTCCTTGAAAAGTGTTTTGAGATCTATGGATAAGCATGATGGTACTGTAAAGCCCTTAGTCCCATCTGAAATCTCAGGGACTATTCAGATAAAATACATCTTGGCATGAACAAAAATGTGAGATGCAAATAAAGTTACACCACATTTTTACCAGAGCATATTTATTTTTTATTAGTCTTTCACTGAATGTTAGAAAAGGTAATAAACTAAATAAGACTAAGATGTGTGCAGAAAACATGATCAGCCATCAAATAAACCAAGTATTACCATGAGAAACAGAGTATGTGAAGGCTTATATTCTGTAACTTTCCAGCTTTTAAAGTTTGTATTAAAAGTTTTCTGTCACTAAAACCAGTGATTTAGGTCTCTCCTCTAACAGATGCTTCCTTTCACAAAACCTGTAGGAACTTTAGGTTTATACTTGTAATTAAAAGAATCTTCTGGGAGTAAGTTTAACTACTGTGTCCCTGATTAGTTAAATACTATCTCTCCCAAAGGCTCTAATTTGCAGTGCTTCAACTAGATCTCCTTGTTATACAGATGTGCTCTTGATCAGGTTAGTTATTAACACTGTACACATGAGTCTTGGTCTTACAGCAAGAGATTGAATTCCAATTCTTTTTTAAATTTAGTGATATAAATGAGATCACCATCACCAGCTTTGGCCTAAATTGATAAACAAATTAAAAACATTACTAGAGACTGATAGACAAATACAGAAAGATATGCACTTAAACATCTAGACAATCTTTTTGTACCACCATTAAATTATGCAACCAGAACAAAAATGATTCCTCAACAAGCAATACTGTTAATATCAATATGGCTGTGACATGCAAAGAATCTTCATGTTTTCATGTTCATGGGAGAGATGTGATCCCAAAATAAATGTAAGAAGAAAGCTTTGAGAGGATATGGTAGAAAGACAAAAAATCTTAATTTTTCATGACTTTTTAATAAAAGCAATGCATTTCCTTTCAAAGACCTTTCCTGAAGATTTAGTTGTTTTCACTTAGTGATTATCTGGCTCATCCATTAATTCACTTTATGTGCAAAGGGAGAGGGCAAAATTCCTGTTCTTTTAATTTGCTATTCTAATGTAGGATTCATCTCGCTAACTTTAGAGCATCAAAAAGTAATTCATTTTAGGGTACAGTCATCACACTGTTTCTTTCTAGACTCAATGGAGAGAAATTGGCATCATCACAGAGTGATTAATCTGCTTTAACATTGGTGTCTAAAATAGGTGAAAGAATCACCCTCTAGAGATGCCTGCTTTTCTATATCGTCTATAAAGACACCTCCAGTAAGTTGCTAACAATAGACATCTAACTTTGAAAAGCTTACATTTAAATTTGATCAATTCCAGCTCAACTGATTTTTCTTGTAATAAACCATGATTACTTGAATGGTATTTCCACAGGTGACTAGAGTAAAGTGTTCTTTGTTTCAGCATCATAAATCAGTCAGATTCCCATTCTGCTATTCTGACCTACAAAGAATCATGCTTCATTTGTAGTGGAGAATGACGCTTGGCATTGAGGAAGGGTGGAAGAGCTTGATGTGAGGTTACGAAGTCCTTGCAGAGGAGGCTGAGGCATTTACCTGCCAGAACTTCTTTTTTCGCTGTTCAACTGCACTTTACTGATTGGTAAGTACTTCCATTTCCTGATTGCTTTTGATTCAGATTGCCACACAGAGAATGATTTTTTCCTTTTTCTTTCCTGATACTACTGATGGAGGTTTTTTTACAACGTTCTGCCTGGCCTTTTCTGCTTTGTGTTCCGCTTCAGTTTTGTGAGTTCATCTACAACATCCCCAGATCACATATATGATACTACCTATCCCATGTTAGACAAAATAGCCTAAATTCTGGTTTCCTTCCAACATTCTTTCTTCTCTTTGTGACACGTGCGTTTTCTAAACTACTATTCTACACTTGCAGCCTTTTGGACACTGCACTTAAACTATGCCTCTGGGATTTTTGCTAGTAATACAAGCACTTTTGTCCCCCTTTATAATATGTAAGAAATTCCTGGCATCCACACATTATTTTGAGTGTTGGAAGTGAGTGTGTATTACAAAAATCTGTCAGCGTCTCTCACCCTTGTTCAAGGTGTGGAAAGCATGTTTACTGCATTCTCTTAACACTCCTTTCACCATGCCAGAGATAATCTCTGTTTATCTCACTTGACATGGGATCTTTTTCTGACCTGCTAGCTGCATCTAATACCTCAGGAAGTTTGCTTCACCTTTCTGGCCATAAAGATGGCTTGCAGTTCACACTCAATTTGTAAATTATTTCTGAACTTGTTTATCAGCTTTATGGTAAACCGTACTAAATTAGCTTGTGCTGAGTACTGAATAGAGTTTTATATCTTTACATATTTGATATCCCGGAGTTCATGTATTATTTAAGCTTTTACTGCTTGGGAAGGTTTTCTTTTTTAATGGAGTCATTAGAGGCTGGAGTCCTCTTGAACTCATTTGATCATCCAGAATTTCTTACTTCAGCTGCCCTGTGGTCAGCATATGTGTGAAACCACAATGGTTTCATTTTTCTAGAAGTGAGGGTCAGTGTCATACCCCTGAGTCCCCTCACTGGGATATAGCTGCCTGGGCTCAGCACTAAGCTCGAGGCAATGCTGCTGGTAGCACTGAAAGAAACAGCTAGAAGGTGCTTCAGTGAGGGCTTCCCTAACTATCTTTGCTAGGAAGCCTCAGAGGGGCTTCCCCCTCCTTCTATGGGAGATGCTTTTAAGCTGAGGGTCCTGTGCTCAGTGACCACCTGAGCTTCTGTCCCAGCCATGTTGTAGCCATTGTTTTGCCCAGCCATGGCCCTGATACCCTACCAGCAGGCCCATGCCCTGGCCTGGCTTCGTTCTGTCCCTATTCTCACGGAGGTGCCCAGGTATACCCCCAGCTGCCTTGCTCCTGTTTGGGGTGGTGGGACAGCCCTGCCTGGAAGTTCCTTCCACTGACGGACCTCATAGGGGAGACCCCCTCCTTCCAGCCTCTCCTCCCTCAGGAACCCTCCAGCCCCTGTGCCACCATGGCAATCTGTTCCCTGAGGTGAGCACAGCCATGTCCTGGCCTATCCCACCTGTTGTTGATAGTCAAGATAATCCATTTTGCAACACTACAGGGATCAAAACAGAGCTGACACTCTGTAATAGGGTGTGGAGAGAGTCCTAAATACCCGAGCCACCCAAAAGTTAAAAATGTGAAGATAAGATGAAAGTGAAGAAAGTGTGGAAAGATTATTTATTAGTCAGAGGCATCACAAAAGAGAGGTCTTTCAAAAAAACCCTAAAGAAGTCCCTCAGCTTAAACATCTTTTTTTTTTTTTTTTTTTACTAATTTCAGGATTTTGTAGTTCAACTGATTTTGCTTCAGTGATTCACTTCATTCTTAACGGTTCACTGAGCTGGGACAATAATAGACTGCACGATAAATGTTCCTCATGTGTTGTACCAATTTCATGCATGGAGATGATTTTGATGAAATGTACTGCTTATGGAAGGAATCGATAGGCATTAATAGCCTTAGCTGGGCCAGGTACATGGAAGAAAGAAGCTATACAGGCTTTCCCAAGTAGGTCTGCCAATATATCTCCATTACTTGCAGCAGTTTGACTCTTCCGGTCCAAAACATATTAGAAGGAGTGTTAGGGATCAATTTCTGATTGCTAAACTGCCAAATACAATCTAAACCTTAGAAAGCACCCTATGAACAAACCTGACCCTTGGGATCCTTAAAAGCTTTCTAAACTAGGTGATGGATTGACACTTTTCACATTTTGTGAAACTGAAAATTGAAACTGCTCTAGCCTACAATGTTCGACCCCTCCTTTCAATTATTCTGAATTTTTCCAATTAACATGCATGCTGTATTTGTGTTTTGTGTGTGTGTTGTTTATATAAATATGCATATACACAGCTTTTTGTATGGGAAAATATTTGGCACAAATGGTTGACACTTGGTAGGTGCATAATCAAACCCATTCCATTCACATGTCTGTCTTTGAACTTGAAAAAGTATTTTGGAACAAATGTTACATCAGCAGCAGTAGTAGAAATCTTAACATCAGACGCAATAGTGACTCTAGTGAAATATGGATAGAGGAAGATCTCTCTTTTATGACTAGTAAGAACATGATACGTTTTTCCAGGCAATATGGAATCACAACTGTGTGATGATTGTTAAGATGGAGCACTTATTTTTACAGCAGCCAAACTCTTTAAAGTGAGGAGAGATATCCTGGAAATAGAAATGAATGAAAATCCTTACAAAGAAAAAAAATGCATTGCACTCTATTTTGTCATTTTGCTTTTTGTACTTGGTTATATTGTGAGAGTGAGGCACTTTGACTCAAGAGATTTCAATCAGACATCTTTGTGGTAAGTCCAATGGCTTAACCTACATCCTTGCATTGTGTGAGAGGAAAAGAAAACCAATTATTAACAGACTGGTCTGATGCACAAAGAACACTAAGCTGAATGTGGCATATATGGATACAAAAAAAGAATCAGGCTTGCCCTTTTCATTCCAGCCACTTGTATTTTGAAGTAATTTCTAACACGTTGTCAATCAGGAAAGTATTTGTCATAATCTTTGTTAAGAACTGCTAATGAACTCTACACATGATGCCAATTTCCATGTATGTATGTTTGGAATAAATAATTCCAAAAATATTCATTGCTAAATCATAAACAGTGATTCAATGCAACATATTTGTATTCAGAACCAGTCTGAATCCCAACTTTATCATATTATGTGACCTGCAAGTTTGCTAACCGAAGGAAACACATGGAAAAAATAGCATGTCTGTAAACTAGATTCACAGCTAAAATGATCTGTGTTATGCTATACTTTCCCTGTGTCCACTTCAAAATCTTGTACCAGACTTAATAGGCTGCAAATTTTACAGCAATAAATTTTGGGGTTTTGTTTGGTTTTTTTCTTTAATGTTCAAGTTGCTTTAATAGTAAGAAAGATATTTTGAAATTATTTCTAGGCAAATCAGGCCTTTTATTTCATGTGTAAAGGTAGTGGAAAATGAGACACTGATCCAACATGAAGCTTGTATGCAGAATACTTTCTTGTGTCCTGCATGTCAACAAAAAGTCATCCTATATCTGCTTTCATGAGGCTGCAAAGGATGTAAGGAAGATGGTAAAAGTTGTGGTGGTACCTGCTTGTAAACAAGTTAGGCAGTGTGTCTTCAGGACATTGCATTACAGCATAGAGGGGCCTGAAAGTTGGAGAACTTTACCACTTAGCCATGACAGTTACTGCTCTGTAGACTTGAAAATAGCAATAACTTCATGTTTGTTTCTTTGCTTGCTTGTTTTTAACTCGGAAAACTTAAACATTTGTTTATAGAAGAACAATGAAGCTGGTGAAGGGTCTAGAGCACAAGTATTATGAGGAGTGGCTGAGGGAATGGGTTGTTCAATCTGGAGAAAAGGAGGCTTAGGAGGGACCTTATTGCTCTCTACAGCTACCTGAAAAAAGATTGTAGTACAGTGGGTGCTGGTCTCTTCTCCCAAGTTATAAGTTGTAGGTCAGGAAGAAATGGCCTCAAGTTGTGCAAGGGAGGCTTAGATTGGATATTAGGAAAAAAAAAATTACTGAAAGGGTTGTCAAGCCTTGGAATAGGCTGCCCAGGGAAGTGGTTCAGTCACTACCCCTGGAGTTATTTAAGACTTGTAAACGTGGTGCTTAGGGACATGGTTTTAGTGATGGACTTCGCAACGTTAGGTTTATGATTGGACACAATGACCTTAAAGGTATTTTCCAACCCAAATGATTCTATTACTCTATGATTCTACAAAATTAAATTCAGAGTAACATTAAACGGTAATATCTGGAGAAGGGAAAAGAACAAATATTCGCTTTTTTCAACATACTGACAACAGCCAACACCAGGGTAGATTTGAGGTGTAAGCCCTGTTAAATTGTAATCACGTGTGAGACAACAGCTGGATTTTCTTGACCTCAACGTTGCAAAGTTGGACTTGAGACTATATATTGTTGGCATACATATCTGAAAAAAATGACAGCACAAAATTCTGGAGGAAAAATATTCCTGAAATAAAGAAACCTGCAGTTTCAAAATCTATGCAGGAGCTACCTGATTGGGAGCAGCAAAGAATTAACAATAATTTAAGCAGATCAGTTGTAGACAGGGAAGATGCATTCATCTGTAAACTTCAACTGTCCCCAAAGTTAGGTATTAAGTCGTCACTAGTGATTCAACTTTTTGATCTGCAGGGCATCTCCACTTTGATGTGAAGGGAGGATGAACATCATCATTGCTGAAGATGCCCCTGTATCACCAAAAGTCTTTCTTACTGATCAAAATTCCTTTCCTTGACTTTTTTTTTTCCATATACCACTTTTAATATTTCTGTTATTACTGACATAAAAGGATGCAAATGTGTCTGAACACTAAGTGATCCTCAGTCCTCAGAACACTCAAGTGTTAACTCAGATTCCTAGCAATAACCACTTTACTGCAGTCAGTGTTTATCTGTTTATTCTGTTTGTGTGAGAGGGTTTTTTTCAGAGATCTCTACGCAGTTTACCTTTAGAGTAGTCATACAAAATGGGGTATACTCACATAATGCTGACAAAAAAAAAATTAACTCAGCTGAAAAGGGGAAGATACTGGTCCTAGATTCCATTACGTCTCCTCTCAGTACCTAATCTTATGGTCATGAATTTTCCCACTTGTGCAAGTTTCTGTTGCTCATCAGTCACTTCTGAAAACTGTTTGGTTTCCTTACAACAGCAAAAAATAATGTAGAAAACTAGTAGATAAATTGTCTACAATTTTGATGAGTCATGTAAAAGGAACCAATTTTTTTGATAAAAGATATAAGATCACTACTGCAGTTTGCCTTTATATATAGTTTTTGGGAGATAGCTGTTTTCAAGACCTATAGAACTGACAGTTCTGCAACTAACAATTGGTAGTCCAAAATCATGCTATGTATGTTGTAAACTGACTTGTATGAAAAATAAGAATATGGAGAAGATGGCTGAACTGGTGAGTTTTCTGCTTCATGTGTATTTGCAACAGATTTATTTTGCATAGTTTGCATGGTATTGGTATCTTGTTCAAAAACATTCATAATCACTCCTGTATTTATAAAATTACATTTTCTATTGATTTTACTGGCATGTCACAATACCACTGATGTAGAAGATTCTACTTTCAGTCAGTTGCAAGATTCACATTCTTAGAAATTATTAAAATGTTCTATTAGACACGTGTCTGCTACTGAAAATAAAATAGTGCTCATGCATATAAATGTAATGCCCAAAGGGAAATGTTTTGTAGAAGCCCAGATCATATCACTTCCATAATCTCACAAATCTGCCATTGCTGCCATCAGTGCTTCTGTTTTGAATCTTTCAGAAATGAAGCTATTTCTCCCTCTTTCTTTCTTTAGTTATTATTTTTGTTGTTTTAGCTAGAGGCCAAATAAAGCATTTCTATATTCAACAGTATTGAAGGTCAATCCCTAGTTCAGTTTGCAGTTGATAGATCCAGTCTGTGATTTATGTTATCAATCTTTTGTTGCCTTTTTATTGGCAGCTTCAGATTTATACCAAATCACTGACACAAACCCGTTTTGCGAAAGGCTGTGGGTGTTGTCTACCTGGACCTTAGTAAAGCTTTTGACACTGTCTCCTACAGCATTCTGCTGGAGGAACTGGCTGCTCACAGCTTGGATGAGTGTACTCTGCTGGGTTAGAAACTGGCTGGTTTGCTGAGCCCAAAGAGTGGTAGTAAATGGAGTTATATCCAGCTGGCAGCCGCACACAAGTGGTGTTCCTTGGGAGCTCAGTGTTGGGGCCACTTCTGTTCAATGTCTTTATCAACAACCTGGATGAGAGGATTGAGTGCACCCTCAGTAATTTTGCAAACACCACCAAACTGAGGGGAGAATGCTGATCTGCTTGAGGGTAGGAAGGCTCTGCAGAGGAACCTAGATAGGCTGGATCAATGGGTCAAGGTCAGTTGTATGAGGTTCCTCAAGGTCAAGTGCCAGGTCATCTACTCATGTCACAACAACTCTTTGCAATACTACAGACTCGGGGAGGAGTGGCTGGAAAGCTGCCCAGTGGAAAAGGACCTTGGGGTGCTGGTTGACAGCTGGCTGAACATGACCCAGCAGTGTGCTCAGGTGGCCAGGAAGGCCAACAGCATCCTGGCTTGTATCAGAAATAGTGTGGCCAGCAGGACTAGGGAAGTGATTGTCCCCCTGGACTCAGCACTGATGGAACAACACCTTGAATACTGCGTTCATTTTTTGCCCACTCATTACAAGAAAGACATGGAGGTGCTGGGGTGTGTCCAAAGAAGGGCAACAAAGCTGGTGAAGGGTCTGGAGCACAAGTCTTATGAGGAGCAGCTGAGGGAGCTGGGGTTGTTTAGTCTGGAGAAAAGGAGGCTCAGAGGGGTTCTTACTACTCTCTACAGCTACCTGAAAGGAGGTTGTAAGCAAGTGGGAGTCAGTCTCTTCTTCTAGGTAACAAGTGACAGAACAAGAGGATAACATGGTCAGGTTATGCCAGGGGAGGTTTAGATTGGATCTTAGGAAAAAAAATTCTTCACTGAAAAGGTGGTCAAGCATTGGAACAAACTGTCCAGGGAGGTGGTGGCATCACTGTCCCTGGAGGTACTTAAAAAACATGTAGATGCAGCGCTTAGGGACATGGTTTAGTGATGGATTTGGCAGTCCTGGGTTAGCAGTTGGGCCTGATAATCTCAGAGGTCTTTTCCAACTAACATGATCCTATGATTCTGTGATTCAGTTGTTCCTTCTGAAGCAAGCTGTAAGGCATAGAAGACACTGTGTAGCACATCAAGTTAGTAAGCATTATGCATGTCTTACATCCTGTAAGCAGTTTCCATTTCAAGGTCACTGCCCTGAAGTTCAAAGTTATGTATGTGCAGGCCTTTACTGGCAGATATGAAGCACTTCTGAGCTTTTAGCTGTGATTGTCTCAACTCAGTCCTAGGGCAAGTCCAGGGCTACAGCAGCAACTCCCCTTCACTTCACTGCACGTCATGACTTCTGAAGTAAGAAAACAGTGAGTATGAGCTGAAAGACAGTTTTTTGCACTTTGCTCAGTATCTCAGACTGGATGAATAAATACCATGTTACAAGGGCACATGATACAGCCAGTCTGTTTACCTTTATAACACTAAGTCTACCAGAACAATCCTGATGACTGCTTGTAACTGAAAAAAAATATTTACAGAGTAGCTGAGTCAAGACTAGACACTTCTCATAACAAAGATGACTTTACTTTTCCATTAAAAAAACCCATAAAAAACAATGAACTATCAATCCTCATGGGTTTGATGTATCATTCTTCTTCAATCTCATGTAAAACACATGGGGGGGAGAATCCCTCCATAGAATTGGGAAAGAAGGAAAATAGAAAGACAAATAAGTTATTAGTTGTATGTTTATTTTAAAATGAAGTCTTCCTTTAAATAAACAGACCTAGAGCTACAGAATCAATATTAGGATGTGAATAATACTCTGTCAAGGCTTCCAAAAAGAAAAGTCTGTACTTTGATCTTGAGGTGCCAAGGTCAAAAAGAGGTTAATGTCCCTCACACTTCTGTTCTGTAACAAAACTGTCGTTAGCAGCTTGTCTCTCTAGCCAGGACTATATGTGAGATTTTTCTGTCTAAACTTGGTAGATCAATGGAAATGCTGTAGAAGCTGTTGGAGGAGCAGTTTGCTGATCTCCTGATACAGCTGTCATTTATTTCTCAAGATCTTGCAATTACAATAAGCACTGTAGTACAGACACTGTTCAATGACAAAGCTGACAGCCTTGCTGTAAAGAAAGTGGAAGATTATTTTGGAAGCTAAGAATACTGAAAGCACCCTAATAGATTTCTTTGTGAACTCTGAAACAATCAATATACATCCATATTTTTTTGCTCCAGAATATCTTTCCAATCGTATTGGGAGGGAGAATAAAACAATAGTCAATTCAATTTTCACAGGTGAACAGGGCACTAGTTACTGGAAATACAGACTAACTTATGCAGTATGCTAACTAGAGCATAAAGTCCTTGGAAGTACAAGAGGGAAGGAATATGTTGGTGTTGTTACAGAGGATTTATGTACATTGGTATTTGACTGTCAGAGTCTGTTCTGTGGCCAGTGCTCCTGTCTCTACATTTCAAAAGGAAATTTTTCCAGGAGAATAACATTAGCTTATTTTTTGCTTGTTTGTTTTTTACTTTTAAGAAAAAGGTTAAATCTTTAAAGAGAGTAATCTGTCAGTAGAGACTCTCATGTGACAGTTTTTGTATGGACTGTTGAATAATTAGTTCTGGATATTGCTGCTCTTACAAGCTCCATTTTGCAATCAATAGGCATTTCAGTGTTCTGTATAGCTCACATTTGATCCATAGTAGTTATGTTAAAATACAAGAAATTAATAGCCTTTTCTATTTCTCTTGCATTTCATGGAAATACAACAGCAAACCTGGAATACTACTGGCTAACTGCCACAGGTTCAAGTAGTGATGTTGTATATTAATTGGAGTCCTCACTCTTCAGGATACTTAAGCACAAAAGTTTTCTTTTCTTTTTTCTTTTCTTTTCTTTTCTTTTCTTTTCTTTTCTTTTCTTTTCTTTTCTTTTCTTTTCTTTTCTTTTCTTTTCTTTTCTTTTCTTTTCTTTTCTTTTCTTTTCTTTTCTTTTCTTTTCTTTTCTTTTCTTTTCTTTTCTCTTCTTTTCTCTTATTTTCTTTTATTTTCTTTTCTCTTATTTTCTCTTATTTTCTCTTATTTTCTTTTATTTTCTCTTATTTTCTCTTATTTTCTTTTCTCTTATTTTCCTTTCTTTTCTCTTATTTTCTTTTCTCTTATTTTCTCTTCTCAGCTGTCCTGGCTGCAGAGAGCTGCCAAGGGCTGGCTGAACAGAGTCCCCGTGCTGCCAGTGCCTAACTACCCAGATGCCTCTACAGAGGCCAAGGTTCTTTTCTATGTTAAGGGCCAAGGCAGTCCCCTTGTCCTCCTCCAGGTCCTGCCTGCTGCCAAAGAATACAGAGCAAAATGCCTTGATGAGTACCACAAGGGAAGCACTCCTGTACCCTCGCAGCACAGTGCCACCCCCCACCCCACCCCCCTGCCACTGAGCACAAGGGAGAGATACCATTTGGGAACCAGGTGTCCCCAGGGGCTAAGCCGTCTTCTGCCATAGAGCAATGGGGATGGACATGCTCTGCAGGAAGGACAGAAGCAGCCCCAGAGAATCTCAAGTACTTTACTGAAAGAGGAGGAGGGAAGAATTATACTGCCCATCTTCTGCCAATCCATCTGCTGAGTGGCCAAGTCCACTTTTGTTACCAGACAGGGTGGGTGGTGGCTGTTGCTCTGCACCAACCTGCAAGAAATGCACCTGCAGAAGAACATGGCCCCAGTGAGCTGCAGTGGCCTCTAGCGACGTGTGAGAGGTGGGAACAGCCAAGAGGTCTTGCTGTAGTCAGCAACCTGGGATGCAGCCAGCAGTGCAGGATGCCAGTGCTAGGCGAGGCTGGGACATGGGGACCTCACACAAAAGCAGCTCAAGCAATCCTCACCTTTCCTGGTCATCCACCAGTTTCTCCAGTCTGCTGGTGTGTAGTGTCATCACACGGGCAAGGGCAAATAAGCTGAAGGTGATAGATGATGCACCTTGATGCTGGGCTGAGGAAGCATCTGGTGGCAGAACAGAGACAGGAGGGACACTCACACCACTGTGTCAGCTCAGCTCCTTCAATGAAGAGTTTGATGGAGGCCATCCCTCTACTTCTTTTGGTGATCTGTGAATGGGGAAGGGGAAGAGAAAGAACTATGTGAGACCCAGGAATCCTCTTCTCTTTCCTGCCAGCCCAGGGAGCACTACCAAGTGACCCTGAAACACCCAGGTACCACCCATCAGTTGAGCAAAGAGAAGCAGCAGAAATGCTGAGGATGTGACTGGGGAGATGATGGCTGGACACAGCTGGGTGAAGCAGCACTGCTACTAGCTCTGCCCAAGAGCTGCCTGAAGCCATGAGGTACCGCTTCCTAGTTCAGTAGCAGTGTTGCTGCATAGGACTACTCCTGGAGCATCCCCCCAGGGTGAACACTGACCCGCCCAGACTGAACTACCAGGCAGGGCTTACTCACACAGTGTGCTGACCCACAGCTTCTTTGCTACCTGCGAGGTGCAGAAAGAGAGCAGAAAGAGCCTGAGGCCCTGCTGTTCCCCAGCCTGTGGGCAAAGGTGGGCATCTGCACAGCCTTGCCCTATGGGGATGGCCACAGAGACAGGACAAAGCCTTGTGGGCCAGGATAGAGGCACTGCTCATCCCTGCGGTGAGACGGGGTAACTGGAAAGTAACAATGCAGGAACTGCAGGGCTAGATCAGGACAAGTGAGTTGGTGTGCTTGCTGCCTTCCCCCTCTTCCTTTGGATCCCCTTCCCTCTGGTCAGCATCTTCAGCTGGTCCGGGGCCAGGCAGAGCTGGGGCCCACAGGTGCTGCCATGTCTGCAGAGAGGAGCAGTAAACTCGAGGTGACATCCTTGGGAGCACCCAGGTCATCCTGCCTGGCAGAGCCATGTCCCCTGCACAGAGGCCCAGGAAGAGGCTGCCAGGCTGTGGGGGCAGCCACCAGCCATGGGCATTGCACTGGGGCAAACGCTGGCTGCTACCAGCTTGGTGGCTCTACAGTACACCTGCCATAGGTATGGACATGGGTGCATCCAGCACTAGGGTCAGGGGCCCTTGAGCTGATCCTTCTGTGTTCCTGCCCTGATGCCAGGGCCAGAGCTTGGGAGGAAAGGCAGCTGGGGTCCGTGGGCCTTACTTGAACTTGTCAATGACCAAGGCATCCCTGAAGAGGAGGTCTCTCTTCCTTGTTGCGCTGCCCTGGGTTGTCTGCATGCCCTTGTGGAGCAGCGGCTTGGGGGATGCTGGGATGTGTATGCACTGCTGGTCATCCTTGCAGAGCAAGCAACATAGCGCATGAGAAAGGCAGATGCTGTGAGGCCTGGCTGTGCCAGTGTGTCCCCGAGCCATGGGGCAACCCCACCTGGAGCCACAGCAGTAGTTCACCTGGCTCATTCTGCCAAGAACAGGAACAGCATTGCATGGGGCACTGGCAGGGTTCAGGATACTGTCCAGACAGTCTGAGTGAGGCTGTGAATGTGGGGACCCAGTGCCGGGCAGTACTGCTTGGCAAAAACCTCAGTCTCCCCAGGGGGAGAGTCAGCACAGCACCATCCCTGCAGACACTGCGGCTATTGCGTAGGCAGTGCTGGGTCAACACAGCATCCCATTCTGACCCCAACAATTGTGCTGTGAGCCGGGGGTGGGGGTGGAGGTCACTGAGGAGCTCTCCCCAGTTTGACCATGGTGGTTTCATACTGGGGACTCCAGACCTGGTCCCGGTTCTGAGCAGAGGGGAATGTCATGTCCCTCCATCTGCTGGTAAAGCTTTGCCTAGTGCAGCGCAGGGTACCACTCACCACTTTTGGTGGTGGCAGTTGCACCTTGCTGGTTTTTGTTCAGCTTGGTGTCTGCCAGGACCTCCAAGACCTTTTCTGCCAAGCTGCTTTACAGCAGCTTTATCAAGGCAGTTTTTGTCACAAGTACATGTGGATGTTTCCCTGGATACTTCATGCCCATGCCATCCGTAGCTGGTTCCATCCTCTTCCTGCAGGTCTCCCTGTGCCACTGCTGTGAGGTTTAGAGGGGCATATTTTCTACAGCCAAAGCAGTGCTCAAAGTTGAAAGGCTCTCTTTTGTGTAGGAGACAGGGAAAATGAGGATGAACCTTGACAACAAAGTGCAGAGACAGAGTTTCCACAGAACAGCAAGTGATAGCATTATTTACAAAATAGTATGGTTTAAAACAAAACAAAACAAAACAAAACAAAACAAACAAAACCAAACCCAAACATCCAAAGAAAACAGAGGTATAAGGAGTACAGATAAAAAGAGAACAAGTCAGCAAAAGTGGTTCTTCAATGGCCTTTGCTCTGTATTTTTCAACCTCTAAATATTGAAACTGCTGTCTTGTCCTAAATACTAGTGAGAAATTACTTCTGCACATGAATTAACAATATCACCTGGACAAAAATATTAGATAGCACCTTTCATTAGTGTATCTGTTAAATTTCATTGTTTCCAGACAGAACGGCATATATATTAGGAAACATACATCCTAATAATTCTTTTTAAGAAGTATAGTAGTTTTACAGATGAAGATTAGAAATACTTTTTCCCCCTACTCCTACCTCCTTTGCAAAAGTAGAATCACTGATACATAACTCTTGTCTATCCTAAAGACGTGTGCTACTGCTTCAAATGGAACAGACAGACAGGCAGATGCTTAACAGCAACAACTCCATTTGGTAAAGAAAAAGACCCAACAGTCAGAAAGGATTCTGATTTTCCAACACACACACACAAAAAAAGGGATTTCGGAGGCTACATTGTGGGATATACCAAATGGAGCAAATTTTCAGAAAGTTCCTTGCAAAGTGCCTCTTCAGAAAGTGTCATCTAGAAACCAGTTATATGTAACCTGCTCCAAGAGGCAAGCCAGGATTACTGCCTACCTTGGCAAGTTATATCAATGTTCTCAACTGGGGCAATTAGGAGTTAGGAAGACTTAAAAATTTTTAGACATGAAAACTTCAGAGCACTTAAAGTTTTAGATTTAAGCCAACATAAAATATTTTTTTTTATACTTGGGCACAGGTGCCAAGTATAAAATGTATACATTTGCCAAATTCTATATAAGAATGTAGGCATGAGACTGCTTATGAAGAATTAATTCTTTATAAATAGAAATAAAAGCTCTCTTTTGAAACCTTTTAATGCCTGTACAACTTTTAAAGGTTCTTAGTTTGAAGTGTTTGTCATCTTTCAATTTGACAGTAATCTACTTGATAGGTTGAAGTCTTTGCTAGACATAACGTGTAGGATCTAGTTTGCCTGCTTTAGACTGCAGCAATAGAACTGCCTGGAATTTACAAGATTTCACAAAGTTAGAGAATATCACACAGTACTTGCGAGACTGCTGTAGACTTTGTAGTATTAGTAGTTAATCTAAGTTCAGCAGTGTAATTCAGTGTGAAAAGCTGATATCAACATTTAACACTTATTACAGAAATCTAGATATAAGTTTGGTATTCAAAAGCTCCAATTATAAGCAAAGTCCATGTCACTGTCACTGGACTTTAGTTGATAATAATAAAGCACAAAAAATTCTGCTGTCATTTCACCTTCAGAGTATGTTCCCATGCTATCATGCAGCATAAAATACAGAGATACTCAGCTGAACAAATATAAAGGAGACAATTGTTTCAGCAGAGTTGTTTAACCATATTAGGTACGCTGGTGTGTCTTGTATGGTTTCTGACATACTTCAGAAAGGAGTATGTGTCATTTCTGCCAGTTCTGTCAGAGTCCTCAAAATGGCAGTAGACACTTTTCTTTTGTAGCCCAAGGATGAGTTTGCCATTAGTTATAAAAGGGCACAGGCTTCTTGTTGATCTGGCAGTCTCAGGACTTCTTCATGGCTTGTTTTGGCCTGAGGTGATTTTATCTTGTTTTAGGTGTGATCATTTTCTAATGATCAATTGTCTTGGTCATAAAAGCTATTATGTATAACAGCTATTTTAAACCAACTAAGTTTTAATATTTTAGCAGTTGCAAGTATACCACAGGATACCGAAATACCATATTGAATTTATATACTAGAAGGAAAAGGCTGCAAAAAGTTTTGCCATGAAAACATGAGGTCTTTTTTTTTTAAAATCTTTTTTCCCCTCTATTTTGTTTTACTCTGATAGCAGAGATAGTTGTGCTTTATTATCATTACCCTTATCAACTAAAATTGTCCTGTACCTAAAGGGCACACTTAAAAGTCTTTTGTCATGGAGTATAATAAAATATCATTGGACCATTTTGCCTGCTTTTTATGAAGTATTATATATGCATAGTTTCTGGAATTAACCAGTGAATATACTTACTGTTTGTTATTTATTTGTTGCATTAGTATGAAGTGCTGAAGTTCATTTTTCTTGTGTTTTTATTTCGATCAGATTAATGCAACAGCTCAAACTTCTAACAAATGCTGATAATTTCTCTCAGATGGAAACTGATGCAAAACTTTGATTTTTCTGGGTGTTGAAATGTGTTTGCTTTAGTATTTGAAAGTGAGGCCTGAGGACCCTTCACCTTACAAAGCAGTTTTTGCCTCAGAGGGCAGTGGCCCAGGGGAAATAGTAACTCTTCCTTTCTTCCTTACCTATACCTGTGGGCAGTGAAAGAGTGGAGTGTGGGCACAGCCTGAGCTGACCTAAGCACAACGGGAAAGGAATATAATTTGCTATGAGTCAGGCAAATTCTTGCCTCCTGATAAAAGCTGCTCTCTAGAGTAGAACTCCATTATGTCTTTCTGAGGCATGATTCTTCCTCAAAACTACTTAAATGAGAATGACATAAATCTATACATTCTTTACATTCTTTCACAAGCAAACACACTTTACTTCTTTGCTGAACAACGAGAAGAGCTTAAGGCTTTGCAAGTCAGCCTCCTATTTGGAACAGAAATGATATAAAGTCACATAACCTCCTACAGGTTGATTTATCAGCTGTGCACAACTCCTCAGTACTTCTGTACAAATTATAAGAGTCAACATCCTTGTTTCAGTATAACTTCACCAAGACTTTTAAGCTATGGATGTGAGCAGCAAGAAAGGTGACCTGTTTAGAAGGGGAAAGTTACTGAACAGAAGAAAATGCTGAAATACTGACAGAGAAAATGCCTGCCAGCCTGGGAAGTAGGCCTGTGAACCAGAACCATCCTTGAAAAGTGCAGCTGGCATCTTTGAAAGACAGCTGGGTACCTAGAAACCGGAGACATCCTGGGATATCATCAATAAGTGTAAATAGAAGGAACTTCTATAAGGGCAACTTACCTTGTGAAAAGGGGAAAAATAGTCTGGAAAAGAGGGAAAACATCCAAAGAAAGTAAGAGTCTGTACCTGCTGGTAACTGCAAGAACAGGAAAAAAGAGCCTGGAAAACATAAAAATTGGTCTGAGAGA
Source organism: Falco biarmicus (assembly GCF_023638135.1). Lineage (NCBI taxonomy): Eukaryota > Metazoa > Chordata > Aves > Falconiformes > Falconidae > Falco > Falco biarmicus. The sequence goes on along the minus strand of NC_079289.1, from coordinate 36,058,511 downwards.
ATAGAAAATAATCCATTCACCATCACAGGCGAAAAACAGAAATTAAAAGCATGTATTTGCTGCTGGAAGTCATGCTGTTCAATGCCCTTTTATGTCTCTGTGATATAAGAATGACTTAATTTTTGCCCAAAATGGACAACTTCTCTCTGAGAACATGCTGCACATACTGTAATAAAGTGCAGAAATGTAGAAGGTAAACTCCTCTGTGCTGATGTGTGTTATGGAGTCTTGTGAACTGAGGGTTGGGTCTCTCTGCACCCACAGGCCAGGTAACCCCAGACAAGGGGTAGCCAAAGCTATGTAGCCAAAGCCAAATGTTTCTGCACTCCTGAGTAAGGCAACACTTGTCTATGGAGCTGGGGCAGCAAGATCTGAGACAAAACCTCTGATGATTCAGACATGATAATTTTCCTTTGTGCTACTGTGAAGATTAGCAGAGCTGGGAGCAGTGACTACTCCTGCCCTTAGGCGTAGCCATAGCCCATGTGTTATAATGTCATGAAGGCAGTTGTATTGGGTTTTCAGGGCTTTGGACTAGAAAATAGAGCATATTCCACTTTCTGTTTTCGTCTGCTCAAAGAATTACACTATTTTGACAATACTAACATCTGGGTTTCACCCTTGGCCTTATCCAAGTCCATGGTATTCTAAAAACACTACCTCTCCACTCAGAACAGGCCCACATTGCATAGTACAAATTAATGCAGACATCTAACCTAGCTCTAAATGAGTATGGATGTGTTGAAAATAATTTCAACAACAGGGAAACAATAGTAGCATTAAAGACTGTAATATCCACTATTTTGGAGTCTGCTGAAACCTTAGTAATTTCAAGAGTATACTGAAAAATATTTGAGAGTGGTATGATACAAGCTTTACATGCCTACGTTGTAGACATGTATGTGATGGGCAGCCCAAAACTTCCTACCAGGTAGATGGAAAGAAATAAGAAAATTTAGGGCAACTATTTTTAAGACTTAGTTCAGACAGCTATGTCACGATTAAAAGACCCTTGCTGTAAAAGTTATTTTTCTGCAGATGGGGAAACTTAAGATGGCTAGTTTAGTAGTAGAGATTTGCATCTTAAAGATGATTTCCACTGCAGACGTGTTTTTGGGTTATTTCTTTATCTGTACCTACACAGACATATATACTGGCAAAACAAGCATAATTCTTTTCTATTTCCAACTTGGCAAAGAAAGTCAGAGTGCTAGCTTAAAGAAATCGGTGGTATATTTAACCTGAAGAAAGAACTGACAGATAATTAAGATTAATGAATATTGAGCCTTTCAGATTATTGCTAATCCATTCTCACAGATGGAATGGGTTTGTCCAAATTATGAATTATATGTTCAGAAATTTGATCAAACTTGCTTCTGGGCCTTGGCTCCAGAAAGAAACATTGTGAAGCCAGATTATTTACCGCATTAAGGATTTTATTGCTTCATCAATAAAGTGCTTGTGGTATAAACAGTTCTAAGGATGCATTTAAAGTGGAGTTGTCAAGAGTGTTCCAGGTTGTTCTGACTCTCTTATGATATAAAGAAGTAAAATTTGCATTGACTTCCAGAGACAAGTTTAAGCCAATAGTAAGTACTTAAAATTCTCAGCACTAAGATATGATAAGTGTTAAAAATTAAAAGTTCAATCTAAAATGAGATTTTCTTGAGAGATACTATAATTTGAATTTTACACCTTTCAGTTATTTCTAAAATTCAGTTGAATTATTCTTTGCACATTTATTATCAATCTTATAATGAAGTCATGGGAACAGATTAATCTCCACAAATTCAAATGCTTTCCACCTCACTTTAGTATTGAATAGCATTTGGCTATCTAAGCCTAGACCTGTACTTGTACTTGTAAGGTAAAGGAAGTCATGTTCTCCAGCTATAAGACTAAATGGTATAAAAAGGCTCAGTCCAGAACAGTTTAGGATAAATATTTCCTACCCTACAAACAAGCAGCCCTACTGGCTGAAAACAGCGACTATATCAGTCATTGTCAGTGAAAAGATTAGTTGAAAGAAGGTAAAACTGTAGGAACAACAACAAAAAATGTTAAACCAAACAGGGTTGTTTCTGTCAATTATAACATTACCATCTATGAAAAGACTTGACTTTACTTCAATGTTCAGTCATCTGTGTATGAACATGAGACCCTGCATGCTGTAGAGGTTGCACTCTGGTCATGCTTAAAGGCTGAATTTACATGCTTACAGTATTTGAATGATGTCTGTGGGCTGACATGTACATAACACAGAAATACCAGGGGAACTTTCCCCATTTAGGTCAAGCTTACGATATATATGATTTGAAAAACTTACACAGAAAGACCATACTATAAGACTACATATATGAGTGTACAAGACCATACTGAATCCCATGATTCTCTGGCTGGATCTCCACCCCTACCTGAAATTCAAACTAGCCAAATTATTTTAGTAATCAACAGTCTCCTCTGCCTATGCTTGCATTTTGGATGGTAAAAACTTTTTAACAAGGACTGTATTTGTTTTGTCCTTTAAAAGGTGAGTTTCAGGTAAATAAAAAGAATTTAAATGACTAAAGAGAATTTTAGACCAAATCTACTGCCAAACACATGCTTTATAATAATCATGAAAAAGATCAAAAAGACAATCCCATCCCATGGATGTTCAAGCAAATAACAGAACACTCATCCTGCTACTATAAAACTTACTACATGAAGTTAAAATCAATCCATAATTATCAGATTAATATGAATTTTTTAGGATATTTAGATACCATTTGAGAAAAGCTTTCCATAATTAATATTAATACTTGTTATTTTTGCTATTATATTTTAAGTGTTAAGCCTAGGGTCTGTGGTCAACCCATCCAATTATTTCTTATGATTTATAACACTGATCTTAATTTTACTTTATAGCTCAGTAACAACCTCTAATATTCAAATTTCATAATGCATTAGAAACAAAATGCATGCACATTCTTTTTTGCGTTTGATTTTTATACAAAAAAATACTTCTGTCAGCAGGAAAGATGTTTTATTTAAGCTTTCATCTCTCCTGAGTGTGCTTCTCAAAAGAGAAGAATGGGTTACTTATTATTTGAAAGACGAAGTTGGTATTGGAAGACTTGCCTATTAGTCCTTCCTTCAGCTTCTATATGGCAATAAAAATTACTTCTAATGCCTTTGATGTTTCTCTGTGTAGTTTCAGTATCTTTGTTACTTTAGGGAATATCTTCCTAGCTGCATGCAAACTATTTAGTTATATGCAGAGAAAGGTAATCTGATTTGCCTTTGGTAATCTTTCCCTTTAAGCTTCCAGGCATAAATTATTTTGATAGGGTTAACTGCCTTTCACTTAAAGAAAATATTTTGCTGTGATGCTTTGTTTCACACAGTATATTACAGCACAAATTATTTAGCCTATTCAATGAAGTTATCACAGCATGCCATACAAAATAAATATATTCAAAATAAAAATCTAAACCCCCCTTTAAACAGAGATTTCAGATTCTAACTTAATAATGTAGGCAATTCTGCATCATTAAATGGATGACTGAATAGCTACATATTTAAAAGAATCTTAAATTCAGAATGTGATATTCATAACTACAGATTTGGTAGGAGATCATTCTACAAATTAGGCTAATGGAGTAGTAAAAGTGAATACCTTCTCTTCAGAGAAGTCTAAATCTGTATTATTAATGGGGAAAGAAAAAAAAGTACCAACTTGCAGTGAAGGGAAAAAGTTTAGGGTCCTCACAACACGATAGGCTATGCCTAATAAATATACACAGTTAATTATTAAAATAAAGAAGAAAAACATTGGGTCTGAATTTCTTAACATATGATAGCATCCCTTAATTTCAACAATCTAATAAACAAATAAGCTTTAAAAATTATAGTAAATATATTTTATAAATTAGCACATTTATTCCTGTCAAATAATCAGTAATTTTTGTGATGTAATGTGTTTTAGTAGAGGGAAAGATTGTACAGATAATGAACATTCTGCAATGGAAGATTTTTTAAAGTTTGAAGAATTTACTCTTTCTTTCCCTACTAAAATGCTGGAAAATAAACTATGCAAGTTATTTCATTCTCTTGAAAAACAGGGCATGCCAAGTGACTAAGGGTATAAAAAAATGTTTCAGATGTCATGGTAGATTTTTTGAAACAACAGCAACTATTAATCCACGCTCCAAAACTATCTAAAAAAAAATTGTGCTTATGGGGAATAGTGTATACTGCCATAACCTGCAGGTGAGATTTGCTGTGAATGGAGTCAGCACACAGTGTCACAACAGTATCAGGAACAGAGAGAAAAAAATTCTGTGTTGGCAACAGACTGGATAGCTAACTCACTTGTATCTTCCACTGCAGAAAACTTGCTAGAAAATACCTCTTCAGAAAAATGGTTTGGGTGAAATCTGTCTTCCTTGTTTTTAAGGTCTGGTGATAGGAGGAAAACTTCAGGATAAGGTAATTCTTTCCATTAACTAGAAAATATATTCTTTCCCTATGTAGAACTCATCTCTAGCATGAAAAAGGGCCTCTTCCAAATTTCAAGAATAAATTGATGTTATTACTCATAGCAGTGACTATTCTTCAAACTGGTCAGTGAATTCCAGTGACGTACTTCCAAAACTGCTCCGAAATAATCTTACCTGGCCTCCACTTCAGTCTTAGCAAGTGTGTGCTCCAACTGGTTTATATATTCCTATTACAAAGAAAACAGTTGACTGCCTCATCCACAAAAACTGCAACCACACTTGGTCTTTGGGGGCTTAATCTGTAATTTTTAAGCTGTCTCTTAGAATTTAGAACTGGGAAGAATTTATTTTTTAAAAAATATTTTTCTTGTTTTGGAACATCTGAAGAAAAAAAGTCTTTATTTTGGGTTGAAGTGTGTCATCTTGCCTTCAGTGCTTCAGACATTGTACTTTCCTAAGTAGCAGGAAATCTGATGTTTGATTCACCATGGCTTACTTTAGTCTTTCAAATCTGCCTGACACTGCTTGACACTAATTATCTGGTTGGGGAATATGTTATCTAGTCACTGAGAATTTTCGGTATCTTACTACATTTAATTGTTTTCCATTAGAAAAATTAAAATGTGTCCTGCTGACATTTAGACCATTATACCTTTGACCTCAGCTTATCAGGATTTGGTTAAAATCCACAAACTACAACTGTGGAAAATGTATATCTACCAATAACAAGACAGATCAAGTAATTATTTTTTCTTTCCAACATGGGATTGAGAATCTGAGTTGGTTGGTTTTTTGTTGGGTTTTGGGTGGGTTTTTTTTTGTTCATATGAATATTTCAACAGTATGGACATATAACTTGTTAAGCTAAATAGTAACAGTGCACAGAGATACTTCCAATGTTTAGTACTCAAAGATATTTCTCTGTGAAACTCTTCAGGACTACAGCTAACAGCATGCAGTCCTATGATTTAGGCCACTCTTTTTTAGTACAAGATTGATGTACTAATCCCTTCAAAACTCAAAGCTACTGACAACCTACCAAAAGCAACAAGTCTCATCCTGCTCCCATGAAAATTCTCCAGAAACTCTGTAAGACTTCTTTTATTATTAGCTGGTCCTCAAGTAACACCCACACTCATTCTTGTTACTGTGCAGTAGCACTTGCTCCAGTATCTTCTGGACGTGCTTTCCCTGTCAACCCACATTTCCAACTCCTAAGTAAATTGGGTTCTTCACCAGCTAGCTGCCAGGTACTTCTCACTTCTTTTTTAACACTTGTTAAAAATACTAAGTTCCTTCAGTCTCTTCTGTTGCTGGCACTTTCCCCTTTCTTCCTTTCCATCCTTGTCACATCTGCCTAAATTTATCATCACTATGACAGTGCAAAAGGCCTTACTTTGAAAGGCTCAGCTAGTGGACATACTGCAACATTTTCCATTAATCTCTACCAATCAACTACTATCTGTCTCCAGGATCATAATTTACTTTTTTTTCCCCTTCTTTTTCGCCTTTTTCTCCATCCTACTGAGACTACTCAACATTTACTATGTTAAATCCTGAGACAATGCTTTCTAAAAGTATCATATAAGATGAAGATATGCGTGGAGCTGGATCTGAAATATTAACTTTAGATACAGTTGATCACCAGTTACCCAAGTGTGAGTGTAGACTACCAGAAAAATGGCTTCATTCCCTCTCCTCCCTCATTGCATACTTCCTCTGCTTTCTCAGCAATCACGAGGTCAAATGGTGATCAGGGTATCTATCCCAAGACGCATTAATGCAAAACCCGCAGTTACTTATCAAGCAAATCAGTTCCCTCTTGCTCCTCTAAAGGCCATCCAGATACACAAATGGTCATTGCAAGGGCACTGTGAGCATGGAGCTGGGGACAGAAGGGCACAACAGGAGTGTCTCTTTCAGCAGCAACCTGCTGAATTAAAGCAAAAAAAGCTTACTGTGAATCTTTTTGTTTGTAAACCTACCGGTTTTAACAGTTTCATCACAATGACCTCACTCATTTAAGTACACAAGCCCAGAGATTTCCTACATGAGTAGTCTTACTGAGTAATGTGCTCTTAATTGTTATTTTCATTTCACTGACAAGGAATGTAGGATCCAAATTACCTCCATACTGTATATTGAACAATAATTCAAAATTGCTTTTTAATGTCTGCCTGTCGAATCAAGAGAAGAAATTAAAGAATCAAAGAATTATAGAATGGTATGGGTTGAAAAGGACCTCAAAGACCATCTAGTTCCAACCTGCTTGCCATAGGCAGGGACACCTTCCCCTAGACCAGGTTGCTCTGAGCCCCATTCAGGCTGGCCTTGAACACTTCCAGGGTTGGGGCACCCACAACTTTTCTGAGCCACTTGTTCCCGTGTTTCACCATCTTCACAGTGAAGAATTTCTTTCTAATACCTAATCTCAACCTAACTTCTTTTTTGGTTTGAGACTGTTACCTCTTGTCCTAGCACTACACTGCATGATAAGGAGTCCCTCCCCATCTTTTCTATAAGTTCTCTAAGTACTGTAAGGCTGCTATGTAGTCTCCTTGGAGCTTTCTCTTCTCTAGGCTGAATAATCCCAATTCTCTCAGTCTGTATTCATAGAGGAGGGTGTTTCAGCCCCCTGTTCATTTGTGGCCCTCCTCTGGACCCACTCAAGCAGGTCTGTGCCTTTCTTATGCTGGGTGCCCCAAAACTGAACACAGTACTCTGGGCGGGGTCTCATGAGAGCAGTGTAGAACAGAACCACCTCCACTGACCTTCTGGACTCCTTGGGCTGCAGTCTAGGATGCGATTCGCCTTCTGGGCTGCAAGTGTACATCACCAGCTCATATTCAGTTTTTTATCCACAAATACCAAGTCCTTCTCTGCAGGGCTGCTCTCAGCCCATTCATCGCCCAGCTTGATCTTCTGATGGACCCTCTTACATTTAAATAAGTTGACAAAATTATGTACATACCAAGTTTAAACAGGTCACTTTCCACATTTGATTAGCTATAATGTACTATCCACTCATAGTTTCTTTTGGGTACTCCAAATTATTCGTGTTAAAAAAAAAGTTTGAAAGTATTTTTTATGAAGTATATTTGTTTCACCTTTAACAATCCAAATGTCAGGAGTCTGCTCCAGACATATAGGCTTGGTTTCTAATTTAAAAAAAAAAAAAGGGAAAAAAAAAAAGAGGTGTGCAAAGTGCTTCAGCATACCTTAGACACTTTTTCTTAGGACTGAATGCATTCTTTTTCTTGGAAATTCTATTTTTCCTTCCTGGTTATAGAGAAGACCTAGGCAGATTAGTCCAAAGTCTAAGTTTTAGATTGCTGAAAGTGATAGAGAGAAGTATCTCCACTCAACATATTCAATTTTTGTTAAAGGAATCTCCAGAGGTTGTTTGACAGTTCAACATTTGTCTCATGATCTCTATTTTGAAGATAATTATTTCACAGATATTTCCTATGATTTCTGTGTTACTAATCAAGCTAGGGAATTGCATTTTTTAAGAAAAACTTATCACATAATTTTCAAGCTATTTATGTCTTTAAAAATTGATATTTTTCTTAGACACCAAATAGCAGAATAGCCTCTTTTCTTTGCTTTTCATAGACTTGAAGGTATCATATGAAATGGTTTACATTAAAATGAACTAGTTCAGTATCTACAGGTGAAAAATGATTGGCAATATAATTTTCACTGTCAGTAAGTAAGGTCAAGAAAACAATAAAGTAACATCATAGGATATAGTGACATGGCCATGTCAGGTCTTGTCTTCTCTAAAATTGCATTTAAATACCTTCAAAACACAATTGTGCATGAGAAAGTTATAACATCAGGACAGTTTGGGGTTTTATTCTATGCTATTTCATGCACTGTCCTTTGAATTTCCTTTGACAAACTACACTAGCAGAATGCTGTTCTTCCCATAAATTGTTTAACCAAACATTTTTGCTCTAGATTTTGTCACATATAGAAGTAACTGGCAACTGGACAAAGATCTCATCTTTTTAATGATAATGGTAATAAAATCTAATTCAATCCTTGTATTTAAAATTATATGTATAAGTATTTGAAGGCTGTAAGAAAAGGAGTACATGTTAGAAAATTTCAAGTTTTGTAACAAGATGCGCTCTTCTTCCTAGTAAAATCATAAGTTAGAATGACAGAACACATGTAAACTTGGAAATATTTGAAGTTGCCAAATATATTTTAGTAGAATATTAATGGGAAATACTTACCATGCTTTGGTGTTTTTCATTCACATAAAATTTTTATTTAATAGGAATTTTTCATTTTCAAGGATTTCTGAAGTAGCTGCCAAAAATACTCTTTTATAGGTTGCCTAACTGTTCAACTGCCATGCTGTATATTCATGGAGATCTCCATTATCTAAATGTCTTTAGATTAGGAACTCCAAAGTTTCTAAACTCCCACAGCCAATTGGATCCCCTCTTTTTTGGCTCTATGCTCAGACAGTTTCTGAACTCTTAATTAAAAAGGCAGTCTTAAAGCTATCTGACCTGTACTCTGGGAAAAAGTAAATAATGGGATACCCGGTTTCCAGGTTTCCAGGTTCCAGGCTTTCAGCTTTGTTTTACAATGTCTGTGATTTATATATCCTCTGGGAATAGTTCAGCTCCCTAGAGAAGCTTCAGTAAACCAGATTTCCAGATATTCTGAGACCCACAGCTGCATCTATGGTGAGAACTGAGAAAAAACAGACTCTATTAATGCAGCAATTAGAGGTAAGCCGACATAAAATTCTCAAAAGTCACACGAACTCCCGTCCCTGGTTACTAATACTTCCCAAGCAGCTGGCTGTGCTGTAGTGTGGCAAGTGGGTCAGGAATTCCAATGAGCCTGTATTATCTAAGAAATATCCTCAATATTTTCAAATAAAATGCTGTATGGCTGTAGTTCCAAAAATATTTTCAGATTCTATTCTGTGTTTTAAAAGGTTTTAAAAAAAGTAAAATTGAACAAACCCCCACATGATTTATGTGTAAATACAGTTGGATTTCCTAGGGATGGCAGATCTTGGCTCAGAAAGGTCCTAAGAGTTTGAGAGCACAAACTGTTAAGTGTGTTAAGTCACTGGTTTTGTCTCTTGGGCTATAAACAAGGTTGGTGTCAAAGGCCATATTTTCTGTCTTTCTTGCCTTTTCTATCCTTGAGAGAGTTTGCCTGTGCTGTTCTTAAAATATTAAGCTCTGTTTTTAACATGTTGGATCCAACAGGGTTATTTCCACTGACTATTTTTCTGTTTCTTTCTGAAGGAATGTTTTCCATCTGTAAATGCATCTGGAAAGACAATTAAGGTTTATACAGGAGACAATGAATTTAAAGGGAATGTGAAAAGGAAAAAATGTAAGCTAAAAAATCTATTAATTCCAACTACTTCCAGAACCTCTGCTGTTTCTTGTAAGAAAAAAAAAAAAAAAATTGAAGAAGTTTAATGAAGGTTTATGGCTGAGGCTAAAGCATTTGATAAACTGATAGATCTCTTATTACTCTTGTTAAAAGGGAAAAACCCGTGTATAAATCTCAAGGATCTTCAAGCAGCTGGAGGTTAGGTGGCAGAAGTTACAGTATGTGAGATGGCAGTAAACCTCTATATTTAGCCAACTTCACTGAGTGACTTACGAAAACAGTCCAAAAAGCTTAGAATATGATTCAGCTGACCAGACAGGATGAAGTAGATTCTTTTGTCAACACACATACATGAATCTAGTGCCGTTTGGGAAGCCTGAGTGCTCTGCCTGTCTCCCATTTGCTGTGACACACCAAAAGGTTGTGCTGCCATTCAGCAAGACCTGGATAAGCTGGATAAGATTTGGGCAGAGAGGAACCTAATCAGGTTCAGTAAGGGCAAGTGTAGGGTCCTGCACCTAGGAAAGAATAACCCCATGCACCACTATAGGCTAGGCTGACCTGCTGGAAGGCAGCTCGGTGGAGAAGGACCTGGCAGTTCAGGAGGACAGCAAGTTGCCCATGGGCCAGCAGTGTGCCCTTGTGGCCAAGAAGACCAGTGGGGTCCTGGGGTGCATTAGGAGGAGCATGGCCAGCAGGTTGAGGGAGGTGATCCTGTCCCTCTACTCTGCCCTGGTGAGGCTGCATCTGGAGTGCTGTGTACAGTTCTGGGCTCCCCAGTTCAAGAGAGACAGGGTTCTGTGGAGGGCTATAACCTCTTAGGGGACTGGAACATCTCCCTGATGAGGACAGGCTGAGAGAGCCGGGCCTGTTTAGCCTGGAGAAGGGAAGACTGAGAGGGGATCTTACCAATGCATACAAATATCTTAAGGCCAAGTGTCAGGAGGACAGGGCCAGGCTCTTTTCAGTGGTGCCCCGCGACAGAACAAGTGGCAACCAGCACAAACTGCAACACAGGAATTTCCATCTGAATATGAAGAAGAACTTCTTTACCTTGAGGGTGACGGAGCACTGAAACAGGCTGCCCAGAGAGGTTGTGGAGTCTCCTTCTCTGGAGATACTCAAAACCTGTCTCAACGTGATCTGGTGCAACCTGCTCTAGGTGAACCTGCTTTAGCAGAGAGAGCAGGGGGGAAGACAATTTCCAAAGTCTCTTCCAACCCTGACCATTCTGTGATTTTTTTATTCCAGAAGGGCCTGAATATCTCATAGGTTGCATGTCATCTTTATCAACTTCATCAAAATGTCTGAGACACCTCAGCGTGTTTCAAATGCTTGTATGGAGTTGGGTCCTCAGTGTATACTTTACAGTAAGCTGAATTTTTCTCCAGATTACACTGGTAGTATTGACTATGGCCAAGATTTATCAAGTAAACACATCTTCAGTGGTATTTTTAGGTGTTGTGAGGTACCTACTAGTCAGCTACCCCCTTAATAACCAAGTCCCGTTTTATAAATGCCAGGTTCACAGAAGTGTCTTGAGTACTCTACATGATCTTAAAGAGCATGGACATCTACATTTAGACAACTGTAGCCTAAGACTGCAGTCAATTGACTTAAAATGGACATTAGGCCCTTAGTTCAAAAGTTCACACCTACTGTTAGACATTTATGTTTAGTTATCTTAATTTGAAGGTAAGTCCACCTATCATATTTTTTTCTTTATAAGTACAGTTTTATTGGCAGTAGATATTTTGAAACTTATTAGCTATTTTCTGCTGTTTTCAGCTAAAAGTGAAAATCAACCATAATTGTGGACATGGTCACACTAAGCATTCAATACCTGCAGAAGAAACAAGAGCTTCAGAATTTTACACTAATAATCTTCAGCTGTAATGACCAAACTGAAAATTTAAAAAAATATACATAATACTGTATAAACTTGCAACACATTTACTGTTATACAGTACACTTTCAAAGATGACTGCCTTGCATAGATTCATCAGGGCAATACTATTTAAAATTATACTATATGCAAGTAAACCCAAATCTAAAATAGTCAAACATATAAAATACAATAATTTGAGAGACCTCTGACCATCCCTTAAGTGCAGGACAAGATAAATGATGGCATGTGTCATTAGAAAAACCTCAGCAGCTGCAATATTTTGCTATCATTTACTTGATAGAATCAGACCACAAATCAAAACCTGTAATATCAACGTTGTTGATATTCAGATAACTGCATCTGAAATCTTCCCTGCCTTTGATAAGTTATACTTACCACAAGGAACATATAATGGCAAACATTTTACTTCATACACCATCGTATCTCACAGATTTAGCATTGCTAGGTATTTGACTTTATGAAGATTCCAGTAAAATTTTGTCTGCAAACAAAATGCTTACTAACACCTAATCTTTCTCACTGGAGTGTGCTAGCCATGTATAACAGTCATGGTATCTAATTCATAATTCCAAGTTGTTCCATGGAGAACTTTTTTTCTCTAGCTTTGGCCACTGTGGTCACTGTTTTGCACCATCCATGTATTCGGTGTTTGGGGTTTTTTTTTGTTGTGGGGTTTTTTTTTTTTTTTTCTGTTTTTTTTTAATTGAAAATTTTAATTTTCTGTTTATTATTAGGAAGCTAGTGATTCAACATAGTGTTTGTCACTTCTAATCTTTAATAATGTTATGAACTTTCTATTCCTTGCAGTATGGTGTGGTTTTGGCTTTTTTTCTCATACTGGTAATAGAATATATTCTTTAAGAATGGATTCAGGAAAACATCTTGCTTTTTGAATTAAATATTAGGTGTTGAATGCAACGGGATATATGATTTTCTTGTTCATCTTTGTTATATGTGCCAAAAAGTTCTGCAGCAAATTGATATTTATTTTTTTTTTAACGGGGCTTTATTATTATTATCATTATTACCATTACACAATCATATGAATTTCAGGGTGCATTTCCAAACTGATAGAAAATTCTCAGCTATCTTAGTCGCTTTCTTTCCATGTAAGACAACATGCAAATTATGAGTGTGAATCCTCTTGTGAACAAGGTGAGTACCTGGGTTGCATCTCTTTCAATGTCCAGCCTTTTCTGTGTGAAAATATCAGGAATTTGACCATTTGATAAAGTCTCATTGAATGAAAGTCACCTCAGGGTAAAAGGCTGATATAAGACTTCTGCCAACAGCCAAGGAGAGATGATTATGAGGTCTGTGCCTATCTTCCTAAAAAAGAACTTCAGATTGGTCACACATATGTTATAGCAAGATAACTGCAACTGGGAAGTCACATCTGCATTCCTGAAGCAATCTTTGTATGTATCGTTATACAAGAAAAGCTACCACAACTTTTACAGCCTCCCTGGACTAGTCTACCTAGTAAAAAACAAGAATGGAGTGTTTGGACAAGAGACATTCAGTTACCAACAGCACACTTGGAGATGGTTCTCAAAACACCTTTCTGAACATTTTACCAATAAAGAGGACACAAGTCCAACTTTCTGTGGCCTAGAGCTATTGGGTAGCATTCCCATATAGCTTCCTATTAATTTTCCAGTTATTTCCAAATGAAACAAAATATTTCCATTACTTATAACGTGCACTGAAAATTGAAACTCAATACTGCATTCTTATTTGTTAGAAATGCTCCAAGTAATTAATGTTGAATTAATGTTAGAAATTTGTCTGACATCTTCACTAATTCCAAAAGAACTCTTGGATTAATGATAATACAGTAAATATCAAAAGAATTAATAATGATTAGGCTATCATTTTGAAGTGCCATTCTCACTTAAACAACCAGCAATTTTCATATATTTTTAGCAACTTTCTGTGGCAGGCCTTTATAACAAGCTACAAATCATCATTATTTCTTTTTGTATTCATGTGCTAATATTAATCAGGGTAGCTACTTATGCGTGTGTGTAGATAGCAATGCAGTAGTGGATCTCCTAGAATTACAGAGTAATTGAGTGTCAAGTATTATTACGGCAGGCATTCTTTTGAGATTTTTCTCTGATGTTCATGCTTTGCTTTTTATTTATTTATTTTTAAACCTTTTTCTCTATGTTTTCTAGGTTTCTATTTGGAAAAAAAAAATCAAATTACTGACTTCAAAGAAAACTTAGATATGTCTTAAAACCTATCAAATTAAAAGCTTTCAGAGAACTGGGTGGTTTTAAGTGTCCAGTCTGAAATATCCTGAGGATAATCCTAAAAAGGTGAGTGCTCCACTGCTTAGCATTTTCAAATTCCTAGTAATAACGAAGATATTTCAAGGTGTTAACCCAAAAAAGTAGAACACTGAATGTCTGTATAGTGGAAAGTAGTCAAACATGCTCCCTGGCAACTTCATAATTTTGCTTCAGGACAGATAATCCTATCCAGACACCGCTTAGGAACACAGTGGGAGATAGCCATGGATGAGCCATATCGTTCCCAAGTTTCAATATAGTAGCAATTCTATTCAAGGGAAGAAGAGAGTTTAACTGTAGGTGGCAATTAGAGAGAAATGCTCTACAACTTGTCTTCAGGAGCAGAGGAAAGGTTTTACTGCATTTTATTTTCTATCATGAATGTAGCCATTACAAATGGCTGCAAATTATTAAAACTATAAACAGTATTTGTTTGATTTGGGTGGCAATGCTGTGATTCTCACAGCACCTTCTCTGCAAGTTGTGGTCTGTCTCTTCTGGTGTGGCACTTGCAGGTCTCCTGTGGCGCTTGGGTTTCTGAAGACTGCTTCAGAGAAGAGGTGGAACACTTGCTTGTTAACTTCACTGTTACACATGCCTGTATGTTCCATTGAGAATGAAGTGTGCACTGCCATTCTCCTTTGCTAAAGGAAAACAACACATATAAATGCAAAAAAAATCAAGAACAGTAAGAGAACACTAAAATGTACTGCCTGAAAGATTTCGGTGACACTGATATTTCCTTCAGCAGTGTCACTCCTGGATTTTTTAACATGCTTGCCTGAAACATTTTTTAGTATAATTTCTAAATAAAATGTTCAAAACTTGTCAGGTGACTAGAGATTATTTTTAATTCTGTCTGAATTGAAACTGCAGTCTAAAATTTTACAAAAGCTTAGTAAAACTTCTAAGATAAAACATTTAAATAAAAAATTCCTGGTCACCTATAATACCCAGCTAACCACTATTCATTTTCATGTTTCCTTCATATGAGAACTAATATTAACCTGCAACAGTTGAAGAAGAGGAAATAGAATACAAACATTTTAAATACCCCTTCTAAATTTCTGTTAAAGGAGACAGAAGAGGCAGAAAATGCACAGAAAAGATTAAGATAATTTATGTATAAAAGAATAAAAGACACTGAGAAGATTAAATTTAGTCTTTTTCTGGCAGTTTCATAGCAACAAGTTAGAGATGGAAAGGGTCTATTAGATTATTCATTTCATCTCTCTGTCAAGAAAGGATTTTCTTCAACTATATATATTTCCTGTGCTTTGTCCCATCTAGTGTTGAAAACGCCAAATGATGAATCTTCTACCACTACCCTTAGGAGACTATTCCAAATCCTAATACATCTCCCTGTCAGGATATCTACCGATATTCAGTCTAAACTTTCCATTTGTTAATCTCACCTCATTAATTCTAGGATAGCTTCTTTTCCATATAAAATAATTTCTCTTCTCTTCTACTGTCTTGCCAACTCTCTCATCCCTCTTAGTTACTGTTTAGCTATAATCTTACTTTTAGCTCTTTCATCATAACTCTGAAGTCATTCCCTCCAGCTCCCAATATAATTTTTTCTTCTTGTCCCTGATTTCTGCCAATTTGTTGTTATTTTCTTGGTAACATGATATCTAACATTTCCTGATAAATGTGGAGGTTGAACCATAGGTATTCTGTTTTCTACCTATATTAATACTGAATAAAACTTATGTTATACTGTCACCCTTCAGGAACTAGGCAAAGGAGAGCCATGACACTGTAGGAAATGCAATTTGTAGAAAATGCATAGTCAATGTAGATAAATAAGGAAGATGTTATATAAAGATTAAAATACTCAATTTTGATACTGTCAGCATGCATTAATACCATTAGGAGAGTCTCAATTAAATAAAAATCCCTTCTTAAAAATCTTTGTAAAAAAAAAAAAGAACCTCGCAGAAACACTACAAGGGAGCTTGTTTTGAAATAATCTACAAAAATGTTATTTAAGAATCTTTTTTTTAGTTTGTGACTTAAATTATCACTTTCATCTTAAATTAACATGAAAAAGTATGTTTATTATTTCTAATTTCTAGATATATATGTAAATGGTGTATAAAGTGAAAGTTTAAACTTAAGATCACCAGTTTTTCAATAGTAGCTTTGTTCTGTGTTGAGAAATCTTTCTTTCAATAGAAATTCTTGCCATAATACATTTTCAATGATCCTGTATGTGTGATAAAACCATAAGCTAAAACCAAACTGCAGAGAATAGATGTGCCTAAAGCTAATGTAACTGATTTATTTAAATATTCTGTTTTAATCAGATTAGAGATAAATTATCCTTCTAGAAATGAATTAATAAATCTTTTCATATATTGGAAATAAACCTACTAGATCTAATACATTTTCATGAATTATGTATTGTTACTATATGGCAGTGGACATCTAAACCAGATGAACTGTGTATCTATGAAATGCCTGAACTGTAAAATGAAGATATAAAAGAACTTTCTTAGATATGGTAGAAACACTGCGGAGAAATGCAGATCAAAATTAGAGGCTGTCATTTAATAACAAAGCCAACACTTTAAAATTCCATACAGAAATTCAGTTCATACTGCTGGTTCTTTATGTAGTCTTAAGCAGCTGTTAATACTAGGATTTTTGAATCTAGGTAAAGGAAAGGTTTTGATAATGACATGACTAAACACAATGAGCACAATGAGGACATCTAACTGTAACACCAACAAAAGTGGTTCCATGTTCTGCTGTATTGAAGAGCATAGCCCTTTTCAGTAACACAGCTCATTTAACTCAATGAAAGAAACTCTGATAGTGATCTAATCCCATTACTTTCTTTCCATGGAGTAGATTAGAGACTGTGAAGGGTTCTTGGGGTTTTTGTGTGTGTTTTTTTCTTTAAAGTGATACCTTGAAATGCACAAAAAGAACTTTTTCTCTCTTTTTTTTTAATACATTGTGGTATTTTAGAAGTATCACACTGTTGAAACTGTTCATATTAGAAACAATATGCTAAAACAAGGGAATTACTAGAAAATGTCTTGTTTAAACTGGCTGTAGAGATATAGGCATGCACACTGACACCCGTGGTATTTCTCCACATCAAATTTTTGGTTTAAAAATGAACTTCTGAATAGAATTTGACCTTAACATACTAATTGGTTTTGGCACTCTGGTTTATATTTTATCTTTCTTGTTTTATGATTTCCTTGAATTTCCCATTTAATGATACCAGAAGCTGTGAAATTCCATAGGAACAGACATATCCATCTTGAAATCTAAGTTCAGGCTGTCTATTTCAGACCCCCATCTCAGCCTCTCCAGTACCTTGACAGTAGGCACTAGGCAATGGCTGGGTGTTTGACAGAGAGAAAGTTATAAAATGTTCCAACTCATCCAAATGACTTCTCTTCTCTGCCATCTGATTGATCTGAAGAGGCTAACACATGTTATTTTCTGTGTCTAGGTTTCACCTCTTCACTGTAGGTATCATCACATAGGATGACAGCTCCTACTTCTCCTGCCTCTTCTATATTTTTTTTTTTTTAAATTATTTAAGCGAAGGGTATTCATGAAAGTTGTAGCTAGATGCAAAAGATAAGCGTATCTCAGGATCACTATTGAAAAGAATACATTTTTGTCTTTGGTCAGAAGTTTTCTTCTCTAACAACATGCTGCCACTGCTACATACTTTTGCCTTCTATTTTCTAAACAAATTTGAAATAGGGAGTAGAATTTTTCAGTTAACATGTTTAGATCACCCAAATAACAGGTCCTACTGACCAGCTCAAGTACTGTGATGTGATCAAGCTGGGATGTGCCACTCTCAAATCAACATTTTTTGATATAAAATTATGATTTATACTACCAATCTTATCTTCTTCAGTACATTTCTTTTTCTATCTCACTTTTGATTGTTCCTTCTTTGTGTTTTCTCTTCAGTTATGCAGTTTACTATATAATATATGCTTATCTCACATGAAGTCCTGGAAGAAATGCTTTTCATTGTGATAATTTCATTTCTTTTATGGATATGGGAAAGCAAACTTTCATTCTTGTTAAATCTGAAGGCTTCTTTTTCATCTGGTTATGTTTTAACTAGTGTTACTTTACCTTTGTCCTACCTGGTCTAAAAATGATGGCCCAGATCTTTGCTTTTGCCTATCTATAGATTAAGCTTTAATACAGAGAAATAAATAAGCTTTATACAGAGAAATGACTTACACTTAGAACTGACTTAGTGACCTGGGTGTCTAAAACTGAAGCTGTAAACAGCTATAGTAATTTCTTAGACAGAATACAGGCAAAGGAATGGAAATAGCTGCAGTTGAGAAACTGGAGAAAGGTTCTCTACCTAATTTTAAATATTTAATTTAAAAATTACACTTTTCACCTGCACAGAAGTAAACAGAAATTCTTGAAAATTGTTTGACCATTTTCTCTATGTAATAATATGCAATCCTTCTTAACAGAATGTCATACTGGATTATGTTGTCTTTTCTAATCAAATGCAAATGTCATGACTGCAGCACATCTTTTCAGAATACTTAATAAATCAGAAAAGCTTGACATTTCAGCAGATTTTTTTCTTTAATTTTTTTTTTTTTAAAGTAGGAGTACAGAAAATGACCAGATAACTAGATGATTTACTAGGAAAATCAAAATAATGAAACCTTAAGCCTTCTACTTTTTTATCTTCCCCACCCCCACCCCTGCCACCCCTCCCCCCCCCCCCCCCTCCCCCATATAATACTGAAAATATGGCAAGAAGAAAATAATGTTTTGCATTTTACCAGGCTTTAAAAAAGTTTGGTAGCATGGGAATTTTCTATAAGTGACAATGTCATAATGGAATAGGAAAATGTGTAGTCCTAAGAAGTATATTTTATAGTTGAGGAAGGTTTTACTGCTTCTTTGTACCACATATCACTAGTCTTTTTCAACTTCTTTCATCCTTTCCTCAGAAATCTATTCCAATTTATTCCATGTTTGTATTTATGAAACTATCCTAATGTTCAGTTTTCTGTACAGTTCTGATGAGCAAGCCTGGTCATTCCAACTATTTTTACATTGATTAGAAAGCTAGAAAGAAGACCAAAACTTGCTATGTGCATAGAACCATAGATTTTTTTGGCTTCCTTTACATGTCATTCTTTCAGCAATCCAGCCCTTCCCCTTCCATTCCACTGTTTTTTATTTATTTATTTAATTTTATTTTTAAATTTCATGCATTTCTCCTTAAAATGACAGATTTCTTTTAAATTAAAAATAATTAACCAAGTTACTATCGACACATGTTCTCAGGTTTCTTCCCCTAGCAATTTTTTTTTGGAGCACTACTTAGAGGTGTCTAGGTTGCTATGTGTAAGCTTCAGTGTGCTTCATTTTGAACAGGTGGTGTCAAGTATTAAAAAATATTCCTGATATTTCTGTGAAGAAGCAATCTCCAAAGACTCCTTAAAGTAATTTTCAGAGAATAAAACAAGGAAATAAAGGGAGAAGAAAGATTACAGTAATCCCATAAAAACTGTACACTAAGGATATACTGCTCTTCTGGAAAAAAAAATACTTCTGTCTCCAAGGCATTTGTTAATCCAACATCATTCACAGACTCAATTATAAAATCTAAAACAGGGTAAAAGGAAAGTTATAAAGTGAACAGTCAGTGAAGGATAAGAAAGCAAGGACAGGGAAGATACAAAAAAATAATATAACACTGTACATTCATAGGCAGCCAATAAAAGAGCTTTCTGCATTGTATATATTGATCAAGTATGACATTAATAGGGCTTTTTACTTTTAAAAGTATGACCAAGCACTTGCAACTTTAAAAAAAAAAAAACAAAACACAAAAAACCAACAACAAAAAAAGATGAGACGGGAAAAGTGACAAAATTATTAGAAAGCACAACCCCAAAACACAACTCTCACTACTATTTTACTATCATCGTTTTGAGGACAAAACATTCAAATCTGTGTTTACAGTAATAAAACTTTTCTATATAAGCAAGACACATTTTAATTATTTTCTTTATTAAAAATAATGAGCAAAAAAATGAAAGCCATGCAGGAAATCTATATCTATATAAACAATTACAGTTATTTTTACATTTTGTAAAACTTTATAATTAGGCCTGCAAGGGGAGGTCCCTATTCTCTGAAAACATAATTTGGGGTTGAGATTAGATAGTGAATTGTTTTGTGCTCTATACCTACAGAAAGAGCTCAAGAGCTAAAGTCCAAGTCCTTTACTTTGTGAGAGCTAATTAGTTTTATAATTAGAAAATCACAATCTTTTGTTTTACACTGCAAGATGATAAAACAGTGCAAAACAAACAAGACGAAGACAGTGTTTTTAAGCAGTCTGAAGGAAATTCTGATGCCATTTGATGAGGACTACAGTGAAGTCTTTTGCAAATGTGTGTGGTTAAAAAAAGAAAAAAAGATCCTAAATGCTTTGTATTCTACAACTTTCTAAGCAACACTGTAATTCTATATATATTACTTAAGATGGGATTTTTTCAACTAAAAGAAAAACAACTCATATCTAAATTGGCTTTAACCCTTTTTTGCCTATATTTGACAGTCTTAATTGTAACATTCGTATTCATTTCCAGTGTCTTTCTTCCACCTTGACAACAAAACAGTTCTATTGACCTTGCTCATGCAAGCAGTGGTCAGTATATTTATAAAGCACTTAAGATATCCTGAGAGCAGCTGGTCACAGCACTTACTGTTTGACCAGAAAGTATATAAATTTCTGCAGTGTCTTTTTTTTTTTTTTTTTTTTTTTTTTTTATTTTGTGGCCGTATGAACCAAGGAAGCCTAAGCAATCTGAACTCTGGCCAGCGTGTGGAAGAGATGATCAAAAGTTGTCTTTTATTCACCAAGTTCTACTTTTGTTTATCAGGCAATTCCACTACATTGTTAAGTCAAGCAAGTGGGGTAAAAGTCTGGCTTGGCTGAACAAGGAACTCCTTGTGGAGTTCCAGAGGAAAAAGAAATTGTGCGATCTCTAGAAGCAAGCTTAGGCTTCACAGGAAGATTACAGAGCTGTGGCTTGTGTATGCAGGGAGAAGACACAAAATTGAGCAAAGCTCAATTAAAGTTGAAACTGGCCAGTGATGTTTCAGATACAAGAAGGGCTTTTTAAAGCATGTTAATATCAGGAGGAGGCCTAAAGAAAACATTGGACTGATACTTACTGAAGATAGTCATCTGACTAATAGAGATGAAGAAAAAACAGAGGCATTCACTGCAGTTTTTCCCTCAGTTTTCCATAATGCTGACAGACCTTGGGCTGCCACCAGACCTTGGGCTGCCCTGTCCCCTAAGTTGGAGGACCGTGAGTGGGGGAACAGTTATTTTCCATTTCTGAATGCTGAAATTGCAAGGGGACAGCTGTATCAGCTGAAAGTTCACAAGTCCATGGGACCTGTTAGGATTCATCCCAGAGTACTGAAAAACATGGTGAATGTTATGGCAGGACTCCTCTCGATCACCTACCAAATGTCTTGGGAGCCTGGGGAGGTCCCTTCTGATTGGAAGTTAGCCAGTGTTATTCCAATCTACGTAAAGGGCATGATGGGTGACCCAGAGAACTACAGACCTGTTAGTCTAACCGCAGTTCCTGAAAAAAATATGGAGAAGATCTTACGGAGTACTATGGAAAGGTATTTCAAGAATAGTGCAATCACCAAGTGCTGGATTTTGCACCTAGGATGGAGTAATGCCATACACAAGTATAAACTGGGAGATGGTGGCTGGAGAGCAGCTCTGCAGAAAGGGATCTGGTAGTGCTGGTCAACAGCAGGCTCAGTGTGAGTCAGCCCTGGTAGTCAAGAAGGCAAACCACATCCTGGGGTCCATCAAACCTAGTACAACCAGCTGGTCAAAAGAGGTCATTATCCTGCTCTATTCAGCATTGGTGCAGTGCAGTGGCACCTTGAGTTCCCTGTGCAGTTCTGGGCCCCACAATTTAAGATCGATATGAAGGTCCTTGAATGCGACCAGAGAAGGGCAATAAAGTTGGTGGAAAGGCTGGAAGGAATGTTCAATAAGCAATGGTTAAGGACTTTGTCCTTGTCTAGTTTGGAGAAAAGGAGACTAATGTGCAACCTTGTTGCCCTCTACGGCTTCCTGAGGAGGGGATATGGAGATGGAGATGCTGATCTCTTCTTCCTTGTATCCAGTAATAGGATGGAAGGGAAACGTTCAAAGCTGCACCAGAGCAGATTTAGACTGGACATTAGGAAGCATTTATTTACCGAGAGTGTCATCAACCAATGGATCAAGCTTCCTAGAGATGTGGTCAATGCCCCAAGCCTGTCTGTTTAGAAGACATTTGGACAATGCACTTAATAACATGTTTTAACCTGGCCAGCCCTGAATTGGTCAGGCAGTTGGACTAGATGATCACTGTAGGTACCTTCCAACTGAAATTGTTATGTTGTGTTGTGTTCTGTTTTGTTCTGTTTTGTTCTGTTCTGTTCTGTTCTATTGTATTATATTCTGTTCAAATCTAAAAGAGACCTATTTGAAACAATTTTTAAGCCAAGAATATTTCTAAGGATAATTTGACTAGGTCCAGAATTTGTATTTTTCACGCATTGTATCAATTTATGAGATTGAGACCTTTTCTCAGTTCATACCAATGACTTTTATTCTATGGTCCATGTCTTATACTGAAATTAATCATACCTTTCTTCAAATACCTGTTTTCAAAGTCAAGCATTATAGATTAGAATACCAATACCTAAATATGAAATGAACATGCCAGCATTGCATCCTTATTAAAGGTTCCTTATTATTGAAAATAAGGTATTCTCAAGAGCAACAGACCCCACAGTCTGAGATAATAAACCTAATTCAGTATTAGCACTTATCCCTTGATTTTGCTTGGAGGAGAATATGCTTTAAACATATTTATGGAGACAAGGCACCAGAAGAATCTAAACCACTATTGTTTCTTATGGAAATATTGTAGGTAGGGGTCTTAGTAGAATTCAGCATGATTTGAATATTAATTTTAATAATCAGTGATGAACTCGGTGTATTTTAATGAACTGAGGCTACAGCAGTATTTTGCACAGAAATATAACTTAACACTTGTCTGTAGCATTCTTTTCTCTGACTTTGAGATTGCAAGAGTAACAAATACTTTCTATAGGAAGGAAGTACTTTTTCTGTAGTTTTTATTTTTTGATGCTCATCCTAAATGCATCTGACATTCATGTGCAATCAGAGGATAAAACATACCCCCACATCAATATGATTGCATACATTAACCTGGTTAAGTCAGTTTTCACATTTTTCCTGAGAGGGACACAAGGAGGTCAATTGCTTGTCAATTTAGACTGCTACTAACAGACAGTTTTATGAGAAGGAGCAGCATCAATGGCTTGCTTTGTCTCCAGTTAAATTAAATTGATAAATTTATTCTCAGAATGTAAAAACATTCAGCAGCACTAAAGAGGAGAATGGTCTGATTATACCGGTAAATGCATGCTTTCCTTAAAGACTATGGAGAATGGTGAGAAGTAATAGCGGTAAGTTTAGAAATAAAAGCCACCTGATTTGGGCTTTTTAAAATCTATTTATTTATTTATTCTTCAGTCTGGGAGTTTTTCAGTCATCTGAACAGTATTTGTGTAGGGAAAAAAAAAAAAAAAAGGAAGAAAAAATCCACCTCTTTTGTATTGTTTTTTTTTCGTCAAAAAATAACTCATCTCCAATGTCCTTTTAAAGCAGCATTCTGTAAGGGGATCCAGGAATCTGAGTTAAACGATGTGAAGAAAAGGACAAGTAACTGCACAACTTCAAAAGTCTCTAGATGAGATATAACATTTAGTTGTGGTTCAGCTGAAATACAAGATTACATGGATTACATTCAGAAATACTACTGTACTTGTCTGTCGCTGAAAAATAGTATGTTGATTAAAGTTTGGTTTGTCGTAGTGAGACCTAGGATTCCCATCGTGCTCCCTGGATTATTCTAGTTTTTGTTCCAAGACTTCAAATTGCAAAGCAGTAGGATCTTCTTTGCCTGATCTAGGAAAGTGTTTAACCATTTTGCAGCCAACCTTTTGTATTTGCAGTCGTAAAGATTTAAAATAGACTTAGAAGATTGCATCTAACTGTGGGAACAGTGTGACCTAAAATGTATCCTACAGTCTGAATTCTCCACACAACCTTCTACATCAATGCACCAGCTGGAGCAAATCACACCTACTTACTTGCTCTTTCACTTCTTTTCTCTTCCGGTTGAAACCAGTGTAAGGAGGCTGGGGATGGAAAAGAAAGAACAATTTTCCTTTGAAAAATATTAAGGAACCTTTTGTTGCAATCACTTGTTTCCTGGAGATTGGAAATGCTCCTGGATCTCATAATTTAGATGTAAATCCATATACACAGTAGCCTGCGTTGGCTTCTAGAGCAATCTGCCATCACTGGAAATTAGGCTTTCCCGTTTCCTGTTCCATTTCTCTAGAAAAAGGCAGTGAGTCCACTGTAATTTCAGGGAAAATATCACCTCAGGTTTGATGAAACGTGGGGGTAGAGCTATACAGAGCCACTCTATGCACAGGTCTTCTCTCTTGATCCAGATCTAGTGAGTTGAACTCGAGCTTCATCCAGTGAAGTGAATCTATCAGGTGTGTAACATGTAAACTGCACACTCTAAGGACACGGTAGATTAGATGCTGTGAAAAAATAATGTAGTGGGAGACTGAAAAGATTATAAAAGCAATTTCTGAGAAAGATATTGGAGTCTTTATGTGTGACACACCTGAGTACACCAGAATCTTGAAATGGTATTCCCCAGTGGACAAATCTGAAGAAAAAACCCAGATTTGTCCAAAGTAACAGGTTACTGGAACCATTAAAACATCATTACAAGTTAGAAAGAAATGGAGATTTTTAAGAAAAGTTTAGACAAGTATCTGATTTTTACATACTCTGTCAACAGTATTATATGATTTTTAGAGGTGAGATTCATCTTGTTTAATGTTAGGTATCTAAAATATATCAGTCACTCTAAGGAGAAACAGGTTTAATAAAGTGGAGATAGACACATTTTATCTACTTTTTTTTTTCAATCAGAATATAATGCATTGTGAGTGTGTATTTCATTCTGCTAATTACAGAGAGAGGTTAGCATATGTAATTCAGATTATGATTATTCAGACATCAGACTTAAGGCAGAATAAGTCTCCTTCTCTAGATGACCTCTCAAACTCATTTCTAGCTCTGTTATATATTTTTATGCTATTTTGTATCAGTTTTCAAGATTAATCAAACTTATATTTGTCCTTCAGTGAAAGTCTATCTACTCTTCATGACTGCTCGCTATATATAAACTCAGTATCATATACCAATTGCACTTTCAGTTGGCTAAAATTGCTGAACCAGATATTTACCCAGTAAAAACAATAGCACCTTCAGCTTAACACCCCTAAGAAAATGCCCGGTTTAAAATGTTATACAATTTCTCAAACACATATTTTTCATTGTTAAACCATAGTGTGATTTCACTAGCTATGGTTTGCAGAATGTGAACTCTTTATTTAGACAACACAGTTACAAATTAGGGAAAACGAAGCCTGCTGTTACCTGTCTTGGCTGGAAAAAAATTTCTTTTTAAGCCTAGTGATTTGCTTTCTCAGATAAAGTTTTTAATTATACCTTGTACTTCTTTGAAGCCCATTAGACATCTAGAAATGTAGCATACTGTAAACATAATTATACTTATGAGAAGTAATTAATCTAATGGGTTTTCAGACTACCTCACCTAGTGAACTGCAACCTGTTCCAATTTATTATGCTGTTTCACAGCAGTAGTACAAGGGGGTAAATATTGTCTTTCATAGTAATTCTGAGTGTTTATCAAGGAGATTCCCTGCATATCTCATACAATTAATTAATTGCAGAAATTCACTTAGTTTAGAAGACTTCATAACTGCTGATAATAGCAAAGAAATACTTTATTATTTTTGTTAGTTAAGGCAGTGGTACACAAAAATCAATATCATCCTCACATATTTAGGCATCAAAATTCTGATCTAGCCAACAGAGATCCATCTGTCTGTCTGGATCATTCAGATCAGACTGCAAAAGATCAGACTGCAATATCATTCCTGGAATACATGGCAAGCTCTTTTTTTTTTCTTGGAAAAACAGTTTGTTATCATATCAACTATTTTCATTTTTTTTCTTATACCTGTCCTAAAGTCATTCATCAATTTCATTCATTTTTCCTCTTGAAAGCAAAACATATTTCTGAATCCCAAATTAATAAAGATCCTATTGTGAGGGATCGGGGGTGGGGAAGATGAAGGGAGTCCAATCTAGACATTAGAAAATTTTGAAAGAGATTTCATTACAGTATTATACATACAATATTTTATACATAATCATTTGTTTATGTCTAGTGTTGCTCATAAACTTAAACACAATCAACTCTGTCAAATGCCTTCTTTATACTTACAGACAGTAGGAAAAACAATTACTAAAGAATTTTTAAAATCCAATGTTCCAACACTTTCTTTTCCAAACCCTATCTATACTGCTTAAAAATATGAGGAAGTTATGGACCTATGTCTTCTTAGTTCATTAATAATTTAAGCATAAATATAAAAAGGTTGAAAAATTGAGTGTCTTTTTTAGTCAGAATTATACTTGCAAGTATACACATAAGTGCAAAGTTCTATAATTACTCTATTCTCTAAGCTGGTTGGCACAAAATCATTTTCCTGCTGGTAACTGTACTGTGCAACACTTGTTACTCTGCATTCCCTATCAGCTTCAATTTCAACGTTTTACTTTCTTTTGATTGCCTATTGTTGCACAAAATTTTCAAAATTTTACAAGGATGATGTTACCTATGTGCAGAGACCAAAAGCACAAATGCAGATTGTGTCTTTATACATAAAGATGTGTTGTAACCTGATGAGTTGTATTTTAAATGACCTGCTGACAGAAGAAACCAGAATAAAATTTCATGGAGAAGACTAACTATGCATCATCCTTCTTTTACTCAGACTGATTTGGCTCACAAATGTTTGGGGTATCTCTCTGCACAAGGACCCTGTGGTATGCCCTTGTTAGTTCAAACAGATCAAGAGATGCTTTTACTGGCTAAAACACAGTACCATTTATGCAGTTAGCTTTGGGGTAATGTGTGCATAAATAGACTACCAGAGATTGTTAAGTCTGTAGTTTCTGTCAAGATGAAATCACTTTTTTATTATTATTTTCTTTTCCAAATACAGCAAATCAAACCCAAATTTATTGTCATCTTTACCTTTGTAAATGTTAAATGCATGCACATGGAGCTGCAAAGTAATTTGGAATGTATTTTTCTTATTATTCTTTAAAATCTTATAATGGATGCATTACAAAAAATAAAAAAAATGTAATTTAAAATTATTGGTTTATATAGGAAGCTCTGTATGACAGTTTGAGAGGGTTTGTGTGTTATTTTAGAAGAAAAAAAGTAAAGCAGAAGAAAAGCATAGCTTTTCAAAAGGCTCATTAAAGATTTAATTCTATATCAAATGGTCCATAGCACTGCTAATTTTTTTTTTTTTTCTGGAGCTGGTCTAAGCCAGGACATCTTTCAGATTTTATTCAAATTATTCCTAGGAAATAAATCTCAGCAATGACACGATAGCTACGAATTCTGAAGGAAATAAGATTCAGATGTAAGTTCAGACTCTTTCTTTGCTGTTGTGACTTAAGTTTTCTTTGTTAAAAGCAGGAAAAGTACTGCAAAAATAAAAGTTAATTGTATAAGAGAACTAATTTAAATAAAGTTAGGTTGGTGGACGATGGTTTTTTTTGACTAGCAAGTCAGCAACACTTTAGAACTTCCATGGAGTTTATAATATGTCATAGAACAATAAGCCAGAGAGGTGATCCCACTTATGACCCCTCCCTTACCGTGGTAGAGGAGCGCTCAGAAACATGTATCTCACATCCTTGGATGTAGGTCTGAACAAAAGTCTGCTCTTCATGTTGTTCTGTCATTTGCAGCCTGCTCGATCTTTCTAAAGAGGAACAAGCAGCCTTTCCTCTGGCACTTTGTAATCTCTGAAATCATGGCTGTGATGCACGGGACTATATAGGCTTTTGTAATTCCGAGTTGTCAGGATAAAATAATGACTGGAGATGTATCTACATAGGTTATTTCATTTTGCCCATAAACCATTTTAAATCTTATTGTGTGCACAGATTTGTCCTAGCTACTTTTTACACATTCATGCAATTTTGAGGTAAATGAACTATTTTATTTATTTTTTCATTTATTATGGAAGATCAATTATTCAACTAGATTTCTCCTTTTTAGTAATAGCTCTGTTCTACCACTAAACTACATGAAAGACTTTTGTTCTGTATCCTGTATTGATTATTTTTTCTCTACTAACTGGGATATCATCCTTACAAGAGAAAATTATTCCAGCACAATTGTGCACAAAAGCTCATCCAGTAATTCAGAATTCAGACTTCATTAAAAGCATGTATTATGGAACAAAAAGAATAAAAAAGAAAAAAAAAAAAAAAGCCTTAATGAAACCAGTATGCTTACATAAAGATTTTGGGCAAAGTTTTATGTCAACTCTCAAAATATTTTCAAGAGCTTAATCAGATGCATTGCTGTCAAGGGTAATAAGGTCTAAATTAATAGCAGTGGTCCTTTTAAGGGCAAAAGGTATCTGTCACTGAGTACTGTCTGCATTCCATCTGTGGACTCTGAAACATGCTAGTTAGTGGTGGGATCTGAGAGTGAAAGGTAGTTCATTCTCACTGAAAGTTACAACACCTGCTACTCAATATAACAGCTTTCATTCCCCCATTCTTTCTTCATGTCCATCAAGGAATTCTGATTATTTCTTTGGAAACTATTTAGCACAGAGGTTACTGAAGAAAATAAATAAATAGTCAGAGATTAAACTTCAGAAAGGCTAAAAAGTATATTTATTGATTAATACCCCAAATCTTTAGATTTCTAATGTTGTTAAATACCTCATCAACTTCAAATGCAAAATATAACTTCATGAAAGTTCATGTTTGTTTTTTGTGGATTGTTTTTGTTTGTTTTTGTTGTTGTTGGTGGGTTTATGGTGTTTTTTTTTTAATCTCTGCTGTTTTAATTTGTGTTGGAAAACTCTTTGCCTCTGTTTTCACTGGTTTTGAACTTAACCTAGTTTATTTCTCATTAACTGCTTTCTCTAAACAAAATGGACCATATCAAGTATGTTAATCCAATTTCTTTTATGTAAACAGTAGCTAATTTTCTTTGTTTTGTAGTTTGATAAGCATAGATCTTTCTAATATTTTTCTACCTTGGGGCTATTATCTGTTAAAAAATACTGATACGTTTTAAAGTGAAGTTACAACAGGGGAGGTCAAACACAAAAGGTAACAACTCTTTTATAACAGATCGGTTTAATCAGGTACAGTTTTGATGTTCTAAAACAATAAAATATTTCAAGTAGTCTAGAAGGTTCCAAGCTATTTCTTAAAAGGAGAATCAAATTGCAGAGTGACATGAAGTGATGTCAGCTCTTGAACTGACACAGACAGGCTTTGGTAGTTGCAGTCAGAGGATTTCTGAATCAAGAAAATGAGTATTTGTATTACTAAGACATAATGTGGTTCCACAGCTAGTAATAGCGTGCTTCCTAGAGGGATGATTATGCAAATGAGAACAATTCTGTTTTCTGAAAAACCTTTTTTAATTTTATTTTATTTTATTTTAAGAAAACAATTTTAATTTCACAGACTTCCTGTTGTTAACTGGACATAGATTAGTCACAAAGACAGCTAATGTAAAAGGAAATTTGGAAATCTAATTAATCAGGCTTCACTTTGATTTTTAACACCCTAGGATACGTGAAGTTATTATATTTCTCTTGTTCAAATATTTGTAATGGTTTCTCTTAAAAGTATCAATAGTGTTATTCTGTTCCACATACTCTGGAGAAAAAGAGATAATTGATCTGGAGTTATATGGGTGACTTAAGAAATATCACCCCTTTTTGTTAGCCACTAGCAATGAGTGTGAACATGATAAATGTCAGCTTTAGTTCAATTTGGATTTTTTAAATGGCAACTAAAAAAGCTGGACTAAGAAAGGTGTCTTATGTCAGGTCCAATATGTTCTGAATTAATGTTGTACCACATACAATATGGCTTTGACATTCCTTGTGCAGAGGCTCATGGGCTTCACTGGGTTTAGGGTCCAGTAAAATGTACGAAACTGAACGTCCTGGGTTTTAGGCTGAAATTTGTTCTTTTTTCCTTTGTTTTCCATTCTTGCTACCATTTCTGGACCACAGTTGATTAGAAACTGTGTATGCTGTAACTGCTCTCCAGCTTTGAACCTTTTCATTGCTTTGGATCTGTTTGCTATTGGGCTAACACACCACCTACAGCTATTGCAATATTAACATGTTTATATTTAAAGATATTTCCCATTAAGTTGTAAAGCTCAGTAACAATTGTCAAAGAGTCCAAGCCATAAACTTTATTTCAGCATGAGTGATTTGTTCCCATTTAGATCAAAGGCAGATTATTTCAAGTAGAAATAAAGTACAGCTATTCTAGAATCAGAAATGTTTTCACATGTGTTTGTTCAGGAATAGTTGTTCTGGAATAGCTGTTCATGAATAGCTAATGTAAATTGCCTCCATTTGCTGATTGGTGATAGGGAATACAATAGAGCAGAATTCAAAGGGACTTTTCATTCATCATTCTCTTGGGGGAAGAGGAGCAAAGTCACTTTATGGACTTTGTAAAAGCATTGATTCTCAAGCAATTTTTTATCAAAAAGTCTGTTTTATAGCTTTAACTGTCTGTGTGAGGTTATTACAGGCTTTTTTCAAGTGCACTGGAAACTTTTGAATCCTTGTCATACAGTTAACCATTTAAAACTTTTTATCAGAGAAATCCATAAATACAACAAAGGATTCAAATAACAATAACTAACAGAGAAATTATTTGGTGTAGCAAGTTTTAAAGTTTATGTTGCAAGATTTGGGAATGTGTGAGTAAAGTATGAAAGCCTTTTTTGTTGTTGAAAATTATTAACACCTATTCTTTTTAAGGCAGACTTTAAAATAAACCTCACCCTTTTGAGTCCTCTTTAAATCTCTCTTTCTGCTCTCTCACTCCTAATTCTCCCACATTCTCTTCAGTCAGGACAGGCTTTTACATAGGCAAGAAAAGCTAAATCCCACAATCTGTCCCATTATCTGAATGGATAAAAAAAGCAAGAAGCCTAGAACTGATAGAAATGTATGATGTGCAATCATAGATCCAGAAGCCTTGCAGTGAACAGTGCTGTCTCCATGACAAGGTGCACCATGTGAAGCAATGTGAGCTGCTTGGTTGGTTCTTGCAAACACAGTTTTTTGTGAGACAGACCTTGATAGATATTTCTGTGGGACAGTATCTGAGCTGATGATGAAGATGAAGAGGCCTGCATTAAGTCTTACAGCACTTCTAAGAATGATGCTGGCATATGCAATCAGATATGAGTTATCAGTGTCTGCATCTCTATATTGTGTCACTGTTTCTACACTATAACGATTGGGTACAAAAAATTAATGTGTGTCCAGCCACGTAAGTCAAGACAACTGTACTGATCTTACCTACTAGAAACTCTTACCCATTAGTTCCATATGAACAGTTCTAAGGCAAGAGTATTTTGTGCAGCTATCAGAAAAAATAAATAAATTACCCATTTATTTGACCTTGTAGCTAGCATATCAGTCTCCCTTTGCTCTTTTTGTCTGAAGTACTCATAAGTTCTGGCAAGAACAAATAATTTTTTAAAACAAGCCCCCAGAAATAAGGAAGAAAGTTTGTAGAACTCATTAAGAGCAGAAAATCACCAATAATTAGCATTTTTTAAGTTATTTCCATCTCTGAAGCATTTAGATATGAGATAATTAATTTAAGGAGATTAAAGCAATAAGCAACAGAATATTACAGACAGTGGTTTCCTTAATAATGTATATTTTGTCAGGAAAAAACAAAGTTTTAAAACATGTATTTTACTGAAAAAAACCTAATGGTGACAGGAAATAAGAAAACATGGATCAAAATACTAAGTATGTTTTTTGTATGGAAAACTGTCAATCTAGGATAATAAAAGAAATTTTCACCTTTACTACACAGATCTAATGCAAAGCATTTTGCACTGCTTAAGTTTGTGTATTCCTCCCTTCTTTCTTTCCTGCCTACCTGCCTTTCTCAGATTGTCATTGTATTTCCAGAAGACATCTCATCAAGAAAGGAGAAAGCATATAACACCTTACATGAGTCATTGCTGAAAGCTTGGTTAATAACAATGAAAGAACCATTATTCAGCATTTTATCCTGACCATAACCTTCCAGAATATGCAAACTTGTATCAAAATATCAGATACTCCATTTGAAGTATAAGAAGTGGAAAGCTATTAATGTTAGTCTGGATATCTGGAAAAAAATGATCCAACATACCTATTTAGTTATGACCTTAGATTTATACTTAACCTTCTAATGATATAGAAACATAAGTAATATGTATTTACAATTCAGACATATAAATAAACTATGATTTATATTAAAAAGTATATAAATACCAACAAAAATGAACAGATGCAGCTACACTGTTGAAAAATAAACAGTATACTCAATTGCTCAGTTGAGAAAGAATGATATCTACTGGCTGGTTTAAAGGGAAGGATGCAGAACTGAGGGATTACTACTACTGAGGGATGTTGCTTTAGTCTCCTTAGTTTCCCTGATAAGCCTCAGTGCTTCAGAGATTCACTTTTTAAAATGGACTGAGTGCTTTGAGAGGCAGAAAAGGAAATTCGTAATGAGTGCAGACAAATTAGATGATCCAAGCAGTATCTCTTCCATCTTTAAATCCTTACATTGTGAGTCAGGAACAGGGGGCCAGATAAAGAAGTGCTAAAGCTGTCAGACTCTATGCAGGCAGCAGTGTATGTTCGCACCTGACTCTTGTATTGTAAACAGTAACTGAATGTGATTATTTGATATCTAAGTATGCCACTGTGGATTCTCCACTTACTACTACACAGAGGTCGAAGACATACACAAGGATACTTTGAAGTAGCTTTTTTTGGATTCTGATGTCTCATCTGTTCCTACCATCACAGTGAATATAAATGTTTGCTATTAGCCATTAGCCTGCAGCTCAGTAAGGCCACCTTAACTTCTAGTCCCAATCAATTCAGTACACCAAACAGTGCCTGTATGTTTGCTCAGTGAAAATGGTTTCTGAAATGACTGTCCATTCAGCCTCTGTTTGAGAGTCTATTAATCGTTTCTTATCCATATTTAACTCTTGACTCTTCCATTGTGTGTCTAATCTTTTAAGCTTAATTATCCATCACTGACTCCAGGAACTGGAAGAACACATTTCAAGAACATGAATTTTCAGGGAGGTGGGGGACTGATAGAGGAGAGGACAGGAAAGTCTTTACTTACCTCTTTTTAAAAATAGAATAACAATAAATAAGTTTAGATGGGATCTTGACTGGTAATTTTTTCCATCCCAGTGCTCTAAAGCAGGGTCATGTCTGCCAGGCTATTCTGGATAGGTGGGAAATCCCAAATTTCTCTGTCCCTCTCCCACATAGTCTATTTCAATTCATCTTTATCTTCAATACCAGAAAGAAATGTCTTTATTTCTAGCTTGAATATTGCCACTATTTCTTGTTTTGGCTACCTATCTCAGTAACAGTTATTGAACTCTTTGTTAAATCCCTCCATGTCTTACAAACTTGCTCTAAAAGAGCATGGAATATGTGACTCTTGATTTAGAATAAAATGCTGCACTTTGCATCTTAAAACCCAAAAGCATCTGAGATGAAAATATACTTAAAAATTTGCACTTGGAGAGACAAGTTATGGTTTTCATCTTTGCTTTATTTCTTTCATGTGATATTTTGAGTTCATAGGTAAAGCTTCTTATGACTAGAAAATTATTTCTATTTTTTTACTTTTCAAGATAAAAATGCAAATTAAAAACATTATCAATTACAATTAGAGCTAGTGAAAAATTTAGAATTAATTATTTTTTCTTTAAAGAAAATATTATGTGTCAGTTTGCTCATATAAAATACATTTTAAAATATTTACCAATTCCATAAACATTTTTGAAAAATATTCTTCAGGGTTAAATGAATTTCTCAGAAATGGGTGCAACCCTCTTATTTCACATGTATCTTACAGATTTAGCTTGAATGACTAATTTTAGGCTGGTGTTGAAAAATTCAGTTTCTCCCACATGTGGATCATTGTACATGACTAATTTGGCTAAATCATTTTCTTCTAAGGAGCCCAGATAACTATCTTAGTCCAGTAGTCCAACTTTCAGATGACTCAAGTAAGTGGGATGAGTGCCACCTTTGAAGTCATAGTCCATGCTGGCTTGTTTCTCTGACTAATCTTTTTTTTTATCTGTTTGATGCTGTGTGCAGTCCCTGACCAAAGCATTATTCATCTTCTGTGAAAGCACACAGAAAACAGCAGCCTTTGGAGAACTTGTCTAGCACAGCTGGACAGTCAGGATATCTCCCTCAGAGTCCTTGCACTGGCGGGCTGTAACATTTTTATGAGGTAGCAATTATACAGCATTTCACTTCATCCTTACAATAACCATCTCCCTTTCTAACTACTTATCCTGGGATACACCACTTGTCACAGGCCCCAAAAGAAAAAAAAGAAAAAAAAAGATAAAAGAAGAAGAAAAGAAAGCAAGATAAACCAAGATAAACCCTGTTCTTGTTATTACTCATGAAAACATTAAGGTGATGATACCTTTTCTAAAGCTTCATTCTGAGAACTTTACTAAGGCAGGGACATCTCAGTATAAGGCTGCTTACCAGTTTTCTTCTGTTGATAAAAAGCTGGAGAAGGAAAATAGGAAAGCACATTCTGAATTCTCATTGTGTAAATATGGTACTGGAGAGAGAGAAATATGGCTCGGGGTCAGGTAGTTACTCTAGGAAGAGGATGTGGCAATATTAATGAAGAGGACAAGGAGGAGGAGGATGAAGATGATGGTGCAGATTTATCTCAAAAGCCTGTTGTTTTCCAGAGTATCTTGTGTTCTGGAACAGCGCTGGATTTTGTCCATCCTGGAAGTATGTAGATTTTTTTAAAAAAAGGTTTTGTTTCTGCTTATAGAGGATATGGTGGAGTGCAGGAAATACTCCCATTGCATATGTAATGCTTTGCTGTCTCAGATCTCAGAAATCAGATTGTCCCATTGGTTTGAAATATTTTCCAGTAGCAAGGCTGGGGCAATACTACATCCATTTCTGGGTATGCAGGTGGGGAGTTTGTTTGGTGTCTCCAAAAGCAGGCACATCCATATTGTGAAACAGAAGTTTGGAAGGAAGAAAATGAAAAATGGTAAGCTTATTTACAGTTTTAGGAATGGTTTTGAGGTCTGTTATGAGAAACAGAAGATGATGCTGATCACTTGGTAAGGTGGTTACCTTCTCTGTGTCTCTGTGCCATGTAAGAAGGTAATTAAATTATATTTTCATGTTAATGAAAAAGAGTCCCTTGACCCTCTAGATTTTGAAGCAAAGGAAAGGGTATAGAAATATGCTAATAGTCCATATTCACAGAAAGAAACATAAACATACAGCAAAACATATAGGCCAGAAAACAGAATGGTAACCTGAATGTCAGTTTTGTCTGATCCTTAGGCAATGTCTGGCAGTACAAGAGAGATTCAAATTCAGCTATTTCTTTGCTGTTTGGGAACCTGGGACTACAACATTATTGTCCTTACTAGTATACAACACTACTTCCCACATGCATGTAGTATGCCTATGAGAGTGTTATATTATTAGAATTCACCATAGAACAAAAACTCTGCTTTGGTTTATATTTGCTTCCACATATAAGCATGCCCTGTTCAATAATCTTTGAACATAGTCCTAAAATAATTGTACAGTATATAATTAGTCTTACTCAATTTGATTGAATAAGTTGTTTCTCAGAACATATAACTGTAAGTACTGAGCCACAGGTGAGCTTTCAGGTATGTCAGAGGAATTTCAAAACCATCAAATTCCCCTGGAGAATTTCCTTGTACTCCTGCTTAACTATTCCTACAGCATGGCTTCTGTGCTCAAACTGGTAGCAAAGCAGAAAACAGAACATTTTGGAAACTCTGTATAGAATTGTTCTGTCAAAATAAAACTAAATGTGGTGCCATTTCAGTTTCTGCTTCATGTTATCAGTGAGGAAGAAAATTTAGGTCTCTACTTTGAACAATTACTCCAAACTTATGACCTCAAAAATCCAAGCAAAGAAAGCATAGAAAAATGAAAGGCAAAAGCAGTATTCACTCTATGAAAACGAACACCAAGGAAACTGAAGATAGTGCATGACTCTTTCTATTGCATGATTTTTGAAACGAAACAGCTAAAGGAGTGAGGATCATTTGTATTGTTAATATTTCCTGCACCCCATGCAATATAGTACACTAACTAATTTTTGTATTTTCCTTAGAAAAAACAAAAAAGTGCATTGTTCCAAACTGATCCACCCGAAGTCCTCACTTCTCTACATAATATTCTGTTAAGCATAAACCATTTTTTTTTTTTTTTTAATTTCAGAAAATTTGGAGGGTTTGGTGATCTCTGATAGCTTCCAGACAAAGACCACCCCTGACCAAGAGCTTGGGAAGTTGCATTCTGTAAGTATTTTAAGTATTTGCTTGCCTTTCTCTTTGATACAGACAATAAGAAGTCAGACTTCACTGCTCGCTGACCTCTGTGCTTGCCATCTGCATGCTTAGAGGAATGCGTGTTAGTGATCATTCCTGTTTGTTATGTTTTAGACATGTTCAGTTATAAGCCACTGGCAGTGAAGCTGATCAGACTTGATGTTCACTGTCCTGATAATCATTTTTTTCCTCTGATACTGATGCTTACATATGTATGGTGTTTATTAGGACTAATAGAGCTGCACATGTAAATTAAATTGGAAACCTTTAGGAAATGTGGAGTTTTATTGGGTTTTACTCATTCTGCTTTATTAACTGTCAGCGCTCACTCTTTCTGCTTCAGAAACAGTACAAAATCACCATTTCAAGAATGCAACGCTGTGCAAAAGTCATTGCTTTGACTTTTCCCCATTCTGTAATTCATGAACACATGAACTCATTTTTAGTTTGAAATAAAGAGTGGAAGACTATTGCAAAACAGAAAGTGAATCTATGAATCTTCTCACTGATTCAAGCCCTATGAAACAGTAGAGCAGCAGCTGTGCAGCCTACGAAAACCCAAGGACTGCCATGACATTTTGCAGTCAAGTTATTTTAGCACTCCACAGCTTCTGAACAGAAGAATCATCTATTTTGACCTCTACAGAGAAATTTTACCCAAAGCGTTTTACCATGATTTTATACAAGAATGGAGATTTTGTCCATTTAAAAGAATGTACGTCTAGTACAGAAAAAAGACCTCACACAAACCTCTTCTTATTCTTCTCTGTCTGCAAAACCCAAATTCATAGCACATTTTTTCTTATTCACTCAGTAAATAAACTCTCTTAGATTTTTATCAGAAAAAAATATCAGAAAAGAAGAAACAATAGTTTTATTTTCTTTAAGCGTGGCCTGGGATAACACTGTTATTTTTAAAGGATTTAAAAATTTATTTTAAAAATTATTTTAATTTAAATATTTAATATATTTCTATTTAGTTATATTTCTATATTTAAATATAGATATTTATATATTAGATATCTATATTAAAAAATCCCAAATGCATAGAAGTTTAACAAAATCTTGGAGGAGCTGATATTATTTAAATATTTCAGATAGCAGAGAACGAGTAGGAAGGGAAGGGAGGTAAAGCCAGAACTAACACAGCAAAATATTATTAACTTTCATACACACAAACACAAAAGAAAAGAACAAACTGAGTTTTTTTCAGAGTCTTTCAGATTCTTGCTGGGTGCTTCTCAGTATGATTAAGGAAATGTGAGGGCTGAAGAAATTTTTGAAATGGCATGGTCAGGATTCAGCCTATAAAATACAACAATAATACACTTCTGCTTGTACTTATTGCTCCCTAACCAATTGTTGCCATAACTTGTTTGGTGAATCTCAGAGTCTGGGAGATTTTGCATAAATATTTTGCTGAAACTTTCAGTGAAAATAGCTTTTCCTGAAAAGGAACAAATTTCCTCACCCCCCTAAACTGCAAAACAATGGTTAAAACTGTGAATCATTTAGACTGAAAATGTTTGTCCCCTAAAGACATCTTTCATCCACATTTTCTTTTAGTTTGCAATCTCTTCTGTTATCTTACCTTATTTTATTATTTTCTGGGGTGGGTGTTGAGCAGCAGTGCCGGACAGCCCTACCTTGATGCTGTCAGAAAGCAAGCTGACAATCTCAATTATCTTCTGCTTTTCTAAGTGTGTGTATACACTCACAAACAATTAAAAAGATGGATTTTACACCTCATTGTGTTTTGTAGGTCAAAACAGCAGACTTAGGCTGCAGTGTCTCCCTCTGAAATGCTAATTTATGTGAATAGGAGTCCCTTTCTCATAAATGGAAAAGGCTGTCCAGGAAGACATTTACTCTTGAGAGAAAATATCTCTCTCTCCATTGTGGTAAAACCAGACTTAGAATATTTTTAGTCACCTGGAAAAGTGTCATTTAGTCCTTTATCTTTTCAGACAGAATGTAAACAGTAATTAAATGGCATTATTATTATCAAAATAGGACTATTGCTCCTTTGAGAGACTATGATTAATGTGAAGGTATCTTGGTGGCTATTTGAATATAACCTTTGTTGGTATATTTCTAGTTTATTAAGAATTTCAGATAAAAATATTTTATTTATTGAAAAATATTGATAAAAATACATAGCATTATTACAGTGCATTATACAAATATACTTTAATTATGCTACAGGAGATTTATGAATATAAAATACCTTCCTGCATTTAAGAGATGGTTGAAATATTTTAAATTAACATGGAAGTATTTTGCCAATCTTTTTAGTTTTAATTTTGTTTCAAATCAGTGTAATTCTGAAGTGATATATTATGTTGATAAGATATATATAAATATGTTCTGCCATTCAAAAGCACTTAACTAACATCACCAAATTTTTGACTGTCATTAAAAGCAGATTTCCAGATAACAATTGATCCACTTATGCACCGGTTCAAAGCTATTGATACCTGCTTCTGTTATCTCCCCAACAGACACTTGTAAACTGGTCTTCCAGCTCACTGTAGAAAACCCCCAATGACTTCAATATACAGACTCTTAAATGGATTAATTAACCTCTCCACCCCATACTTTACAGGCACTACTGTGAATACCAGTAAAGCATCCTATTGATTTTAAGATTTTTCCTTTGCATTATAAATCCCTTCACTGGATTTTTCCACAATATCTGGGAGAATTACGAACACCATATTTCCCTTCCTGCTGTTTGAATGCTGGCCCAGTAATGGCTCCCTTGATCTTTCTAAACCCTCTTTGAGCTATATATTATTTCCTCTCACTCAATGCTTTATTCCCTACTATACATCACTCTCTCTTGCTAGCCTTAAAATCGTCTAAAATCTGATACGTTACATGTAGGCTGCTGGCATTATTCAGCTCCAATAGCCGATGACTGGAATAGCATTATAATAACACAACTCCTTTTTTTTTTTTTTTTCTTCCTGTGGCAGCAAGAGTCTTGACATATTTATTATTTCTTTTGAATGACTTGCTATATTTATTTATTTACTTACTTTGTAGGATTTTGAGGCACTAGTCAGTTATCAAACATTTACCAGTTTTCAGAGATGATATGATGCACAGGAGAATGAAGTATTTGTGAAGTAAGAAAGACTGAAATTTTAGACATTTCCTTGACAACTATTCGTTTAAACAAGAACATGTTATTAAAGAAGACACATTACAAAAATTAGGAAGGGTAAGGAATCACAAAGTTCAAAATTCTCATTTATTGGTGGGGAAAGATCTGAAGAACACAAACAAAACCATAAAATCCTGTTCATGTCATTCAATCAGTAATTACATAAATTTTTAACTCAAACGAGACTAATTTCTTATCTTTAGAATCTAAATTAAAGTGTCATACAATCATCTCTGTAGAAGGGAAAGTGTCACAGTTTGTGTCAGTAGATCAACATGACGATTCCAGATGGCCTCAGAAAAACACCTTTGTTTGTATTCAAACAAAATCTTCTACATCTTTTGATTTTACAAAAACAAGCAGATAGAAATTAACTTTAGTCACTGTTAAGCACAGTATTTTCATCTTTATTTCTTCTATTCCATAGATTTGCTTTTCCAAATTCTGTTTTTTCTAATACCAAATTATATTCTCTTACAGACTCTGCAAAGTAAGGGCAAAGAAGATCGGGCAAGAAGATTATTAACCTTCCAGGCTAGCAACCTTTCCTAATTTGCTATTGTAAAACTATAAGGTCATGTTCTCCTAGAAAAGAACAATGGTTTGGGGTCTGGTTGTTGATTTTGGTTGTTTGGTTGTTTGGTTTGGTTTTTGACTGGTTGGTTGGTTGGTTTTGTTTGGCTCGGGTCTGTGTTTGGTTTTGGTCTTGGTTTATATTTTTTAGTTAATTTTCAATTAAATTTAGTTGAATTTCAGATTTAGGATTTGAAGAAGTTTTAGCAATATTTTGAGGCTGGACAATGAATCCTTTTTCCAATTGATGTTCAATGTCTTTTCATGTAATCCAGTTTGAAGTTACACCTCCATCATAGGACTAAACATGGGAATGGAATAGTCCTACATGTAATTGCAGACATACATAACTCTTCTCCATTCCTATTCATCTGCTTTAGTTACGTTTATAGTAAAATCAGTTTTGATAAAATCTAGATAGAAAAACAACTAAATGAAAACTAAGAACAGGATATTTCCTGTTCAAATTAACACTGATTATACCTCTACAGGTAAGGAAGTTGATGCACTGATGCAAATAAAATAGGCAGGATGGTGCCTTCCCCTTATTAATTAAAAATATATAGCAGTCACAGAACTAATTTCTGAATTACAATAGTATTGCCATGGTATGTGAGTTCTACTTCTTACCTGGAAGCAAAATAAAAAAAACATAACTCTTCATGATATTTAAAATGTATCAGTTCTAGGAAAATCCGGAAATTTAGTAATGTTGTGGGTTTTTTTTTCTCAGTATTGCAAAAGTGAAGTAAAAAGGGCTAATATTAAAACAAAAAAAAGTACTGCTATCAAAGTTTTGTCACAGCAGCATATACTCAGATAATGCCTTTAGTCATCAGTCATGTTTACTATGTATAAGGCAAAATAAGTTGGAAAGTAACATTTTCAGGAATAATTCTAGGAAAATCACAGCAGTCTATATTATTATATAGGGGGGAAAAATGAAAAAAATCTCCACACACACACAATATAAAATTAAGAATCCTAGTGTCTGTCTAGATACAACACATCTCTGGATTTAAGTATCAGAATCAGAATTTAAAGCCTGTAGAAGAGTACATGACTTTATTCCCCAAATTGCAATTAATCAAGAACAAATGCATTTTTACAAAGGACCAGAAACTTGACATAAGAGCTTCACAGGGAAAATGATCTCAATAAATTAAAGAACCTCATTTTTCCCTCAGAGACAGAGCAGTAGACAGTAATATGTTTCATTGCTCTTTGGAAGATCCTTTCAAAGAGGATGAAGAATCTAAAGGTCACGTCACTGAAATAATGCAGTCCGGAGTAACTAGTATAATCTGTACGATACAGTAATCTAGCTGTGAAATAAGGTAAGGATTTTTTTTTTCACTTTTTAAAGCTGACCTGCACATTAGAATGAACGAACCATCCACATATCTTTTTTTTTCAATGCTAATTATAACCAATGAAGTGTAAAAAATTTGTATGGGACCTGTCACGCTAGCTTTAAAAGAGTATACAGATACACCTATATTAACTATATAACAGTACAGAAATTATACCTGTTTTAAGGGGTTAGAAGCCCCTACATTTGCACTAAAGAAGATGTAGAGAAATATCTATATGGGCAGAAACCCGTCCACAGTACATATTCACCTCTTCTTACCACTTGTGGAAAGAAATGTTGAATAGCAACTTCTGCTCAAAACCAGTTTTCCCATATGATTTGAATGACAGAAACATGTTGAAACAGAAGATGCATTAGCAGCGCTCTGTATAAGGTTTGTGCAATAGAAACATGATTTGAACACCTGTCCATTCAGTATAATATGTGAGTTCTAGGTCTCTCCCTTCCTAATGTGGTCTGAAACTATGTGCTTTAGGATATCTTCAAAACTGGACACTACAGTTAAAACAGGAATGTGAGTAGCTGGAAACAGGAACAGGAAAAGGGAAAAAGGAGAAAGAAACAAATTCCATGGCAAAGGAGTGCTTTGTAGAAGACAAGTGTATGTACATTTATAGGTTACTGAAGTTACACACCCAGGAGACTTTCAGACCATCAGAGAAGATTTCCAGGACTTCATCTGGGTTTCTACATGTATGTTCCTGGGTTCCAATATGTTCCAAGTCATGTAATTTGAAGCAGCCTAGGCTATCAGGCCATCCACACAGGGCAGGAAGACATGACTGAGGACTCAAGAGGATCTCATAACTTCCTGGAACAACTGCTCTTGCGGCTCTAGATTTACACTAATTATAACAGAAATGTAGACACCTTATTTACATGAAGACACTGACATGCCGTAACCAGTGACACATAGCAGACCTCTACATTTAGACACTCAATGCACCAATGCCTATTGATATCTAAAATGTCCAAGAAGACCCAAAAGAACACTCCTGAAAGACACGTATCTCCTACACATTTTTTGTCATATCTGTCAGCCCAACTAGGATATTTAGGATACTATAGAGTTTCTAAAAAGGCACTGTGGGCATCTGAATGTCATTTGTCAAGCTGAGTACCATCCTCAATAAGGTTAATTACTTTGAGGGTAAAACAATGCTAGAAAGTAAGAAACTTGCATTGCTCTTGGAAACTCAAGAGGAGGTTTACCCCCTGGTATTCTGCTAAAATAAGATGGAACAAGAGGATCAATGCTGATGGCCTCTGTCTTGTTAGTGTCCATTCTCATTCTGAATTTCAGTAAGCTATTTGGGTCAGTCTTCTACAGCAGTGAATTTTACAAGTTAACTGTATTTCACTCAAAATAGTTTTCTTTCCTGCAGAGGTAAGATAGTGTTGTAGCTGGAACACAAGACTTGAAGTGGAAAGAGGGGTCTATTTCAGAAACCTCCTCAGACAGGTCATTTATTCAATTTCTGTATGAGTCTTTCTAGCAGTAATACAGGCATAGCAATGCTTACTTATTTCACAGAGTCACTTAATGCTCTTTCTGTAAAAAGACTTATGCATGGACTTATCTTAAATCCCAACTGGGAAATTCATATGCTTAAAGTTAAAAAAGTTAGTCAATCATCATCAAAAGACTCTCAGTTCACCTTTATTTAAATTTTATTTTACATACTCTAAAGGATGTTAGAAGTAAATTTTACATTATATGTCATTATTGTATTATACATTCAAATAGAATTTAAAAGAAAAATAATATTGTATCCTTTTTCACTTCATTTTGAAAGTTGTGTTTTGCAGTACCTCGCTTGTTAAATGGAAACACTACTATCTTCCTTCTGTACAGTTCTCCCTAATATAAAGTGTTAACCCCTACATTGAAGGTCATGAAGGTTGGCAAATTCTCCCACGTAAGCCACAAAGTTTTAAGTTAGCATGGAACCCACTTAGGATAAAAAAAAACAATAATAATATTTTTTTTTAAAAAAAACAACCAAAAACAAAACAAAGCAACAAAAAAAAAACCAAAACCAAAAAAATTACTCATTGTTCATGTCCTCATAAAGTAGCATAAAAAGAGATAAGCAAAATTTAGGAGGGACATTTTTAAAAAGTTTGAAAACTTATTCTTATTATTTCCTAGAACAGAAAAGCATTTTGAAATAATTGACCATAAATCTCAAAAATGTTCTGTTTACTTTACAGTTTCCTTAGG
Source organism: Falco biarmicus (assembly GCF_023638135.1). Lineage (NCBI taxonomy): Eukaryota > Metazoa > Chordata > Aves > Falconiformes > Falconidae > Falco > Falco biarmicus. The sequence continues at coordinate 36,014,335 of NC_079289.1, read as the reverse complement.
CTGGATGCAGTCAAGTCACTTAAAAATCTATGCAGTGCCATACAACAATGTGTGCGTGTAATTTTTTCTAAATAGCAAAAAAAACCCCTTTTATTTATGGAATAGCAAATTTGTATTTTCAATCAAACAGAAAAGCAGTAGTGAGGTACAGCAATTTGTGCAGAAGCAGAGAAAAGTGCAGACACAAATAAACAGAGTTAAGCTAACAAAACATAAAAACCTACAAATATACCTCTAAAGTGGCTTAAATAATCAAACCTAGGTTTTAGTTCTAATAGTTTAAACAAATTTCAGACCTATTATTGTATAAATTTAAGCTATATTTTAGCTATCCTCTACAGTGCTTTTAGACCATATTAATAAGAATATTAAGATTCAAATGCTGTGCAACCATCTCATGGAGGCCTGGGTTGTTCTCTGGTTGGTTGTGGTGCATCTCTAGGGTTATGAAAAGCTTTCACAAAGTTATGAGGCAGGTTTGTCTTTTTTAATGTGCTGGATAGAATTACCACACAATTTCAGAGAAGTTATGTACACTGATATCTTCATATGAGATAAAGAGCATGGTTGTCCCTTGTCTGTGTTTCTACATATTTTGGTATTCAAGGCTCTGGTAGGAAAATAAAGGAATGGCTTCGAAATTAGGAAACCACAAGTAGTAAAAAACATGAGAAATTATGCAAATACAGAAATATTACATTACTATTAGTGACATTTCCACCCCCACTGTTAAGAAATAATAAAGATGTTGGATACTTTTCAGTGCTCTCAAAGGGTGCAAAATAAAATGAGTAAAAAATAGAGGACATTAGATAATAAATGTCCAAATGAAATACATTCTGTCTCAAACAAGACTTCCAAGGGAATGTCTAAGATGTCTGGTAAATTGTCTAATGATTCTGAAAAAAATGTGTAGAAAAGATGGCTATTATTACTAAGTGAATTATTTGTGATATTAACAAGGTTGATGTGCTTGAAATTCCATGAGTGTCAAATAATGGTAAAAAAATATCAGTGTCTGAATAATAGAGAGATTTTATGGTTGTTAAAACCAAAAGAGAACAGAAAGAGAAGCAAACCAGAATTACATATATGGTAGGTTCAGCATCAATCATATCCAAACCTTATCCAAAAAAATATTATCCTCAATAGTGGTATGGAAAAACATGAATCCTGTGCTGCTATAAGAAAAGATTCCTAAAGAACCAAGTTATTACTTGATTGCATTGATTTGTGGAATAGATTAAAGTTAAAAGATTCTATTTCCAAAAGCTGTAGGAAAAACAAAGCAAAAAAATACAAATAAAAAATGGAGTGTTTTTCAAACACAAACATATTGTTGCGATGTCTGGAATAAGTTGTTTGCGTTATTAGCCAACTTTCAGTGCTATATCGCTATCATTTAAAAGGTAACAAATGCTCTATAATGTAAACTGGGCACAACCTCCCCATCAGCCCACAAGCCAGCTGCATTTCCTGTGCTCAGGTTTTTAGTATCTGCAGAGCACCGAGAAACTGCAAAAATATTTATTCTTTCTGTTAACAACCTATACCAGTTTCCAGTGGGATCAAAGCTAAGCTTAATTTTATTTTTTTTATTTTTTTTAGTGTCTTGCTTTCAATGTTGGAAGATACAAATAGATAATTTCACATACATTTTAATCATTGTCATTCCTGATCAAGGTAAGAAACCACTCCAATCATATGGAGAGCTCTGTCTGTGGCAGCAGAGGTGACCTGAAATGGCAACCAAAGGCCAACTTAACTTTACGCTTGTCACCTCAGCACTTGAAAGCACTGGTGTAAGCATGTGCAGAACATTAAGACACCTTGCATGTTGCTTGCCTGTAAATGGGAATAGCCTTGGTGATTTAGAACAGGAAAAAATCAGATTGTCTTGAGGTTTTTGGATGATTTAGTAAAGCTCATGTAATTTACAGTATATGAAGTGATTTCATTGCATACTATGTGCAAAAAATAAAATTATAAACAGAAATATGTTATTTTCCCTTTTATTTTCTTTACTTGGGATATAGACAGAGCAGTATTTGTGAGGTTAAATCATTATTTCTATATATCTTAACTGACCTAGAACCCATAAGTAATAAAGGTGACACTTTGAAGTATGAGTTAGTACATGTAGATGTGCACTTGGTGGTATCTTACTCTTATAAATTATACAATAATTTGAGGTGTATTAAATATTCATTTATGATAACGATGATGAAACACATTACTATAGCCAAAAATTACTCCCCCTCAAGAGAGAAATTATGAACTTTTATGAAATTCTGATGCTGATATGTTAAAGGACTGATACTTGCTGGAATTTTAATGTAATATACTTAGCAAATAATCTTCCAGAGTCCTAAGGCTGTGTATGAATATGTTCATTTACCCTCCCTGAACACTGGTTACTTTTGTGGGGCTCTACGTAGGCAGCACACATCGTAGCACTAAATTATTGTGACTTTTTTTCTCCAAATACAATTATCAGTGTTATATTTTAAAAAAATATTATATTATAAAAAGATAGATTAATTTTTAGATTCAAAGATGAAATAACAGACAGAAGGAAGCTAAGACCTTATGGGCAGAATGTGGTGCATGTCCACTTGGCATCTGCTTGGAATGATTACAGGAATTTGGCAGTAATGCATTTGAATATTATTATGATCTAAATGAGATCAGTAATTAAATAATATTTACACATTTTTAGATGCATTTTCATTTCAAGTAGATATTTCTCAAAAACTGCACTGGATTTTTACTTATCTAAGTTTAAACCTGTTAAAACGTGTGATTATGAAAAAAAAAAGGTACATGCCTTTTACAGATAAGTTTTAAAAATTTAGATGAAACCTGACTGAAAGTATTGATTGGGGAAGGGGGTTAACCATAAGAAAAGCAATCAATTTTCCTTAATTGTTACTAACAAAATAGAAAAATTACCTTTGCTGCAGCAACCATATTCAACAGCTTGTATCAAGACCACAATTAGCATAACAATTTCATATTATTGGCTGAAATAGAATAGGGTTAGTAGAGAAATCTTTGTATTTTCATATTCTAGACCATAAATGCTACTTTTTTGCATTAAAATTAGGAAGAAGCTAAATAAGGAATGTTTCAGGCTAATCATCAAATTCTGTTATTAATAAAATGTCATTAAGTAATATTTGTAGTTTACACACTAGAACCCTAAAAATATTGAAATGAGTTTTTATAGGAACATAGGTTCCAGTTTTCTATAAACAAGTCATTAGTAGTGTAATATCTCATGCAAGGTCCATAAGATTAATTATTTGCTATAACCTGCTAAATAAAATGTTGCAAAACTTATTTAAACACACATTCACATGATAGACTGCTGTAACAATCCATTGCAACATATACACATCCCACACAGTGATCTTTTCAACAATCCTAATTCATCATGGGGAACAGAATGTGTAACTTTCTCCTTCAGAAAACATAGACCATTAATATTTAAGTTAATAGAGAACACCTTCAATTTTTAGTGTTCACTGTCTTAGAAGACTGTGCTCTAACACATCATCATAGAAAACAAAATTTCTTCCTTTGTCAATAACACATTAAAACATCTGAAATAAAGCCTTTTGAAACATTATTATTTATTGGCTACGAAAACTCTGTTCCAGTAAATGTATAAATCTATGTGATGGATAAAAAGGATGAAAAATGAAGTATGAAAACATATTTGGATGAACATTCTAACCTGTCCTTTTTATCTTCACCTTGATAAGACCTGAGATGTCCATTAGGAATCGTAGCTCTCGTAGAATTTCCATTTTGTTATTGACTGTGTTTGTGAGTACCTTTATCCACTTAGTATTTCCCATCTCAGATATTCAAATAAAGTTGTAACAACTAACATGTAGGGATTCTGAAAGAGGGTAATATTAGAAAATGTATTTGTAAGGTAATTTGTAATGCTATAACATATAATTATAACTCACACAAATATTCCAGCAATAGCAACACTTCTTTTTAGCATCAAGATTGCTAAATACAACTTACATCTAACAGATGAGTTATGCATGCTAGTAACTTTATCCTATTGATTTCATAGAGAATAAACATGAGCAAAGTTATCCACAATCACAATAACTATTCCTTTCCAACTTTCATTATGGATTACCTCAATTTTTATTAGAATATTTTCCTTTAAAGCACTATAAAAATACTGTTAAATATCATCTTATAAATGGCTTTAAATTATTGTTATTCCTCATGCAAGATAAAAAACTTCTACTGATTGAAGAGAAAGGTGATGGGTAAACTATGACAACTGAATGAAGCATATATCAAGAATGAACACATCGCTGATGGCAGCATCAAGACAAAATAATGCAATGGTTTTACCTTGACTAATTAACCACTCCCTTAGCTTTTGAAAATCTGTGAAAGTGCCTTTTATTCTTCCACACACCCCACCCCTTCTCTTCTGCCACCTTAGGCAGCTCCATCCTAAACAGTGGTGTTTCTGTGTGGTAGTAGAACAATAAATAGTTTAAGCATGTGAAAAACACCAATCCACATCATCACTGTTATTATCACACATTCCCCATTTTCTTACAGGGGTCTCAACATGCACCATCCGTTATCATTCAAATTCTAGACTGGCAGAGCCAGACTTGCTTGTGTCTGTGTGTCTATGCAGTATTTTTCCCCCTTGGTGAATATGAAATTTATGAGGGGATATGTTCAGATGAGACTGATTTGGAAGACTCTTGCTCAATACCCATCTCAAATATGAGAACACAAGGGAATAAATCAAGTTTATCTGTAAAGCTCTTCTTTCAAGTGATTTTGTGAAATCAAAAATAAAAGATGCTGGAGCAACACCTGTCTTCTCAGGAGGCAGAAGGCACGTCTATGTGCAACCCTGCTACTTAGTGTGACTTCTCTGGTGTACCAAGATAATTTTATTGCTTCTTTATGAAGTTCTAGTTCCCTGTATTGCCTCCTAGCACCCAGCCACTCATATCTGATACAACTCAAGCAATGGTATTTTTTCTCTGCAGAACAATGTGGAAGAAATGTGAAGTGAAATTCAGTCAGAGATTATGAGCAGTGTGAATACACACGAAATGCTCCTTTATTTCATATTTTTAAATTCTTCATTAAACTAAAGGATCAGTTTTAAAACCCCATTTATTCTCATATTTTTATCCTTGGCTCAACAGTTTACCGTACATTCTTCAGTACCCAGCTATTTCTATTCCTAGTGTTCATTTAAATGTTAAGAAGACAGATTCATTTCAACCGCAGAAGCTGTTCAGATACCATAAATTACCTGACTTAATACAATGAAATTCAGAGCTTAGAATTAAGCTCATCATGCTATGCATGCATGACCCCACTTCAAGTATTAAACTGGTCTCAAAACAATGACCATTCTTTGTTGCAATATTGAGGTTTAGCTAGATGAGATGTAGGACCGAATTCTGATCCCATTAAAATCAGTGGGATTTCATTCTTAGTGGGGTTTGAATATAATTATCATTGCTTTCATTTTTCATAAAACTTCCCTATTTTTTTTCTTCAATCCCTTCATATGGCTTTATCTATTTCGAAGGTTATGTCAGAGCAATGAATTTAAAAGAATCAAAGAAAAAATAGAGAAAGGCCCTGTTCTTGCTCATTTCAGTATTCTTCAAAGTGACATGACAAAATATCTCAGGAGGGATTTCTGGGATGTGCTTGGACATGAGTTAGCATCGTACATTGCTAATAGAACCTGAAATAAAAACTCTTGAGAACCAGGGGCCTTAGACCTAGACCTGCCAAAATTAGGTCTCTCATTTAAGAATTCTACTTCTGTGTGCTTCAGTCACAGGAAAGACTTCATTATGTAGTAGAAACAGAGAAAAGTACCAAGTTTGACAAGCTTATTAAAACTCTTAAATATCCTGTTTAAATAATGATTCATTAAAGAAACTTGCCACCTTACAAAATAATTTACTTCTTGAAAGTCAGTATATAAATACAGTGGAAGAATACTACAACTGAGGCCTTAGTTTATAGGCTAATTAGTGACTTTTGTCAGTGTTCAAGATTTACATCTCTTGACTAATTCCTCTTTCCTATATAATTTTAAAGAGCAAAATTTCTAAAGGTAATGAATCCTCTGCCCTCGATTTCAATGGTGCACGCATGTCCTTCAGAGTTATGGCCAATAATATCTACCAATGTCTTTGATGAGGTCCTATTCTTGTAAACAATTTACTGTAAGCAGGATAATGAATGTACTAACAGTCCCAGTGAAATTGTTCTTTACATCTCAGGGGTCCTCAGACTACGGCCCGCAGGCTGGATATGGCCCCCCAGGGTCCTCAATCCGGCCCCCGGTATTTGCAGAACCCCCCCGCCCCTCCTGCCGGGGGTTGCGGGGGGAAACCAAGCAGCCGCAGATGACTGCCTGCCACTTCATCCGTGTGCCAGCCCGCTGTTTAAAAAATTTGAGGACCCCTGGTTTACATGAATACAGACAGGTCAGTTGGAACAGTGGGACACAAGAAAATGGCACATAGGTAAAGGTAGTGGTGCCAGTACCTGCAAAGCTTTTGTGACAAAAGGTCGTACTGCTTCTGGTGTGCATGTGATATTTGTTAGAAACTAATACTATCAATATTATAATATAATAATACTTTATTATATAATAATATTGTTAGTAATGCTTTCATTCCTTTAATGATTTAGTCATGCAATTCAGTGTCCATCCTTCATATCTGATGTTGATCTTTAGCTTGAAGAAGGCTGTATCCCTTTGTAAATTCTTTACACTTAATATCTTTAGAGGAAAACTAACTTTTGTATTTTCATTCAAAACCTCAATTAAATCTCATGAGTTCCCTTTCCCAAAGTGAAACCAAATTCAATATGCTGGGAACAAGGTCTATTCACAGTACTGAAACAGCTATTTTGGGATGGGGAAACAGCCAACCAACCATAAAACCTCCAAATCCTTCAATTTTAAACTGACAGAAAGATCACCTTTTGTGAACTTTTAACCAGTGACAATCTGCTCCTTAGGCAGTCTCATAGAAATGTATCTATTTGTGATTCAGAGGTTTTAAGGTTTGCAAAATTTATCACATCCTTTTTAAAGATAAGCCAGTGGTTTACTGCCTTTAAAATGAAAACTATTTTATTGTGCTGATGATTTTATTTTTACTGTGGTAGTACTGCACATAGCTACACAGGTCAGGACATGTGGAAAATTTTGCTTATACGGTAATTCATTACCTGTTCATCTTGGAGCAGTTACAAAATGCTGGCCTTTGGCTTTATTACTTATGCTTTAGAAGACACTGGTTTGTGCACCAGATTTCTCAGTATATCCAAATGAATGACAAATCCTGGATATTTATTATTCATTAATTGTAGTAAATACTGTTAATCATATTGCACTTATTAATTTAGCCTTCTTTTAAAAATCAGAGGTACAGGAAGGATCTCTAAACATAAAAGGCTGTCAAAGATTTCTCTTTTTCTGTGGTCCTTCCTGTAGCTCTGATCTATTTTCAGTTGAACCAAAAACTGAATAGAAAAAATTTAACCAACCGGGGTTATATCTTGCAGCAATGATCAATATATAAATATTTTTCCTCAAATAATATCATTTTACTGATTTGAAGAAAAAAATAGTTGCAAAAAGGTGAAAAAACTCAAACACTAATGAACTACAGAATTCTGAGCAGTCATAACATATTCTCAAAGGACTCTGAAATGACTCTGACTTTCAGAATTAGGTACAGCTGGAGAAAGACTCTTCCAATTTTAGCCAGGGTGTAGTGGTAGAAGATTGTTAATGATCTTTCTCTACTCCATTAGGTATTTTGGAATTGAAAAAATAAAACTGGTCAGTGTAAGAGGTGTAGCTACATCCTTCAAAAATCCTCATATCTAGGTCTACATATTGAAGCAGGCAGTATAGACCAAAAAGGTGAGGATCTGCAGAGCAAAACTTTTGGTGTAAACAATCTAAAATACAAATGTATCAGTTTCATTAGCTTTAGTGTATACCATCAAAAGCTGAGGGAGCTGAATTTGTTCATTCTTAAGAAAATAAAGGTAAATCTTATTGTTATTTTTAACTATTTAATAGGAGAGTATAGAGAAGACAGAGCCAAATCCTTCACAGACATTAATAGTGATAGGGCAGGATGCATCAGGCAGAAGATCCAACAAGGATAATTCTGATTAGTTATTAAGGATATATATATTTTTTTTCCCCTCTAGAGAAAGAGTAGCCCTACACTGAAACAGATTGGGATCACCACCTTTGGAAATACTAACTGGACAAAGCAACGAGCAACTTCATCGAAGTCACTCCTGCTTTGAGCAACAGTCTGAACTAGATGATATCCCAAGGTCCCATCCAACCTCATCGCACTGTGATGCTAACCTGGTCTGAAGGACCGAAAATCATTTCTAACTATAGTGCCTTAGGTGTGCTCCTGGAATGCACTTTCATGTTTAGTTTTGTCTGATAGCAATCCTGTTTGTATGGTTTGGTAGACAGCTCCATTGTGCAAACCAAATCAGAAAAACCCCCATAAGTAATCGAGATATGCATTTCAGCGACGTACACTCGATGTGGATTAAAACATTGGTGTTGCTGCACCCTGGATAACCTTGAGAAGGAAGTTGGACAGGTCCAAAAATATCACATAACCAGGTCAGAGGCTGTGGCACATACATTTTAAATGTGTTAATCAGAGTGTAATTAATAGTTTATCTTGGACCTGTATGCAAGTGTACTGGAGTAGTGTAACTAATATAATTATTTTGTCAAACCTCTGAAGGCAGAGTCAGATAAAACATACAAGCCTTTGGCAGAAGCATGCAAGAAATTTGACTGCTAAAGAGGCAAAGAAAGATGTGTATGGTCAAATGAAAGAGACTGCCAAGTGTTAAAAACGTTCCCTCCCAATTTGTAAAACATTGCCAGATAAAGGACAAGATGAGTACGAGGGACTGAGAATGACCAGAACATCCTTCCAAATACATTAGGGTATTGATGGACAAAACCACAAACAGGGTAAGCTGCATCAGGAGCAGATAAGCCCTCCTTTTATTTTTTCAGTAGGGTTGGGGAGGGGGAATAGCATAAAACCAACAGGCATAAGGAAGGAAAAGCAGAGAAGAAAGAAGACAAGGACACTTCAGTTTGGGCTTCTCTTGTCAAAGAGTTTTCAAGCCTGACCACCCTGATCTTGGTGAACAAGGACTACCAAGGACTGCAGTCATCAGAACCAACCATTCAGCATTGCCTCTGTTGCATTTTGTATTCACAGGTAATTTGAGATGTTAAAGTCTAATAATTTCATCTGCATGGTAATAATTATTAATGACATATAATAATTAATTTTTGGCATGAAGAGTGTTGTTAATGAATGAATTTAGTAAGGTCCTGTTTTAATGTTCAAAACTGGCCTGACTTGCCAGTCTTCTAAAGATTCTTATCACATTGATCTCTAGTTCCTTAATTTGAATAACACACAGACATGTGTTCAGTTACAACAATCAGTAGAACAGAATGGTACCTTATTTTCCTAGAGTTTTGCATTTCTCAGAAAATACACGTTATAACAAGCTACAGCAGCAACCTCTACTACCTGGCATTTGAAATAAGAAGGCAGGAAAAAGATCTTTCAGCCTTCCTACCAAGTTAGTATCACTTGTGCCCAAGCCCATAATATACCCCTAGCTTGCACATGTGTACCATGGAACACATGAATACCCCTGTATTTAATAAAAAATAGTTTCCTACTGGAATTTTATCACAGTGTGTGAACTGCTCAGTCATCCCTAAAAATTCATAAAAAGTTAGATTCTCATAGAATTCCACTGATTTTAGCCCAATAAACTTCATAGGTTGGTTCCTACAATGGTTTTATCCCCATTAAGAAGAATTTAATACATTTTTAATCTAGTCCACACATCAGAACAGGAAGTCTTTCAGAAGCTGCACATAAAACGGACATGCTTTGCAACCTTTATGTGACTGTACAGTTTTCAGACAAAAGGAAAAAAAGAAGATATATCACTTGCAAACAGCTAAATAACCTAAACATTGACCTAACTGATTCAGATTTTCAGATGTAAAACTAGGTGTTCCCGTCGGTGAAACTAGGAAGCTTGATCTTTAAATCAGTGTTAGCAGTGTACAGACTTTGACTTAATCGTTGACTGTTTGGTTTTCCATGAAGGCAAGAATGTTAAGGAAAAAAAAAAAAAAAAAGCCAGAGAAAAGGAACAAAACTAAGCACTAAGAATGTCCTAAAAATAAATATCTTTAGGGATCATGGATCATATAGGATGACCTTCAAAACCTGCAAGATGATTTATGCTTTTATATATTTTCAGCAATGCTTTGGGCGTAATCTGTACCTTTAGATATAATCACAGTAAGTCATTGAACATGCTCTAATAAACTTCTGCAACTCGACAAGTTTTGTTGTGCATCAGCATCCTATGTAATCAGAGATTCCATCAGTTTAACAGAGGGCAGTCACCACTTACAGAAAGGCAGCAAGATGACAGTAGGAATAAATATTACCTTTTATTTCATAGTTGACTATTAACATCATATGGGATTTTTGTTCTACATGTTCTAGCATATTTTATTTTTATTTTATTTTCCCCTAGAACTTCTAGAGTTGGGGAGGGTTATATCTTACAGACTTCATGCAACTGAGTAAACAGCTTTATATGTTTATATGTGTGAGAGAAACAGAACCATAGGAAAAATGAAAAAGCTAGTGTAATGGGAACATACTACCTCCCATCAATCTCATTCTTTAATTTGTTGAGCATTCATATTGTATTTCAAACACCTGCCAACAGTTTTTTTGTTATTGTCATTATTATATAATTCAATTTGAATCTTAAAAAATATATATTGTAACAGTCATCTTTAAATTGATTATTAAGACGGTGGATTTATTTATCTAAAATTTTGGAAGGTATTAAAACTATTACATAAATGTATTTTAATACAGCTTGATAAGTTATTGTAGAAGTCTTGTTCCTGGTGATCTGGCTGTGCCACATGATTTATGTTAAGATAAAAAGAATCAAACACAACTATTGGGTTGCATATTTTTAGTGTGTATTCAAGGTGCACAAGAACAATATGTGTAAAGTTAATTTATGTCTCAATTTTGAAATACATTTAAAAATTTAAAAACAGTAACCTGGGTGACATCAAATATGCATCTAGGCCAATATTCCGTCAGTAGCAGTGTTCGAATGCTTGGTAAAAGAATGCAGGAATATCAGAAAAGAGTCAAAGAACAGGGCAAGTGTTGGGTGGTTGTTTCCCAGAACACTTCTCTAGACTCCAGCAGCTCAGTATATTTGTGTTTAACAGCTGGTGGTTTTGTTCCATGATTTGGCCCAATTCCTTTCTGAACCCACACACAGCTCTGAGCTCTGTAGTATAACTACACACAGTACATGGAAGTACCCTTTCCTGCATCTTTTGAACTTGCCACCTGTCATATTCATTTGATATCCACTACTCCTTTTAAAGGAGTGGAGAAATTTCTCTCTATTCACCTCCTCCATGATGTTCATAACTTTATAGATATACCCTCATAGCATTCTGTTTTTCCAGGCTGAAAACTCTTTGCTTACGCAATCATTGCTTCTGCAGAAGCTATTGCATATATGTGACAATTTTTTTTAACCTTTGTATACTCCTAATTAATCCTTTTTGAGGTGAAAGATCAGACCTGAACACATTGTCTAAGACATTATAGAGTTTTTGAGGGTTTACATCTATGTGTATGTGAGGATCAAATAAGCAATGCTTGCCAGAGGAACCAAGAAGCCTAATCTGTGAAAAACTGAGTACTCTGACTGTTACTCCTAAGAAAATCAAAAAGAGTGATCAGGCCAATGTCCCTGGAGTTAAAGTCACCAAAAAGCGTTGTGGGAATATGTGCTTAGCCTCACTACTGACTGCATCTGGGCACACAGAGCCAAAGCAACTTTGCACCTACAGGGCTCTGACAGGAGGACTCCCCACTATGGGACTGGATGCTCCAGTAGCTGGACAAATTAAGCTACCCCAACACTACACATGTGTATATATATATATGTGTGTGTGTGTGTGTATAAATGTATTTCAGTAAGCTGATATATACACACAGACTTGTCTCTAGTTCTCAAGACATGGTTTTGTGTATGGGTAGGAATTTTTATGTTATGTGCATGCATGTGATGCTGTGTCATAGAATAAGAATAATACCTGAACTTTTCAAAGGTTTATGAGCACAGAAAATTATTTTGAAAACAAATAAATGAAGAAGAAATCATATTAAATAACTTTAAGATACGTAACATGAAAGCACGTAAAGGATATAAAAAAAAGACAACTTGAATTTTCAGTGCATAAAATAAGCATAAGTTAGGTTGTTTCTAATGCTTTTCAAAACTGCAGGAGATTCTGTACTACCAAAAAAATATTGTATACACTCCACAATGGGCCAGCACTGGTTAGGAGCCAGCAGTGTTCTAGAACAGGAACGAGAACAGAACTTTCTTGCCCTTTTTTGTCTCATGGCCCTAATCTATTAGCTTTTCTCCTGGTTTTATGGATACTGGAGTCCCGGCTGAATACAGATGTAACTTCAGCAGGAAAATGTTTCTTTCCAATGTGTCCTGCAGCATGGTGGATATTGTGGTCTACAGGCATTAACTTTTCTGACTGAGGGGCAAATGCTTTAATCATGAGCTTATTATGGAAAAAAAAAAAAGAAAAAAAAAAGTGCCTATCTAATTTTAATGAGTTTCAGTGCAATCATATTTGCGTTCATCATGTGTAGAGTAAGAATAGTGATTCAGGCTATACAGGAGATGCAATCAATGTCTAAGGAAGTCTCTGACTAAATATAGACTGCAATTGAGTATGAGAGCAAGATAGGTTCCTCGGGGGGGGGGGGGGGGGGGGGGGGGGAGGGGGGCAGGGGGCAGGCAGTAATACATATCTTTAGTGGTCTTGAAAAACATTGCCACTTACCAGAGGAAACGTCTCTTCATTTTTGAATGCCTTAATTGTCTGAGGAGGTCTGAATTTCTGCCTGAGGTCTTGGGTTCTCAGTTCTGCCTATATTCCAACCTGAGAGAAATACAGAACATTTGGATTTGTCCCTCTTGTTTAAATGTTAATGCTCAGACCAAAATATGATATTTTTAATACCCCTTTGATACATAAAATTTAAGCTTTATGCTAATTAAATTAACCTTTGTCATTTTAATTAAATGCTATTAAAGATTTTTTAAATCCCTGTAAACCTCAAGAGAAAGGAGTAAAATGACAATATGCAATCTAAAATAATCAGTGGATTATTTGAATGATGCAAAAATAAGAAAGGAGTTCAGACAGTTTTACAAAGCAAAAAGACATGCTAATTTACCTATGGTAAAATTTTCAGTACCTTGAAAGTTTTCTTTTAGGATTATCTAAGAGTTGATGCTTTCTTTACATCTGCAAAGTACTCATACTGAAAGTAACATCAGGAAATGGCTTGTAGAAATATTTAAAGAAAGAATAAAAATAAATCAGATACAAAATGCCTTGTTTTTAAGACATGTCTGCTGGCTTTCTGTATGCAGGTCTATTGTAATTGCAGACTTTCTAAAGCAGTGATTATTCCTATACATTCCTGTAATATCTAGAAAGAGAAAGAACGTCTCTCTTTGGCAGGAGATTCTAAGGAATTCTTTAACAAAAGATAGAGCAAATACCAAAAAAAAAAAAAAAAAAAGTATCTAAATGTAATAATTTAACTCTTACAGATTATAAGGCTTATTCTTCTCATTTCATTCTTGCTATAAACAGTTAATGTGGCACCAGCTTGCAAAGAACATTTCCACATGAAGGACTGGAACTTTTTCTGAAGAATTATAGGGCTTTCTCCATTAAGCCAAAATCATATCTGATTTGCATTCTGCATATCCCATTGAAGATGGCAAGATTAATAGAGCTATATATGAAGAGGAGTGTTAAATTTGTCCTATTGTTTAATATTCAAGTTGAAAAAGGTAAGAAGGTTGAATATTTAAATAAATTGGTTTCAGTACACCTTTGCACAAAATGAATGATCATAATGAAGCTAGCAGTGATATTTTTTGACTAACCTGCCTTACATTGATAATGAAAAGTATTCATACATCTAGTTTTACTCATCAAGAAGCAAAGCTGGAATGTAACAGTGAATTTGGCCTCTGAGGAAAATCACATCAAATCAAATCAAATTAAGATCTAGTTTTGATCCTGGAGAACAAGTTTCCAGAA